>NW_012118710.1:7165619-7232661 GCF_000951035.1 Colobus angolensis palliatus | reverse complement strand
GCTATAAATTTCCCTCTACACACTGCTTTAAATGTGTCCCAGAGATTCTGGTATGTTGTATGTTGCTTCTCATTGGTTTCAAAGAACATCTTCATTTCTGCCTTCATTTTGTTATGTACCCAGTAGTTGTTTAGGAGCAGGTTGTTCAGTTTCCATGTAGTTGAGCGGTTTTGATTGAGTTTCTTAGTCTTGAGTTCTAGTTTGATTGCACTGTGGTCTGAGAGACAGTTTGTTATAATTTCTGTTCTTCATTTAATGTAAAGCTACATTAAAGAGAATCCCTGCCCTCCTTAGACTCTTCTCTCTTGGCCAAGGTGCAGTATATTTCTTCATAGCGTTTAAGAGGAAAGAGAGGACGTTTAAGAGGCAGTGAGATGTGGCTTCCTGTGCCTTCCCTTCCTGCATTGTATAATTTTATGTAAGGAAGGCTGCTAGTTTTTTCAATCTGACATTGACATGACCCTGGTTAAGTAACCTTTCACCTAACCCTTTCTAGCTTATTTGCTAGAAAGGGTCATACTGGTTGCGCAATAACCTATAAGGCTCCTGAGCACATCAGATACTTTCACTTTCTGTTTTTCTTGACAAAATGCAACACCCCACTGAGTACCACCTTCAACTTGTTTCCAGATGCACCATTGGTAAGACAGCTTCCTCCCCATCATTTCATGTAGGTTTGCAGGAAATAAACAAATAGAGAAATATCTTTTTTAAATTTTGGAGCAGATTAAGTGATGCGTGGATAAACGCTTACATTCTCAGATATGTTTAATACTGCCTGGTCTTAGAACACTCAATCTTTTAAAATAATTAATGCTGGGATGACTTAAAATTTAAAAAAAAAGTAATTTGAGTACTCAGTTGAATAATATGCCCTTCTTTATGTCATTGTTATAAAACAATGTTTTTCCTGTTATAATCTTGAACCTTAAACTTTCCAAGGATTGAGATTTCATAAATTGCCATGAGAAAGTAGCTTGTTTTCCAGGTATCTGTAAGATGCTTGAGTGAGGAACTTCAAGATAATTGGAAAACTCTATGAATAACCTGTTGGCTTTTTCCATTTTAGGGGTGAGCTTACTCATACCACACGGTGCCATCCCAGAGGAGAATTCTTGGGAGATTTATATGTCCATCAACCAAGGTGAACCCAGGTGAGAGACAGAGAATGGCATATTAAAGACAGTGGCTCATGCCTCTAATCCCAGTACTTTGGGAGGCTGAGGCAGGCAGATCACTTGAGGTCAGGAGTTCGAGACCAGCCTGGCCAACATGGCGAAAGCCTGTCTCTACATAGGTTACAAAAAACGTAGCCAGGCATGGTGATGAATGCCTGTAATCCCAGCTACTCAGGAGGCTGAGGCTAGAGAATCACTTGAACCTGGAAGGCAGAGGATGTGGTGAGCCAAGATCGTGCCACCGTACTTCAGCCTGGGCGACAGTGAGATTCCATCTCAACAACAACAACAAAAAAGACATTTGAAATATGAAATGGAACTTCTGTAGAAAATCTGAAACTATTAAGAGAATGAGACTTAGAGGTGTATAGATGAGATCATAAACTCCTTGACTCTAGAAAGGAAAAAAACAGTTGCAAAACTATTGGCTGAAATGAAACTATACATGACTCCACATTTTTATTGTCATCAGTCTCTACACAAGAGACACCAAATGGAAAAGAGTGAATTGTTAGACAGGTCAGAAGTAGGGCCACTCCATAAACAGTGAGCGTCTCACAGAGTCTTCCTCTCCAAAGAAAATATCCCCAGAGGCACTCACTGGTGCTAAGCCTTAGGCAAGTACATACAATGATTGATTTGTGATCCTTTTAAGTTTAGCAGAAGACCTACTCTATACTGCCTGAGAGAGACAATTTCTTAGGCAATTTTCGCCAATGTAAAAATATGATCTGAAACTTCAACTGCTTTCAGGCCTGACAGATTTCAGCAGCATTAAATTCAATTACAGGAACAAATACAAATCTTGTTGCATTCCCTTTTAATGAAAGTAGTTGGTTATTTTCTTAGTGCAAGTATAATATTTTTGGAAATGTTGTCTTCCTCCACACAAGATAAACCTAACTCCTCTTCAGAAAGCAATTTCTCTCATAAACTAGATATATACCTCTAGCATTTTTAGTCATAACATCTTGGTTATTTTAGAATAGATTCTTTTGGTTGTTGTTAGCAAAGAACACATGAAAGAAAAACACTGGGAGGAAAAATAGCCAGAGAAACAGATGGTTTAAACAGATTTTGATAGCTATTTCTATTAAAGGATTTATTGGTGCCCAGTAGTTTTAACTTCCTGCTGTACAGGGCTCGAGAGGCATGGAAGAAAAGGTTCTGCCATTTGGTTGTGAGGCTGGCTCTTAGGGGATTTGTGTGCAGGTTGTGCTATGTTGGGATCCCACATTATTTCCCCTGCTGTCTAAAGCTAGATTCTTCACTTGTATATCTGAAAAAGTGCTGATGTCTAAATATCTCCACTTGGCACTTGGGGGGGAAAAGAGGCTCAGAAAGTTTGAAGAGTTTACCCAAAATCTTAGGTTAGTCACTTAAGCAGACCTAAAAATGGAGTTCCCTGGATGGAAGTCACCCCTTTTTTACCCATTGGGTTGATTTACTTAAGAAACCATATTTGTTTGAATTTGTGGTTATGGCCCATTACACATATGCTTTAAAACATATCATGCTGCAAAAATTAAGCGTGAGGTATAATCCAGTCCGCCTTCCCTGAATCACAGCTTCCTATACACTCCTAGCTCTGCATCCCCATCCCTTGGTTGTAATTGATCCACTGAGCCTGTGTCGAGCTTATTCCTCTCAAATCCATCCCCAGCGTCATCCACTTCATTACATGAGAACCAACTTACGGCAATTTCGCATTTTCCGAGGCACCTCATTTACAACTTACCTGCAATTTTAAAGTAATAGTGAGGAATACCTAGAACTCGCAAGAGCCCAGAGATCTCAAAAAACAGGTTGGCCTCCTGTGGTCACCCCTTGAAAGCTTTGTAAGCTCCATGGTAACCAGTTTGGTTTATCCTTCTGTGTCTACTGCTGTCGAGGAAGGTGGACAGAAACAGAAGAACCTTATCTAACACTTTAGATCTGTAAGGTATGAATTTTTCTCTCTACTAAACTATGAAAAAAACAAAATTAGAGGAAGCTGCATATTCCTTTTCAGGGAGCTGAAACCTTCTCAGATGTTATCTCTAAGGAAATGACCTGTCACTGGGCTAAAGGCCATTTACCTTCCTTGACAAGCCTCACTCCCTTTTGATAGCTCACAACTACTTAGAAAAACACTGAAAATAGCAAATACCCTTCTACTACTTCTTTTTAAGCTGGAGTGTATTATTTCATCTATGTAAGGAGGCTGCTTGGGTCTGGTTTTTCAGCTTTTAATCTTGTGATTAATCAGGAAAAGGCCAGTGTGTCATCTTTTCTTTGTAATATCACTTGAAAATCCATTTTCATTTTGGGCTGTATGTCTGCCATCCTGAACTTGTGCTGAGAACAAGGCCCATTTTCCTCAAAGTTCGTGGAGCTGGAATGCACTGCTCAGTTCCTTTCGTCTTTATCTCTAGAGCCACCATGGTTCCCTCCCTCTTAGTTCATCCTGAGAACTGGATTTGTGAACTCTCCATCACCTCCACACACACAGAGCACAGTAGGATCTTCCAAACCACATCTTTATGCTGTATTGAAATTAAATTCTGCTCCATTTTTGCTATTGACTATACATTTCTGTTGCCCATGTCTGAGTTACAGCCCCAATATAGCAGGGTAGTGATGTAATTGACGTGGGACTGGTATGTTTAATCAGGGCCTTTAATCCGTTCTAAAAATTGGGTTAAAGAGGTGTAGAGGGGTGAGGATGGCTTCCTGGAGATGTCATTGAACTGAGGTCTTAAAAGATGAATAGGAATTAGCCAGACAAAGCAGTAAGGTCTATAACTCAATGATTCCCTTCCTCCACAATGCATTTTCCTATAGTTTTCTATGGAGGTTTGAAGGGTAGAGGGGTCTAAACCCAGTGATTTTTTTCCTCCTTTAAAGTCACCCTGATGCCAGAACATTGCATTCAATACCATCCTTCCAATGGTAGCCCAGGCCTTGCCACAGGCAAAGAGTTGGTTTAATGCATTATCCCATTTAGAACATAGAGGATATTTAGCTACATTGTAGGAACAGGTACTGGAGTGGCCTGACACAAAGGCCATGGCATGAAATTGGAGCTGTCAGAATTAGCCTACTGGTGAGAAGCCCTGGGGCTCCTCCTGGATCAAGGGTATGTAAGCCATCCATGCTAGATGTGGCCTCCTCCCCTCCACAGGGCTTTACTCCCTCTGCAGGGGAGGAAAACAGCAGTAACGACTCTCAAAAAAAAAAAAAAAAAAAAAAATAGCCTGTCTCATTTCCCAAACTTTAATTTGAAAGATTTGGGGCATTTCCCTCCCTCCTTCTTTCCTTTCTTTCCTTCCTTTCCTTCCTCTCCTTCCTTCCTTTCTTCCCTTCCTTCCTTCTTTTCCTTCCTTCCTTCTTTCCTTCCTTCCTTTCCTTCCTTTTCTTCCTTCCTTTCCTTCCTTCCTTTCCTTCCTTTCTTTCCTTTCTTTCTTTTCTTTCTTTCTTTTCTTTCTTTCGACAGTTTTGCTCTTGTTGTCCAGGCTGGAGTGCAATGGCGTGATCTCAGCTCACCACAACCTCCACCTTCTGGGTCCAAGTGATTCTCCTGCCTCAGCCTACCTAGTAGCTGGGATTAAAGGCATGTGCTACCATGCCTGGCTAATTTTACATTTTTAGTAGAGATGGGGTTTCTCCATGTTGGTCAAGCTGGTCTCAAACTTCTGACCTCAGGTGATGCACCTGCCTCAGCCTCCCCAGGTGCTGGGATTATAGGCGTGAGCCACCGGCCCAGTCGGGGTATTTCTTTTTTCTTTTTTTACATTTTATTGGGAATGCTTTTGAGGGAGGGGAAATTTTATTCTACGCACTTTAGATCTTTTTTTTTTTTTTTTTTTTTTTTTTGAGATAGAGTCTCTGTTGCTCAGGTTGGAGTGCAGTGGCACCATCTCGGCTCACTGCAACCTCTGCCTCCCAGGTTCAAGTGATTCTCTCTGCCTCAGCCTCCCGAGTAGCTGGGATTACAGGCACCCGCCATCACACCCAGCTGATTTTTGTATTTTTAGTAGAGGGCATATTGGCCGGGCTGGTCTCGAACTCCTGACCTCGGGTGATCCACCCGCCTTGGCCTCCCAAAGTGCGGATTACAGGCATAAACCACCGTGTGCCCAGCCTTTAGATCATTTTTATAAAATTAAGGCATTCAAATGGGATTAAAAAATCAATCTCATTTCAGAGGTTCTTTTCACTGACATTACAATAAGAGAATGATACAGACAAAGCAGGAAGTTCCCACTACCCCTCTCCTCTCCTCTCCCCTCTCCTCTCCCCTCCCCGCTCTCCTTTTGCACCTCACCCCTGACCCCATGGTTGGAGAGGAGAGAACTGGACCTGAAAATTATTATATGGGGCTTTCTTCTGAAAAGCAATAAAATGAAACCAAAGGCAAACATTCATTTATTTTTCCAATTACACTGTCATGTGGATACTCCTGACCAAATGCTTAGACTAAAATTGGAAGTGTTGTAAGTCATCTTATTGAAGAATTTACAAAAGAACACATATTTTTAAATTTGGGCTCAGCCCAGATGGGACATTTCAACCACTTCTGTTAGATGGTATGATCTTCCCAGTAGACACATTTTGGGGTAAGGATTGAGAAGGTAGAGATGGTGGTAATAGAAAACATTATCTTTTTTATGGTACTTAGATGGTACCATGGCTTTAATAGCAAGCCTTGAAATAAGAGTAAATACAAGACTAGAAAGGCAAAAAGAATCTAGCTCTGGAAAATGGAGAAGAAAGGATAGAATTTCATTCCCAGTAATGGGCTCACAAACAGTGCAGTATAAGCCATTACTATGGAGATCACTGTGATTTTTCTTCCCCAGTAGCAAAAACCACACACACAAAAACAAAATTGTAAACACACATACACACACCTCCTCATATATCATGCGGACCTAAGCACTCAGAAATGTCCTTGGACTATTTGAGAGGACCTCATCTCCAAAAGAGTAAAAAGAAAGCAGGTATATATCTTTTATTAATGAGATTAAAAGATGGGCCAGCTGGTCATTCTCTTAATAAGAATGGAGTTTTTATGATATTAATCTGTTCATAGTAAACTATTCTTTATGTTATAGCAGACATTCGTGGCCATTCTAAACTGCCCATCTCAGTAAAATATGAAACTGTGTATGCTTTTCCTGGCACCTTTGAGGGCCTTGATTTTTCAGAAGGTAACACACCCTCTCCTGCTGCCAAGCCCAGGAGTTTGAGACCAGCTTGGGCAACAAGTGAGACCTTGTCTGTATAGAAAATAAAAATAAAATGAAACAAAATTAGTCGGGCATGTAGTCACAGCTACTCAGGAGGCTGGGGTGGGAGGATGGCTTGAGAATGGGAGATGAAGGCTGCCATGAGCCAAGATTGCACATTTCACTCCAGCCTGGGCTATAGAGCGAGACCCTGTCTCAAACGACAATGAAAGAAAAAGGAGTCTTAAAAACCAAATTACAGTATTTTAATAACTAGATGTTACTGAACAGTTATATAAGAAAAATGAAATGTCTTCAAGGGACCCTGCTACTATGGATGGTTTCACCAAGCATATTTGTTAACAATTACTAGGAAAACCAAAACCATAGCTGATATATTTCATACCATAATAGGTTAAGCCCCATTAGCAAACCCAGTTATTTAAATGAATGATCATATTGCAGTGTGGTATATACGGTGACCAGAGCGAAAGGATGGACCCTGTTTAAAGCCTCAGGGAAAGTTTCAGAGAAGTAACAGTTGTCTTATAAACTAAAAGAGTTAAAGGGGTTCCTTTCCAAGGGAGTGGTGTGTTCAAAGGCACAGAGGTATAAACAGCATCACATATTTTTGAAACTAAGCAAAGCAGAGCAAAATGTGAAAGGAAGAGTGTAGGGCCGGGCGCAGTGGCTCACGCCTGTAATCCCAGCACTTTGGGAGGCCAAGGTGGGCAGATTACCTGAGGTGGGGAGTTTGAGACCAGTCTGACCAACATGGAAAAACCCCATCTCTACTAAAAATACAAAATTAGCTGGGCGTGGTGGCACATGCCTGTAATCCGAGCTACTAGGGAGGCTGAGGCAGGAGAATCGCTTGAACCTGGGAGGCGGAGGTTGCAGTGAGCTGAGATCGTGTCATTGCACTCCAGCCTGGCCAACAAGAGCAAAACTCTGTCTCAAAAAAAAAAAAAAGAAAGAAAAGAAAAAGAAAAAGGAAAAAGGAAGGAAGAGTGACAGGAAATGAGGCTGATAAAATAAGGACTAGATCATGTAGCAAGTTTGCCATCCAGAGAATATCCAATTTATCTGGTGGGTAGGGGTGAATGAGGCTTAAATTTTGGTCATGCTTATATTTTAGATAGATGCTGTTTCATTTCCACTGATACTGCCCAAGTTCAAATCTTTACCAGATAAGCACCCTCCTTGAGAGCACAGTGAAACTATGTTTTATTTTCCTTGGCACAATTATTAATAGTGTTTCTTTTCCTCTTCAAAAGTATCTCAATTTGGGCAATAATTTATAGTCACTCTACTTTTGAGTGCCCTTGTCTCTAGTTTTTAATGTTGCTAAATCTATTCTCTAATCCCCACTTTGCTCTCAGCAGGGAGTTTTGAGATAGACTTGGGGAGAAACATGGCAAGATCTGCTCTGTGTGTGTGTCTGTGTGTGTGTGTTTTAATGTGTGATGAAGGAATTGAAGATAATTCCCAGAATTCTGGCTCAGAAACTGATGATTAATTAGGAGAGAGAGATTTGCCGACTGAAGGTCACTTGAGAGTTTGTGATAATAGTTGCTCTGGGAGCAACTTTGGATTTCTTTCCAGGGAATAAACATAGCTCTTTGACTTACAAGAAAAAGGGTAGGGAAAAAGAATGACTGAAGAATTAATAAAGAAGGAAAAAAGAATATTTATTATCTGAACAAAAAGATGACTGTTGAATCGAAATCCCACATCAGCTTTTGCCAGAGCATGTGGCCATAATCTCATTTAACTAGTAAGATGTCATGATATTCGGCATAATTATGCCTACTTGCTTCATTCAAGGCAAAATCTTCTGCCTTTCTTTGTTTTCTTTGCCTTCCGAAGTAAGAATATGCTGGTCCTGGAACTCATTGAAGTGAACTGATAACAGAAATAATTTGTCAGGAAAATAATGCAGGCTTCAGCATTGACACCGCATAAGAGATAAAAAATCTCAGCTGGGCTTGGTGGCTCATGTCTGTAATCCCAGCACTTTGGGAGGCTGAGGTGGGTGGATCACCTGAGGTTGGGAGTTCAAGACCAGCCTGACCAATATGGAGAAACCCCGTCTCTACTAAAAATACAAAATTAACCAGGCGTGGTGGTGCATGCCTGTAATCCCAACTACTACGGAGACTGAAGCAGAAGAATCGCTTGAATTCAGGAGGCGGAGGTTGTAGTGAGCCAAGATCAAGCCATTGCACTCCAGCCTGGGCAACAAGAGTGAAACTCTATCTCAAAAAGAAAAAAAATTATCAGAAATGATATAGCATGGTTGAGTGGAGAGGACACAGGAATTCAGAAGTCTTGGATTCCAATCCCTCCTCAGCAACAGCCTGTGTGTGTAACCTTGAACAAATCATTCTCTTTCTCTAGGCCTCAGTTTTATCATCTACCAATTTTATATATTAGTAACTTTGCTTTCAGATTTTGGTGAGGATGATAAAATGACCTGATAGCTGAGAAGTCTGGTGCAAACTATGAAGTACTTTTTAAAAGCTACATTTGGAAATCATCCTCTTATACCTGGTCTTACTTTTTTTTATTACATAGAAGACAGAAATTCTCTGAAGTGCATGCAATTTGCTTTAGCTCTGTCCCAGTGATGTAGAGTTCATCTCTTTTTGTTGCTAACACAGTCCTAGACTCTTTTTGTTGCTAACACAGTCCTAGACTTTCAGAGGAAAGATTAATTCAATTACAGCAAACATATTAATAATTGGCTTTAAAACCAAGAGCCTCATGAAGATACAAATGACTCCCTCAATTCCTTTGAGTCTATCTCTATTTCTCACAACGCTCTGGCATGTGATTTTTACTTTAAAGGTATATCGTATGAGTCTAAACAGTAGACTCCACGTGGGCTGGTGTTAAGATTAGGAAATCAGTGACCAGTCAAGCAGGGCAGGTCAGTCAACCTTATGCTGCCTTAAACAAGTTTTCTCCCTGTCCATTTTGTCAGGCTTTTCTTGCTAGTGATGGATGAAAATGCATAAATCGTCCCTGTCATCATTTGCATTAAATGGTCAATTAGGGATTTGAATATGTTTTGTTGCTGTGAAACTTAGAAATCTGTCTTTTGTCTTGGAAGAATCCAATTGACAGTATATACCTATTTTTTCCAAGAGATTTGGCATTAATGAACTCTATACCAGGCATAGAGAGAATCACCGAGGAAAGATGCTTCCCAGGTAACAAAGGGGGCTTTTTGTGTTAGTGCAAGGGGGAGTAAATTGCTGCCATTTGGGAAATACGTTAATTCTTTCAGGCTACCAGTGCCATGCAGTGTAACAAAAAGGGCAATTTATCAAATGGTATCTTAGTGGCCTAGAAGGGTTAATGCACCTTTAACTGAAGATTGTACTCTGTTCTCCAGTGAAATCATGATGATTTCTTCACAGAGTCATTGAGGTTAGAATATAATGCCATTAACCCACCGCCACCCCCCACCAAAAAAAAAAAAAAAAAAAAAAAAAAAAGAGCAGAGGAAGAGATAGAAAAAGAGGGAGAGGAACAAAATTTTTAGAAATGGCATTGTCATTTCAAGACCTGCTCTTTTTGGAAGGAAGCATTTCTCCGTGCTGTTCCTCCTCACCTCACACCCCCTTGGTCCACAAGTAAACACATGTAAATAAAAATTGCCATCATCTTAATCAGAGTGCATTTGAAGACCATGGACACTCACAATGTGAAATGATTAGAGTGGCCCAGAGGAGTCTTTAATTAAAGATGCCATTGACCAGATAACAATGGTTTGTGAATGTTGTTAATAGATCTGAATGGAAGGTGTACCTTAATTCAATAAGAGGAAAGTCACTGGTCCATGAGTTTGATTGCACATTGTAAAGGAGCACCACATACTGTAATTATTTTTATTTGTATGTGCCATCTCTTTTATTGCCCATGCTGGAAGTAGAAATAACCTGTCCTATTAAGATATTTAATATATATCATCCTTTCTACTTCACTTTGTTACAGCCTAATAAAAATACCCGAAGACACCAGCCCACATGGAGACAGCCCCCACACTTTCTAAGACAATCCACATAGCCCTCTGAAAACCTGGACAATCAACCTCCTATTCCCTGCAGTTATAATCTTTAAACCATAACAACTTCCCAGGACTCTATAAAGTTATATACAAATACGGAGCTTCGCTCTGCAAATTACAGTGGGGTTCTGGAAACTGAAACAATGAAGATTGCCCTAAAGTGAACAGATACCTTTGTTGGATTGTGTGGTGTCTGAGAGACAACGGTGGATCAGGAGACAGCCCCAGGGGGATCTCAAGGGATGAAAATTCTGGCAGAAGGCAGAAAGCTGGCTCCCTAGAGATGTCCTAGTTCCTAGAACCTGTGAATTTACAAGCATACAAAGGGGAATTTGCAGATGTAATTAAGATCAAAGACCTTGAGAAGGAGAGATTATCCTGGACTCTCCAAATAGACCTAACATAAGGGTCCTTAGGAGAGGAAGGTAGGAATATCAGCGGGAAAGACAGATTTGAAGGTATCGCTTGAAGATGGAAGAAGGGACCTTGAGCCAAGGAATGCAGGCAGCCTCTAGAAACTAGATTCTCCTGGAACCTTCAGAAGGAGCACAAGCCTCCTGACAGCCTTCATATTAGCTCAGTTAGACTTCTGACCTAGAGAACTGTGGGATAATTTGTGTTTTAAGCCAGTAAGTCTGTGCTGTGACAGTAATGGGAAACTAATACAAGCTTCTATTTTGACCCCGCTCTGTACCTCAGGGCCCTGCTTTCCTCGGGTTTTGTTTAGTGTCTATGAGTCCAGTCTTCATTCCCATGCCAACATTTTAATTTAAACCCCAGGTTTGGAGAATATATCCCAGGGAACACATTCCTTCTTCCTTCCACTGCCTACCTATACCAACCATGACTAACAGAGCAGTAGACTGTGGTTCCAGCTCTGCCACAAAGTTGAGATATGACTTTGGTTGGGTCACCGACCCCATGCCATGCATCTGAACAAAGAAAGTGTTGGCCTCATAACTCCTGAGCCCCTCCCCAGCCTAAAATAAAAGGATTCTGTGAAATAGGTTTCAGATTACCCCAGAGAAGGCTGTTCTCTCTGTTCAAAATGTAAGTGGATAAACAACATAGTGGATATAAAAAATGCCCTAGCAGCATGATACATAGTCCCACTCTTCTCCCATCCTCCTCACTCTCATTCATTTTTAAGGCACTTTCAATGAGCCATCATCTCACTATCTCACTTCTTCTAAAAAGACAAGCTAAATGCAAGCCCAACACTGCCTGAAAGACTAGGCTTAAATTGTGTCTAGGAACTGGTGATTTACACGATTTGTGATTCCTTTAGTATATTAATTGGTAAACACCCTATGAAAGTGTGTGTAAACTAAAGCCATTTCACATATGCAAACAGGGTAATCTCTCTGTGTGGTGTTGCTCAAATTTCAGCAAATTCAGATACTCATTCCAGTGTGTATATAATTCCTCTCCCACCCCAACCCCATATGCCATCTCTCTTTCTGTGATCCTATTTCAGATAATAGCATGTGGGTGACCCAGATCTTTAAGCCCTTTAATAGAACATCCATATGTTTCTATCCTCAGTGAATTGAACTTGTTGCTTGTAACAATCCACTGTTCTAAGTGCTCCTTTTCCTGCCCCAATGGATGGACTACAATGGCTTGATGACCTATAACATTATTTCCAGTTACTGCTAATCAGTGCCCCAACCTGACATCTTTGCTTATTAATACACATGTTACTTAGAGAAATGGGATGTAGGAACAGTTCCTGTGTAGTTGGATTTTCCATCATTGTAGTATCAGCCAGGGCCTTAATATTGAGCATTTAAACTTGACCATCATCTAAATTCCACTTCAGAATGGACCGTCCTATATTTGATGGAGCACCAAGGCCCCAGTGCATAAGATGTTGCTTTGGATTTTTTTTTTTTAAGAACTACACAACTTTTCTCAAATGTTAGTGTCAGCACCACCTTGCATGTAGAAAATGCAGGTTCGTGGGCCCTATCCCAGAAACACCAGATCAAAATCTTCATTGGTGGCATCCAGGAGTATAATTTTAAACAAGCTTCCTAAGCAATTTTGAAAATCATTATAGTTTTAGAACCACTTGACAATGAAAACAGGAGTCTGCTATAATAAAGAAAAAATGTTGCTGCCCACTTTTGTCCTCCATTCTGCTTCTCACTTCCTGTTCCCCTCTCCAGGAATCTGTTTTCTTAAATCACACATAGTGATTACCAGAGGTAGAGGACATAGCCACAGTGTTGGGGTTGACTGACAGGAAAAGCTGGCTTTAAAGGGTCCATCTCTCTAGGAGATTCAGTGATGTCATTTCCCTAGGGCCGATCTGAAATCTCTGGTCAGATCAATTGAGTGAGAGAGAGAGAGCTGACTCCAAAAAAAGAGAGAGAGAGACGCACAAATAATAAACCTTAAAACCTTGTTTTTATCCATAGCAATTTTAGCACCCCAGGTCAAAATCTGAGGATCTTAATGAAAAATGAATAATAATAATTAAAACTGTATGTCTTGTGGGTAGAAAACTCTAGGAGGCTGGAGTTACCTTGCTTTCTAACCTTTAAGACTGAGTACAGCTTCCATCTATCAGCCTTGATGTCTTTTCCATTCAAATATGATTTAATTATGTATCGACCCAGGGTCTGACATAGTAAAACTATCATTACTCTCCTTCCTGGATTCCTGAGTGATACTCTGGGTAAAGGTGATCAAACCTACATTAATCTAGAATATAGACCATAAGGAGGAAAGGAGGGAACGATAATTACCAAGGACAGCATGGAAGACAACAGCTACAGTAAAAATCTCATATTGGAACTTGGAACTGGTCATTTTCCTTAAAGAAAGTGAAGTGTTACAAGTCTAGCAGCAGGTCAAGGAGTATTGAGCACAGAGACAAAATGTCCAGGATACACCTCCCATCCTGCCATGGTTGTTAGCAGTTGCTGCCTTGTAGCTGACCTTCAGCATGACCTCTGGTTGGCACTCATGTGCAGATGGATGCTGTAGGATGTTAGGTACTACGTGGTGAGGTCTGGACCCTCACCCTGTCACCACCAACTACAGCACCTTCATCATCCTCCACTGTGTTAATCAGTGGCCCCACTGATTTTTTAAAATTATTATTTTAATAGTTTTTAGGAAACAGGTAGTGTTTGGTTACATGAATACATTATTTAGTGGTGATTTCTGAGATTTTGGTGCACCCATCACCTGAGCGGTGTATACTGTACCCAGTCACTGACAGGACTAGTCAGGTCATCAAGACAGTCAACAAAGAATGGACTTAAAGTGTAGCCTAGAACAAAATGGACTTAATGGATATTTACAGAGCAGTCTACCTGCTCATTTCTTTGTAAGAATTCTAGAAGAATTCTCCCTGGGCCTTCTATTTTTATGCATTCATTTTTTATTATTTATTTTTTTGAGACAGTCTCACTCTTTTGCCCAGGCTGGAACACACTGGGGTGATCTCAGCTCACTGCAACATCCGCCTCCCAGGTTCAAGCAATTCTCTCGCCTCAGCTTCCTGAGTAGCTGGGACTACAGGCATGCACCACCACGCCTGGCTAATTTTTTTTTTTTTTTTTTTTTTTCCAGTAGAGACAGGGGTCTCACCATGTTGGCCAGGCTGGTCTTGAACTCCTGACCTCAAGTGATCACCCCACCTCAGCCTCCCAAAGTGCTGGGATTACAGACGTGAGCCACCATGCCCAGCCGCATTCATTTAAAAAAAATAATAATCTTGACAAAATTGCAAACTCAAGGGAAAGTTGCAAGGATAATATCAAGAATTCCTGTGTGTCCTACACTCAGATTCACAAATGTTAATATTTTACTAAATTTTCTGTATTTGTCTCTTTCCTCTCTCCTTATATACATATAAAAATGAATAAAATACATATATATGTGCATATATATACTTTCTAACCACTGTGAACAAGGTGACCCTTTATCCCTAGATACTTTCATGTATATATCCCGCAACCAGGAAATTATCTTCTATAAACATAGCACAATTAACAAAATCAGGAAATTAACATTGATAAAATACTCTTAGTACACTACACACTTTATTTATATTTTACTTGTCTGAATAATGTCCTTGAGAGCAAATTAAAGTCCAAGTCACTTCATTGCATGCTGTTGTCCTGTGCCTTTGGTCTGCTTTAATGTGGAACCGTTCCTGAATCTTTGTATTTCATGACATTGACAGCTTTGAAGAGTGCAGATAAGTTATGTTGCAGAATATGCTTTCCTCTGAGCTTGTCTAACGGTTCCTTATGAGGAGATTCAGGCTGTGGACTTTTAGCCGGAATATGACAGAAGTGATGCTAGGTTCTCTTCACTGCGTCCTGTTGAGAGGTATATTCTGTGGATCCATCCATTCCAGGGAACGTTAACTTGGTCATTCATGTTAGGTGGTGTCTGCTGTGAAGTACTCTTTTACCCTTGGTAAACAGTTAAGTACCTGGTGGGAAGATACTTTGGGAATGTGTAAATAGTTATTTATTGTTGTTTAAACTCTCACCCAATAGGTTAACATCCATTTATGATTCTCAACCAAGTATTAATGTAGCTGATTGCTAATTGATGGTTTTCTACATTTATTTGTTGGTTTTCTCTTATGTGGAAGAGTTTTCCCTTCTCATTGATTCATTCTTATGTTGATTTTTATTTTGTGGATTCTTATAGTATGACTCAATGGGTTATAATTCTTTACTGCCATGATTTACTCTGATGCTCAAAAGGTTCCAGATTTGATCAGTGAGAATCTCTTCAAGCTGACTTCTGTGTCCTTTTCAACAAGTACTTTTGAGTGCTTACAGCCAGCATATATGAGGCACTGGGGATGCAATGATGAGCTAAGCAGAAAAATAAATAATCCCTGGGCTAGGCATGGTAGTTTACGCCTATAATCCCAGCACATTGAGAGGCCGAGGTGGGTGGATCACCTGAGGTCAGGAGTTCGAGACCAGCCTCACCAACACGGTGAAGCCCCATCTCTACTAAAAATACAAAAATTAGCTGGGCATGGTAGTACGTGCCTGTAATCCTAGCTACTCGGGAGGCTGAGGCTGTAGAATCACTTGAACCTAGGAGACAGAGGTCGCAGTGAGCCCAAGATGGTGCCACTGCACTTCAGCCTGGGCGACAAGGGCAAAACTCTGTCTCAAAAAAAAAAAAAAAAAATTCCCTGGCCTCAAGGAGCCTACATTCTAGTTAGTGGGACAGAAAAAATAACAATAAATAGGCAAATGGTATGGTACACTAGAGGGAATTAAGTGTTGAGGAGAAAAAGCCAAACAAAGATCCGCCTTTAGTATTGGGAATGTTGCAATTACCAAGGCCTGGTCAGAGAAAACCTCATTAGTATGTCAGTTAAGCAAGAACCTGACAGGCACAAGGAGGGCAAATCATGTGGATGTCTAGGGGAAAGCTCTTCTGGGCAGCACCCAGCACTCCAGAGGAGTACGAATTGTAGCAATTCCATGAGGTGAGAAAACACTGGCATTTTTGGTAGGATGACTGAGGTGGCTGCATGGAGGACAGACTGTGAAAGGCAAGAATAAAAGCAAGGAGACCAGCATCATTTCCAAGGAGCCTTAAATGCCCATCATGCACATTCCTAAGGCATTGAGAATTTAAGTCAAAGCGTACATTGATGCAATGACAATGTATGAAAATTGCGTGAATTAATCATCTCAGAAAGCAGAGTTCCTATAGAAATAAGACTGGGCTCAAATTGTTAAACTTTTTCTATCTATACACAGCATTTAAACTACAAATATATATGCATGTATGTATATGTGCATATGTATGTATAGATAGAGAACAGTGAAAAACATTAAGTAGCAAAAGTTCTATGCAAAAAGGTTTTTCAGTCTACAGACCACACTAGGGTATGTAATACATTGAGGTGGTTCATATTTTTATCCTGAAATCACTGCTTTTATTAGTTCACAGTTATTATTAGCTCACAGCAATTTTAGAAAAATGTGTTACCTTTATATGCGACCCCCCCCCCCCCCCCAGCAGGGACATGTATATTGCCTTGTTGTGGATTATGCAATGCTGGAAAGCTTAAACGCCATCTATGATTTCCTTAAGAAGGCTCATTTTTTTGTCCACATCCAATTAAACACTTCCCTCCCCAGCCCTCTGTCCTCAAATGTCCTGAATCTGTATCCATGATTACCCTTGGACTACATTGCAACCCCCTTCCCTGATCTTTCCTTGGGATGTCATAAGATCCAGCAATTTGGCCAGAAATTTCCTAATGGTAACAGAGTAGAAAAGTACAATCTGGTCACAGAGAGCAAGAGCCTGTGAGTGAAAAATTTTGGGTTATTTTCCTGCCATCACCTTGATTGACTCCTCTGTGACCTTATGCTGTTAACACCTGCCTCTATAGGTGTGCGAAGATCTTTAATTAATATTTGTAAATCTCCCTGATTGTTACAGATAGAAGGTAGCAGAAAAGGGCAAATTGTTATTAATCATGGGGAGAAAAAATCTTGAGAGATTTTTGTGAAGTTCTGGTTAACTTCTGGTGAAGTTTTGTTCCTTCACCAGAGAGAGACCTATACCCATGGACACTATTTTCACAGTGGGAGGATTAAATATAAATCTTGAGTTACTTACTTTGCACTTAAGGAAATGCCTAATGCCTATTTAATACAAAACTCCTATTCCATGCCCTGGCTCTTATTCAATACACACTGCCTCTGACTCCTAAAGCTCTCTAAGTTACCACTGTGAAAGGAGTCTTGCTATTCACAAGTGTGAGAGTTCATCTAATTAGCTGATTTCAGTTCATTTGGCATTAAATAATTCCCCAAATTCCCATATGTTTGAACAATATGTTCAACAAGGAGGATAATTCTCTGAAAGCAATTAAATAGTTCTTTTAGGAGAGCTTGTCATTGGTCACTCATAAGCATCCATGCTATTCCTGTCCATGATGAATGCAGGCAGTAATTACATGGAAAGAGCTTCACCCTCTCTGATGGCCGCTGGCAGGCACCCACATACAGGCTGCACATTTGAATTTTATGTTTTTTTTTCAAACCTTGAGTATATTATTCTAAGCTTCCCACCGAGCATTTGATGTTGCTAATACACTGCTTTCCAGTCCTCTCTCCTTGCCTCCCCTACTTAAGGGTAAATGAAGACATGACCATCTTAACCTGTGTTTTGCTCATATAGGAAGAATTGTCTGTTTTGGACTGTGGTTACCTTTGTGGGAGACTCAACTTTTTAAAGGTATCTCCAGGGCTTCTTGGAGAGGGGAGGAGACAATGTGATAATGTTACATCTACTGTTTTAGACGGAGTAGACATAAGATGCTCCTCAATTATATGGCCTGGCTTTATTGCAGCAGCAAGTGATAGACAATGAGCTCAAGTATAACCATTACTAACTTGAGAGAATAGATGTCAACATAAGCAATTCAGAAATGAATAGCACATTGGATGAACTCCGAGAAAAACTCTTTGTTTATAGAAGATCATGGGAAAGATGGTATCTTTTAGCACTAAATTTTATCTTTATTTTGCCCAAGGAATTGCTTTTTTAGTCAAGGATGACATATTTCAATGTCCTTCCTAGGTAGTATAAGTAAAAGCTTTGGTAATAATACCAATTCCAGCTCTCCCATTGCATTGCTCTATATTCAATATTATTATTTTTCTTACAAGTGAAAATTCAGCAAACAAAGGATCAAACAGGTTGTTGAAGAACACATATGCCATTAGAGGAAAAATAAGCAGACATCTGGGTTCTTCTCACTGATTACTGTTCTGTAAACTACTCCTTCTTACTGTTTGAGGGCACAGATTAAAAACAAAAGCCAAAGACATGAAAGAGGGAGGCATTCAATGAGGTATTATGATTCCATTTTAGCTAACTTTCACTTTCTTTGATCTGTTCCATGACTCTGCATTCTCACTGTAAATAATTCACAATTCAGAAAAGCTGAACACCAGGTTTGGATTGAATAATTTTAAATTTAGATCTAAAATAGAAAAGAGTTGAAAGATATACATTTATGTATGATATTATGCACATTTGTAGCTGTCTACTGTGCTATTGCTATATAAGCTGTGTATTTGTTCATTGGCAAAAAATAAATGTTTTCAAAGCCAGAATAGACACACTCAGTCTGTATCTTCAAAATACTGTCTTGCTTCGTAATAATTTGCTTTATCATTTTCCAGCATTAAGAATATTTTAGATTGTGTTTTCGTGAGAAAGGAATTTGATGGTAACGAGATGGCGGGATCAGTCATTTCTATAAAGCTTTTGTTTGCTCATTGATAATGGCATCAAAAATAATAAGGATTCAGTAACTGGTGCATGACCCACCAGCGAGGTCTTTGCATTCTCCAGTTCTGCCCTGTATTTCTAAAGAAGCATTTGTCATTTTGTTGGTGGGTTTATCAAAACCTAGATTTGAAATCTAGGCTTAAACTCTCTCTGTGTGTCTGAGAACTTCATGAAAAATGCTTGTTCTCCAGACCAGTCCTTTGTAAAAGAAAATCCTGGAAAGGAATATTTATAAGCCTGAAGAAAGCCCCAGTCTGTTAACCAAATTCTCATTCAAATATGGCCCCTCCTCTACATACTCCTCTCTTTTATCCTTTTTTCAACTGTGAAGCCTCCAGTCAGATGGCTCTGAGGTGCTCCTGAGTCCTGAAGTCACCTGTGGTCCTCCAGACATGATCGTCACCACTCCCTTTGCATTGACCATCCCACACTGTGCAGATGTCAGTTCTGAGCACTGGAATATCCATTTAAAGAAGAGGACACAGCAGGGCAAATGGGAGGTGAGACCGTTTACTTCCTTTTTTAAACAATGGAATTTGGGTTCCACCTATGGGATAGATTTAACCTTAACATCTAACACCACAAATCAGCATTTCTTTGTTGGCAAAGGGTTGGTGTCAAGTATTTTATAATAGCCTAAACATATTGGCTAGTTTTTTTTTTCTTTTTCCCATTATAATAGAAAAGAGAAGCAAGGGATAATCCAGAGCTTTCTTGTTTGGTTTTAGACTACAGTTGTAATTACCCACATATTCATCTACACCTACATACCTGCTCATTGATCCCCTTCACTTCCTCCTTGGCCTCCTCCCTGTCTTAATGGACATTATTCTGTGGCCTCTGTGGAGTTAGGGAGGAGGTTCAGGGCAGGCAGTCTGTGTTCCGAAGGAAAATAACTATGCCTATTTTTTTTCCATCCTGGGGATTCTAAGGTAACTGTGTTTAATCAGGAACACATTTGCTGCTTAATATATTTTTTTTAGTTAACGAATGCATTGAGAATTATTATCAGTGTCTGTTTCCTGTGTGTATGAGTGCATACAAAAGGGATACAGTAGGAGACAAGGAAAGAGAATGAGGATACACAATAAGACATTAACAACAGGGGAGACAGTCACAGCAAAGACAGATTGCAGTTGAATTACTATTTTAAGTGAAAGCTCTGATTTATCTGCCTGATAGGGCTTCCTTTGTGTCCATCTACAGTCAGCTTGCATGAAACTGGGAGAATTATCTTTGTTGGAACACAATGACATGTTCCAGCCAGCCCTAGGGTCTTCCTCCCAGAAGGCACTTAAGGCCAAAGAAGTAAAAGGAAAATCATGTTTCTTTAGGAGAAGAAAATTCCCAGTTGCTGCAATGGATTACCTTTACCCTGCCCACTAGTGTCTTGAAACTATTTTCTTTATTCTGGAATGCATTCTGCTATTTAGTGTGTTGTAGTGCAACCATCAACAGATTTCCTGGGGCATGAAGTTCCATGGGTTTCCTAAAGGGCCATGTTTTCGTCCTCTTCCCATTATGTTTGGCTTTGCTTTGATTTTTGTCACTTTAATTTTTCTTCCCAGCACTTCCTCACAATCTCTTATACACAGATGGTGTTATATTTATGCTCTATCAAACCAGTCACATATACTAAAGTTCTTCTCAGGGAGGGTGAAATATTCTAGTACATGTATCTAATTCATTTATTTAGTGGTCCCTTGTAAATGATTTCAGTGGGATGAAGGAGGATAAAATGTTTGAGAGAAAATAAACATTACCTTAAGGATATTCAAAGAGTTGTCAGAAACAGGTGTTTGTAAAAAAAAAAAAAAAAAAAAGTGTTGCTTATTGATAAGGTTTAAGATTTCTAAAACTCAACGTTGAACAAATTAGCCAGAAATAGAATTTTCAAAGTGATTTTTGTTATTATAACCAATGAAGTAGAAATTCTAGCACACTGAACATAACCATTTCTTGAGTTTTTTTTTTTTTTCTTTTGAAACGGAGTCTTGCTTTATTGCCCAGGCTGGAGTGCAGTGGAGCGATCTCAGCCTACCGCAACCTCTGCCTCACAGTTTGAAGTGATTCTTCTGCCTCAGACCCCCCCGAGTAGCTGGGATTACAGGCGTGTGCCACCACACCTGGCTAATTTTTGTTAGTAGAGATGGGGTTTCATCATGTTGACCAGGCTAGTCTTGAACTCCTGACCTCAGGTGATCTGCCTGCCTCAGCCTCCCAAAGTGCTGGGATTACAGGCATGAGCCACGACACCCAGTCCATTTCTTGAGTTCTTGATGTCAGCAGTTATTTTGATAGAAGAGGAACAGTTAACATCAGGATAACTGGTCATAGGACTATTCTGAAAAAAAAAAAAAATTATATTTGTGTGTTCATTTATTTGTGTCCTGGCAATATAATGGTTAGATCACATCTTATTTCCAAGTGAGAGAATAAACACACCTTTCCCAACAGGAAGTGATGTCAGTGGAAGATGAATCCACATCCTGTTACTGCCTTTTGGACCCCTTTGCATGTCATGTGCTCCTAGACAGCTTTGGGACCTATGCACTCACTGGAGAGCCAATCACAGACTGTGCCGTGAAGCAACTGAAGGTGGCAGTTTTTGGCTGCATGTCCTGTAACTCACTGGATTACAACTTGAGAGTTTACTGTGTGGACAATACCCCTTGTGCATTTCAGGTCAGCCTTTGTTTTAATAATTTTCTTTTGGTGTCATGAAAGTGTGGGTTTTCCAAAAGATCAGTATCAATTGAAAATTTCATTATTGAGGGTCTGGAAAATGAACCCACGCCACTGTAACTGCCCAATGGGTTCACCTTGCCCACTCCCTAGACAAAGCCGATTTATTAAGACAGAGGAATTGCAAGAGTTATTTAGGCAGAGCCGGCTGAGCGGGATACCAGAGTTTTATTATTACTCAAATCGTTCTCCCCAAGAATTCAAGAATCATTGTTCTGAAGGATAATTTGGTGGGTAGGGGCTAGTGAGTTGGGAGTGCTAACTGTTTGCTTCAGAGATGAAGTCATGGGGAATCTAAGCTGTCTTCTTGCACTGAGTCAGTTCCTGGGTCAGGGCCACAGGAGAGATGAGCCAGTTTATTCATCAGGTGGTGCCTACTGATCCATGTGCAGGGTCTGCAAAATATCTCAAGCACTGATTTTAGGGTTTACAATAGCAATGTTATCCCCAGGAGCAATTTGGAGAGTGTCAGAATCTTGTAGCCTCCAGCTGCATGACTCCCAAACCGTAATTTCTAATCTTGTGGCTGATTTGTTAGTCCTACAGAGGCAATCTAGTCTCCAGGCAGGAAGGGGATTTGTTTTGGGAAAGCGCTGTTACTGTCTTTGTTTCAAAGTTAAACTATAATATAAGCTAAGTTCCTCCCAAAGTTAGTTTGGCCTATACACAAGAATGAACAAGGACAGCTTGGAGGTTGGCAGCAAGAGGAAGTTGGTTAGGTCAGATGGCTTTCACTGTTACAATTTTGCAATGGCAGTTTCACCACTGGTTTGACTGGGATACCTACCTTGAAGCAAGAGCCATGTTACTGTGTGGTCAGCAATGTAAGAGGGGTTGGGGTACTTGAAATTCAAGAAGAGAGAAGGGCTACACTAACGCATGTGCAGAACATTGTGTACTGAATTATGCAACTGACCAGAAATGTAGTCAGAATTCAGCACAGACACAAATGGAGAAGAGTTTTTGAGAACTCTTTTACAAATTTCCGTAGATGGATGAGATTTAGGAACAAAACAGAAAGGAACACCACATCAAGAGAAAAAAAAAATAGCATGAACCACAGGAACAAAAAGAGTTATTTGATGTGCAGAGGGCAGTGAGAAAATTGCTTGAATCAACTGAAGGTTGTAGTTAGGGAGCCACAATTATAAATCATACCGATCACAAGGTAGTCATTTTCTATCCTGGGCATATAGTCTATTAATTATCAGGGCTACTAGGGCAGAGATGGTTCAAGGTTTCTTTCCATTTTTGGTACTTTTAATCATGTAAGATTCATTTTAATTTAGCTACTCAGGAAGACTGCAAGTTTATTAATAGCAGCAAGGATGATGCAGAACTGCCTGTGTAAGCTCTGCCCATATATAAATAGCATAGCTCTCCTGACACACCTCATTCCAGATCCCTGCTATTCCAGTTTTGGGCCATTAAGTCCATTATGCAGAGCATTTTCTCAGTAACTAGATTTTAAGACACTGAGCTGGAAAACTCGTGTTTACCAGTAGAAAAAAATATCATGACCTCCCTCCTGAACATAAGCCAGTAAAGATGACACAGTGCCAGCCTGTGTTCCCAAACTGCCCCTGAATATCTCTTAAGTAGCACAGGTCATTGTGAAGGGCACACTTTTTCTTTGGCTGCTCATAAAAGGGGCTTCTTTCAGAGGTGTGCCATTTTGTGGAATAAGAAACTTCAGTGTAAGTAGTTAAACCTCCTCCCACCATTGTCATTTAATACTCTTCCTCTGCACCCCCCACCCCACAATAAGAGGATTGCTCCAAGAGAAAATATATAACAGATATTCAGGAAGCAAAAATAAAGAATAAATATCTTAAGTAGAGGGTTCATCTTGGGGTCACTACTACTACTAACCAGTTGTAAAATGCACCATGACTCAAGTTGGATGTTTAGTAACTCAGCCAGATTTTAAAGGCTGAGTAAACTGGAGTTACCGTGGAGCATCATGGAAGATTTCCAATCTCCTGGCTGATGTAGATAACCCACTGCTGACTACTGTGACTGTGTGGAGCTGTTCACACAATTGTCTTGGAAGTCAGCCCTCATAACCAGTTTGGAGTTTTCTTTGAATAAGGGCCTCCCAGCTGATGTATATAGCAGTGAGATAGACATATACTTAAAGAGCTTGTTCTCAGTGACTTTCAGATCATCTATTTTCATCTCTACCATATTCTACCATGGCTCCAGTGTTCACAGATGAATACAAATTATTGTGGACATCATGAAAACACCCTAACCATAGTTTTCAAACCACTATCCATTTTTGGTTGGTAATAGAATCTTTTTAGACAGTACTAGGGAGAATGTTATTCTCCCTCTAATTGAATTCAAGTGTATTTCATCACTGAGAGGTATTTCTTTTTGTTTGTTTTTTGAGATGGAGTCTTGCTCTGTCTCCCAGGCTGGAGTGCAGTGGCATGATCTCAGCTCACTGCAACCTCCGCCTACCAGGTTCACACGATTCTCCTGCCTCTGCCTCCTGAGTAGCTGGGACTACAGGCACCCACCACCACGCCTGACTTTTTTGTGTGTGTTTTTAGTAGAGACATGTTTCACCATGGTAGCCAGGATGGTCTCGATCCACCCGCCTCAGCCTCCCAAAGTGCTGGGATTACAGGCATGAGCCACTACGCTCAACTGAGAGGTATTTTTTTAATTTTGCTTTAGAGTAATATTTTTTGGTAGAAATACCTTTGACCCCATTTGTCCTAATCTTTTTACCTCCAGTGATTCTTTCTCTCTCCTATAACGGCAAATAAAGCTGCGTTTGGTTGTACTTGTTATTGACAGGATGTATGTGACAGCTGTCATGAGCAGAAAGGCCATGTGTCCCCCTTGGGGTTTTGAAAGATCATCGACCTTGCTTGAATAACTTTTCTGGCCCACACATGGATTAAAATGAAACTTGTAGCTTCTCTGAACTGACACTTCTAGTACAGGAAACAGCCATTTACTCCTCAGTCTTAGTTTCTGGGTTTTGTTTCTGAAACTGTCTTGCTTTCTGGATTTTTACTTTGCTGAGTGAATGTGTTCAGGGCCTTCTGCAGAGATTTATTTTGATCACCTGCATATCCCAAATCATTTCATATTGTGATGGCTTCATATATGATATTGCATTGGAAAAGGAAATTAGTTATTAACCCACTAAAACAGTTCTGTTTTAGGAAAGCCTTAATGACAGTTCCCTTTTTGAACCCCTAAATGACCTCACAAATTGGTATTTAGCTCTCCCAACTTCTGTGGCATAAGCTGAAAATATAGTATACAGTGATAATATTTTCTGCAACCCTCAAAGAACCCTGACTTCTTAATCAAAATCAGTAAGCAATTTTTCATGGAGCATTTCTGCAGAAATTGCCCACCCTGGAATGTGCTTCAACTATCCTTATGATGATACGTTTGTTGTGATTAGGAAATCAATGTGAGCATGGTTGTGACAGCTGCTGTATTTATTGCAGTGCATCTTTCATATCTCAAAGAATGATAACAGATAAGGGCCCAACTCTGTGCTCTTAACCAAAAGGAAGCTGAGGTTAAGTGCGTGGTTGCATCTTTCATTTCATTCATGTCTCACTCGGAGATTGTATCCCGTAAAACACTGAAATGCCTACCTTCTCCCCGGAAGACCTTGTGAGAAGGAATGTGTAGAGACTCAACTCCACCTGTTCTCTCAGAACTAGATAGGGACCAGGCAATATAATGGGCCCACTGTAGAATATCCCTTGAGAGAATTTCAGTATCTAAATAGGGACATTCTCTGTTTTTAGTCCTATCTTCCTTTCCCTTCTTCCTTTCCCTGTACCCCCTACAGGTCTACTCTATTTGAGTCTCATTTGCTCTGGGGGTAGCTTATCTGAGTAATAGTAGCAATTTCCTTGACAAAAACGGAATACTTTGTGTATCTGGCTAAGACATAATTTGGTTTCAGATTTCTGAAGATCTGTTCTGATAAACACACCTAAATTTGTCTCTATGAAAAATTAAATCTGCTATGTTTTTAAAAAATAACAATGTCATCTGCCTGTAGGTAGGTGAGAAAAGAATAAGAAGACAATGAGTAAATGACTCCTTGTCCTTGCTTTTGTGCTTTTGTAATAATTAGGGCTGCCATTTTATGCTTGTATGTTTGATATCGCTTCCTCTGATAAATTCAAACCAAAGGTTGAGAAATGGTGATATATCTTCGAAGCAGTAACATTTTAAGACCTGGTTTTTTGATTGTTGTCTTTTATTACACACAAAAACACACACGCATGCACAGCTCAAACAAACTTGACATAGGACATAGGAAAGCAAGGAATTAAGCAGTTCCCTATCTTATCTAAGAAGGAAAATAGAAAAAAACAACTAGGGTTTTTTTGTTTTGTTTTGTTTTTTGTTGCCATTGCTCCCAGCACTCCTATACAGTACTCTTGGTACTCATTACTTACTTGGCATTAAGGTAGATTTAGAATCTAATTTCAAAGGATTTCCTCTAGATGTAGTTCTTGTGTTTCTCAATAATGCAATCTTGGGAAATATTGTTCACGTAAAGCATTTAAAGGAAAACACCATAGTGACATAATTTGTGTGTATGTGTGTGTGTTTAAGTTCAAACAGTTTTGTCTCATAAATATGTAAATTCAGCCTGCCTGTTTTACTATCCCTGAAGCACACCTGAATATTGCTGCCTGTCTGATTAAATCAACATAAAGAGCTCAGTGAGGCACAAAGCACAAGTTTTTTCTGGCCACAGCTCCTAGAACTGGATGACTTGCAACCCCAGTGTAAAATGATGAAACAGAATGTTGAGAAAAACCACCATACAGAGCCTTCAGGTGCATTTTATATATAAAAAACTGGCCAGACCCTATTTCCTAGTTCCATTTACTCAGATTATCAGTTTAACAATGGAATGAGGTATTTAACAGGAGGTCCTTGTCACATAGAAGGCAGATTGGAAAAATCAAATTACTATCAAGCCTCACTTTTGGTATAATTCATCCATATGAGTGATTTAGAACTAGCTAAGCAGAGTTGTCCAAGCCTGGCTGGTCATGGGAAGCATCCAAGAAATGTTTATAAATACCCAGACCTAGCCTCCTAGAGCAATACAGTAAGCTCAGGGAACCCTGTGTTAAATGCAATCCACTGTATTTGGAGAGTATTTTAAAGTTCATACTTAGGAGTCTATTTATTTAACTTTGAAGCCAATTGTGCCTTTACAAATTTATAAATACAATTATTAGTTCATTACTGGGCTTTTTCGTTTTAATAATTGTTTTGTTATAGAATAACTATAATTGCTTAATATTTTGTACAAGATTACAAGACACTGTTACTTCTATGTTGGCTCAATATGTGCAGATTTAAGGAGTAAGTGAAAAGAGCAAAAAATTAATCATGTTGTATTTAAATTTGAGGCCCTAGAGCAGAACTTTTAAAAAGGTACTATTTTCTTCCATGATAATTATAAGCAGATATCTATTTTTAATATTTGTAATATTATCCATTCTGAGTTTTATGGACTGTGTAGACAGTACATATAACTCTAGGGCAAATACAGATTGACTTATGTCATCTTATACATATATCCTGCACCAATGAAAAATTATTTATGAGACAGAGTTAATCATAGAATGACCTTCACATGACTCTTAAAAAAAAAAAAAAAAATAGTAGTAAGAAAAGGCAGGGAAATCTAAGAGAAAAAACACTGGACTATGATCAAGTTGCCCTGGTCTAGTCTCAGCTCTCCCATTAGCCATGTGGTTTTAGGCAAATAACTTTCTTCAGGGGACTTTCATGTTTTCATGTGTAAATAAGGCACTTGGTGCTCTAAATCTTAAGTTCCCTTCTAATACAACTATTGTGTGTAGTGTCTAAATAACAAAATAGTCTAGCACTACAATAAGTAATACATGACCTTGAAGAAGTCACTTCATTTCCTGGTGTCGACTACTTCATGTCCATTAAGGAAAGTTAAATTTAAAGAAAAGGGTATACTTGAGAAAGCTTAGTTCAAGTACACTTAGAAGAGTTGCTGTTATACTATGGCTTTAATATGGTCTTAATAAGCACATTTCTTGTTTGTACTTGTTTCTAATCTTGCACCAGAATTGCAAAAAGAGGTTAATATATTAATTATTTTGCTTGGCTATAAATAAACCCAGGTAAGGAACTGAGGTCTAAAGAAAATAATTTGCCCAAAACCACACAGAAATGTGATTAGAATTTTATGCAGCTATCTTCAATTTACAAGACTAGTATTCGTTTGAGTACATGAAGACACCAAAAGAGTTTTAATGCACCTTAAAACCAGAGCAACAGTACTCAAAAATAAAATACAAAGTCCCTAGCGTAGCAAGCAAGAATTTGTTATTTGGTTTCTGCCCCACATTTTCATCATCTCCAATCACACACTTTCCACCTCAACCTTCCATCCCAGCTCTGTCTAGCCACCATGCTTGTGAATGCCCTGCTCAGCGTCTGGAATGTCCCCTCCTTCCTTGTCAAGTGGCCAGCTCCTCCCTTTATTTCAAAGTTTGGCTCAAATACTACCTCACCTAGTAATGCCCAGACTCCTTTCCTGGTCTGTCCTCCCATCTGGGTCAGGGGCACCTTCTGTTTTCCTTAACCTCCTAGGAATACTTGTATGGTAATATATACTATATTAGAATCAATGCCTAGTGTCCTGACCCTTTCCACAATATTGTAAGTTTCTTGGTGGCAGAGATTGTTTCATTTCTGCACACCCAGTGTCCAGCTCTAACATAGCTCTCATGGAAATTTAGTAAATCTCAAAAGAAGGAACCAGTGACCAGAGACCGCCTAATGTCTCAACCAAGCAGGCATTTAGAATTAATTTCCTATCCTCCCCATAGTGCCTCTTTTCTTCCATTTCTTGTAGCCCCCACCAGACATTGGCTACCATGTTATCATGTTCAACTCTGAAATCCACAAGATTGTGAATTACCTAGCACTGTACTGTCCAGTATGGTCATTGCTAATCACATGTGGATATTTAACTTTAATTAAAAATTCAGCTCCTTCATCACTGTAGCCACATTTCAGGTGCTTAATAGCCACTGTAGCTAGTGGGTACCATAATGGACCACACAGAGATAGAATATTCCTATCATCACATCTAGTTTATCACTGACCCTTGGGCCCCAAGAAACACCCTTCCCACAAGCAACACCAAAGAGCTGGAGAAAATGCCACTGATTCAGTCCTGGAAAAAGATACTAGCAACCTATTAACAGTTCATGTGTATGTGAAGGATAAAACTTGGATGACTTTTTAGTCAAAAATATTTTTGTTACTGTCATTCTACTTATGGACAAGAGATGGATATAAGATAACAAGTAAAGGTGTTTTTACTCATTGATAATTGAAATGTAAGTTTGATTGTGTTTATAAACCTATTTGTTTTCTAACAGTCTTTTTTTTCTTTAGAATCTGAGATTATAGGACATAAAGGATTTCAGTTTTTAATTTCTCCTAGCTCTGCAAGGAAATAATATGTCAATTAATGGTGATTTTAAAAATGGACTTAGGGAGATCTCTTTATCTTCAGTAACACTGAAAGCTTAAATCCCGCACAATCATTTAGCACTTCACTGAATATGTATTTGTTTTGTTATTCCATTTGTTATATCATCTCTCCAATATGATTCTAACACCACAAATTTGGAACCAATGAAATGGTTTACTCAACAGAATATATGTGAATTGAGTTTGTATTAGATTGTATTACATAAAGATTTTTCAGTGAAAGCTACAGGAATGTTTCTTCAGGAATTTGATTTCTGTTTTCCTGAGCTACAGCTACCTTGATAAACAACTTATTTTTTCTTGGCCTTTTGGTATAATAACTTTTTTACAAACATTACTACAAATAAACATGATACATGCACACTGGAACGTTTGTTTTAGGCCAAAAGAATAAATATCATGCAATGCCTGCATTAGTGAAGAAAAATTGAACCAGAGTGGAGGGGGGCTGTTTCTAGTTAGTGTGAAATATGATGATGTGTCAGGTTGAGCATGAATGCATCCCTTGATTATAGTCACAGAGTGAAATTTCTACAGTTGTGGAAACCCAGAAGTATTATGATTTGCTTAGGGGCAGGGGAGGTCTTTGAGGTTTAAATAAAGGCACAGTGTAGTTTAAAGCCCTAAGCAACACAAATAACAAAAATATTGTCTCTTTCTAACCAAATACTTGTCACTCAGCAGTTGTTAATCCTTAGTCCTGAACTTTATGGGCTATGGGGATGTAAAGAAGTATGTTTCTCCTATGCTGTCTGTCCGTTTGTGGAAGACACATGGTAGTGAGCGTGCATATCCATAGATAGGAAATATATAAGCAGGATATTTCATTATTGATCCCCTTTTCTTTTTCTTCTCCTATAGGAAGTGGTTTCAGATGAAAGGCATCAAGGTGGACAGCTCCTGGAAGAACCAAAGTTGCTGCATTTCAAAGGGAATACCTTTAGTCTTCAGATCTCTGTCCTTGATATTCCCCCATTCCTCTGGAGAATTAAACCATTCACTGCCTGCCAGGTACTGGCCAAATGGGTTTCTAACAGAAATGGCTTTGCTTTAACCAGCAAGTATGTCACAGATCCTGGTGAGCGTCCGCTTGATTTTCCTCCTTTAAAGGATGGATTTTGCCTCAGAACTGTCACAGAAATGTAACAGTTTGGGCTACACACAGGGAGTGAAACATATTGTCATAAATTCACAGCATTCTAACGGGTGGGAAGAAAGGTGCTTGCACGTTAGGTGAGATGGCATTTCTCTTCTCTCCTGTTGGAGTCATTGCTCAATATAGGTTGAAGATGCCAATTTAACAACATAGAGCCAGGTTTGTGGGTTGGTTTGTTTTTATTAAAAATCAGCTCATTATGAGACAGCATCTTTATCATATTCAGCAGTGAATAAACTCAATATCAGTGAGGAACTTCTTAAGGATGATGATTTTGAGTTGTCGAGAGCTATGGCTAGCCAGGGGAAAAGAAGAGATTTTTTTCTTTCATGTATGAAGTGCACTTGCTTCCAAATGAATCAGGCAAGATGGGAAGGAGAAAGAACATTTTTTTTTTTTTTTTTTTTTTTTTTTTTTTTTTTTTTTTTTTTTTTTTTTTTTTTTGAGATGGAGTCTGTCTCTCTGTTGCCCAGGCTGTAGTACAGTGGCGTGATCTTGCCTCACTGCAACTTCTGCCTTCCGAGTTCAACGCTTCTCCTGCCTCAGCCTCCTGAGCAACTGGGGATTACAAGTGCCCGCCACCATGCCCAGCTAATTTTTGTATTTTTTAGTAGAGATGGGGTTTCACCATGTTGGCCAGGCTGGTCTTGAACTCCTGACCTCAGGTGATCTGCCCACCTCGGCCTCCCAAAGTGCTAGTATTACAGGCGCGAGCCACTGTGCCTGGTCAGAACACTTCTTAAGAGTCCTTTTATAAATATCTAAAGGTACTTATTGTCCACATGTCTCCCATTAGAGATTTCAAAAACAAAAAGCAAACAAACAAAGAAAACATTTCAGGGAGACTCAGAATCTCCTTGGATCCTATTTAGTTATTTCAAGTACATGTTTAGCCTTAAAAGATCTCTTACAAACAAGTCTATGAAAATTCCCAGTGATACGTATTACATATTACAGTAAGCAGCTCGCTAGCCTCCATAGTTTCTAAAACCAGTCGTCTTACTTCAAGTGCCTAAGGACAGGATATTTCCTTCACTCAGGAAAAGCTTCTGGTGGACTCACATTGACCTGGAATCACAGAATACTTTCAGGCTTCTTTGTTTTGCCCATCAGCGTAATGTGTAGAGTCCTCTGGGTTTTGTAACCTTCCATCCTTGCAGCATTTTTTTTTTTTTTTTTAACTATACACAGGTATACCAGCTTGTCAGAATGGGAACAAGCCTAGTCACAAAGAAAAAACCTAGACAGCATCATGCTGGTTAGAAAAACGTTGTACCACCAACCATCCAACTTCTAAAATTCAGGATTTTTAAACTGGAAAGGGCTGCATTTTTCTATTGACTTTTCAGACTTACTACCTGAGGAATTGCCTGTCTGTACAGTTTTAGTGCATTCAAAGCAGCACAACCATCTCTCGTTGCCCTGAACATTTTTTTTTTTTTTTTTGCTGGGAGGGCCAGGGACACATTCACCACATTTTTTTTCCATGGAGAGAAGTTTTCTATGAATAAATAGTTTATGACATTCAAGGTGTAGGTCTCTTTGCTTTCCGGTAAGCAGTATTCAAAGTTTCTAATCCAAATTGAACTTCGGAGTATTGTTAAAACAAGTCCTGATAGTCATGCAAATTCCTCCATATTAATCTTTATAGGTTATAAGGGCCTCATTTCACTGGATCTGATGCAAGTGACTCAGTCCAAAGTGAACTATTAAGTTTAATGCTTGGAGATAAAAAATCAGATGAAAGAACCATTACCTTGCAGCATCACTTAAACAATAATTCTGATACCAGGGATACCAAAGAGAGCCCCAGGAAGAAGAGACTTAGGAGGCTAAGTGTTTACCGACCTCAGAGGGTACAACAGAACCAGCCAAAGCCAGAGGACATTGACTTTCAAGGAAACCCAGCAAGCTTTACTGCTGGGATGGGCTAGATTACATGGAAGTTGTGAACTTGTATAAATATTTGCCTTTTGTAATTGAGCATAATTTGAAAGAGTCTTGGAAGACTGAGAAACAATTTAATTTTCTCTGCATCAGGAGGCTTGCCACTGAGTTTTCATTTCCACTTCATTTTTCTTACCCCAAATGGCTTTCCGCTCTATTCCTCCTTTCTCTTCATCACCCCTACCACCAATTTCCTTGCCCCTCTCATCATTGATATCCTCAGCTTGTGTGAATGCATATTGTGCTTGGCCTAATGACCATGCTGTGTTTGCTCTGGGCATTAGATGTAAGCACTTAGGGGAGGGTTTGTGTTCAGCCTGCTTGAACCTCATGTAGAACATCATGTGCACTGACAAACTTGGTGTGGATAATAGAGAATGGCTTTTCATTAGGGCTTAGTGGTTAGGAACTAACAGGGCCTATTTCTTGTTATCCCAGAGAGCTATTGTGGAGAGAGAAAATCACACTATTCCTGACATCATTTATAGGTCTCTCCTTCAATTGGTGAATCTCCCTTTCTCTAACTTCAAATCAGGAGTCTGGGGGCTGACATATTACAATTGGTACCCAAACCTTACTCTACTAGGAAACTTTCCTGTTTTCTTCTGGGAAAGGTAGAAATTTCCCAGAAAGGTACAGGCTGGGGAGGTACTCAGTACATACAATGTTTTTCCTATCAGACACCAACAAACTGCATGAGAAATGTTTTTAGAATGGTGTGAGTTCAAGGTTGGGCCCAGAAATATGTGATGAGACCCTGTATATTGAAGGCCCAACTAGACCTTAAATCTTGTTGGTTTAGGTTCTGGAGGATTACACTTTATAGATGTCATTGCTTATGAAGCCAGGTATATTGAATGAGAAGTCGGAAAGGCTATGTCAGCTCTTCTGAGATCTCATCATGGTAGCAGCCACTGACATTGGTTCAAAGAAAACCTGAGGTCCACGATGCTAGTCTCCCCGAGTAAACAATTCATTATTTCCCATTTTCCATCAGTCCCTAAGACTCTACCACAATTAGGAATATATGATTGTCCCCCTCTGTAGAATTAGCAAACCTCCTCTGGGAGGTAAATAATTCTACTTTCAATAGGTTACTGGGACCTGAGAGCACCTAAATCAGTTTATTTTATTCCTTGCTGGGACCTGGGAGCTCCTAAATCACTTTCCTTTATTACTTGCTGGCTGTGGGGTAGGGGAGCTGTAATAAACATAATACAATAAATTATTATTTTTAAAAGCCAACAAAACACAAAGTCAAGTTGTCACCTCCCTAGGGTAAAAGCAGCTGTCTTTCCCGCATGCTATGTATCTTGGAGAACCCAGTGTCTGTCTCTTGCTAAGATATGATTTACATTCTCTCCATCTGCTAAGAACCTAATTATAATAGGAGTCAAAATGAAAACATTTCCGGAATTCTTTAAACACCCATAACTTTGCTCTACTTTCTCCTCCCATATTACTTTCCACATAATTCCTCTCAGCTCAGCGAGCTTTTTGGTGTTTTTTGTTTTTGTTTTTTGAATAAATGAAAGTGAAGATGATTGCCGTGAAAACACACTAATCATGGCGCTTCTAATTCTATTATTTTTAATTGTTTTGTTGAATGCTATTGGCAGCTGCTACTCAAGTCAACAATAAAAAGCATTCCCTTGATACTATCTTAAAATCAGATTTTTTTAAATGTTTGGATTGTGTTCAATGGAATGGAAAAGAAAAAAGAGGGTTTTTGTTCTATTGTTTTTTGGTGCTAATTCTCATGTCTTTCTGCAAGGAAAAATTATCTCTGCAGTAGGCATTACTCTTTTATATTTCTTCCAGTGTTTTTAGGAGAAAATACAGGGAATTTAGCAAATGGTACCAGAGAAGACATTTTTAAATAAGTGGTCAGTGCCTTTTTTTTTGGAAGGCAAGCATTACCAACGATTCAAATCAAATTGCAGAAAACGTACATTTGCTTAAGAGCTGGACCTTGAGCACAGTTCTTTGTCTAGCCCTGAAGTCCAAGTGTTGCATTACACTGTAATAACTCAAATTTCAATTTTAGGAAGCATCTCCTACTTAGCTTAGCTGGGCAAAACCACCTTAGGCAAAAGTACCTGTGAACTCCAGAGTGCTGTGTTATGGTTACTTTCATTGAAGTGCATGGTGCAAAGCAACTCTACAAAAATTCACTGGTTTGGGGAAGAGAGTTTATTTGAGGGCTAATAAAAATAAGAATGGAGAGAACAAGTATAGGGCAAGAGATGGTAGAAGCCTTTGAAGGCCAGGCAGGAGACAGCAGGCATCAAAGCTCCATTGTGGCCCCCCAAGCAAAGGACTCATGTAATAAATTTAGAGTTCCTAGGTGGCCTGGTCACATCAATGCCTGCCCAGTCATTAAAGGTAAAAAAGAGACCATAATGCTGTTCCCTGAATAATCCCAATCAACTGCTTTCTGCTTTCCTGAGCTATTTGCCTCTCCCATTAAGCCCCAAACCCCTCATTTGCTCTATGTAGTAGAGCTTGAAGGCAGGAAGACTGGGAGTAGGTGACCAGAGTTAGCCATAATGGAAGCATAATGGAAACCAGAATATTAGAGGAGAAGAACAATGGGAGAGATATGCTAGCAATCAGTTTCCAAAAGTTAAATTTACCAGAGAAGTAAAGACCAAACAAGATTATTGTAGCGCTTAGGGGTATAATAAATACCAGGGATTGAGGATAATGAGATAAATGCCAGAGATGATGTTTTTATAGTCCTCCTCAGAGAGATGGCAGTTGGGGCATGTGTGAACAAATGGGATCTTGAACAGTACAGAAGGCAGAGAGAGAAATGTAGGAGGCTGAGATGTGGAGGAAGGGCTGCCCATGGTTTACAAAGTGGAACAAAGCTCAGGAGCATTAGGAAAAGAATCACATTAGATAACAAGGAGAAATGGCAGAACTTGTAAGTGCACATGATGATACAAGTGAAAAGTCATTTGGAGTATTTTAGAGAAAATCACTTCCTGTAGGCATTGCCAGGAGGCCCCACCAACCAGAAATTTCCTCTGCTGCAGGATCTACCACAGGAAGAAAAGAGAAGAGATCATAAGCAAAAGTCTTTGTATTAGAAGAAAGTGGGAAAGCGATACCATTAAATGGACATGTGTTGTCACCTGATGGTACAAGCAAGTTGTCCTCCAGCGAAAAGCTTCCTTAGTGATCATTAGTTTGGTGCCTCTTCCAGCATTTTCCCCAGACAATAGCCTCCCTCTGGAACTCAGTAGTAGCCCCTTTCAGGGTTGCCCAACTCACATCAGTTTCTAAGATAACTTCTTCAAATCAAGAATTGTTTTAGTCAAGAAAATAGAAGGCACTCAAGACATTTCAACCGAGGGGAAATTTAATCAAGGGATTTATATGATTATGAAACCTCTGTGGAGAGCCAAAGTCAGAGAAAGCTACTAGTAGTATTAGAAAACCAGTCAGGTCAGGAATTTCAGGAAAGTGCACCAGCACTAAAGCAGCGGATTCTCCAGGGAATGTCCAGAAGCCCCTGCACACCTTTCTTGGGCTGTCAGTTGAAGCCTTCAGGTCTGCCTGCTGATGTTAGACGGGCAGTGATGGCTTCTGCACTTCCTCTCCCATCCAAATCTAGCATGAGTGCCTCTTGTGGGCAAAATGGAAATGTGAACTGCCAGCAGGGGAGTTTTAAAATGTAGTTTTCAGGCCTCAAGCCCCTTCCACATGGAGAAGAACAGAGAATGGCAAAGATAGAGTTCCATTCTAACAGCCCACTTCTTGCACAGGAATGAAGTCTGTGAAATGCCAAATAGTTTCCCACCTGTAGACCTTCTCTACATCCTTCTTGAAACTCCACTTTTCTTTTGGTTCCAGATTAATAACAAACAAAATGACCCACAATTTATTGCTAAGATGCATGGTAGAATATTTGATTTTGTTATTTCATACTCCCATAAAGCTGGCTCTCCTCTCTTCAAGTTCACAACAATCTAAAGTCCATCCATCCCTCCTTCCTGAGTCTACCAGTAAACATCCAAAATAAAAATCTGTGGGGCTTTCTAGAGAGAAAATTAGGAAGCAAGGTATCCAAACAAGTGTGCACATAAGGGCTTGGGAATAACTAGGTAACGCATAGCTTCTCAAAGGGAAAAGATCATTTCAGTCATGCTCTTTAGTCTCATGACACGTGCTGGCTTCATCACCAATCATAGTTCAGGGTTCCAAACTTCCAGATTTGATACATGCCTTGCCACCTTTCTGTTCTAGTATTGCAGAAAATTTTATTTTTAGCAATAGGTAAAGGAGCAAACTAATACAGTGAGAAATAGAGAAAAAAGTGAGCATGAGGATTACTAGAGGCATATGTGGTCATTGCCAAGGGCCAAGCCACATTTGATTAGAAAGGAGAGAGACTTTTTAGTACATGAAAAAATTTCAGTGACTAACTTCTACTTCACATCATTAGACACAGTCTGGAAGCAAGCAATGGCTAATACTAGGAAAAATGAGTAATCTATAGATTTTATAATCTCCCTCCTCATTTACTAAAAGGTATTTTTGCCTCTCAGTTGTCCATATGTCCCCTGAGAGTGGGGGACTGAATCTGTTATTGTTTCTTATGGTTTACCTAGTACAGTGTGTGGTCATTAGCAGACACTTTATACATTATAGTTGAATGGACAAATTGAGCAAATGAAGAATTGACAAACTAGATCACTCTGGGCCCTGTATGTGTGTCTGTCTCTCTCCCCTCCTTCCTCCCTCTTTTTCTCCCTGTCTGTGTGTATATGTGTATGATTTTGCACTAGGTGTTAATTTTTATGTTGGATACATTAGCAATATTGTGTTCTCACAATTCTGCATGAGTTTGTGGTATGGAGTTAAGTTCTGGCCAATCAGTTCCTTAGCATAATTTTTACGTAGGTAAAAAGATAACGTCCTATCCCAGACCGAAGTAGAAGCATGGCTCACAGGAGTCTTCCAAAGGAAAATATTTTCTAAGCGGGGAATGAAAATGGTAATTTTTTATGGTATTCTTCCTAATTGTGTGTCACCAAGTGAAATCTGAGCTCTTGCAGTGCAGTTTTGGAATTCAAATGTTATCAATTGGAATTGACATTAATTTCTTTTGTGCTGCTTGGCATTTGCTGGAACATTATTTTTACAATTCCACTAAAGCTGCCTAGGCAATTATCTCTGCTGTGATTGTCTTCGTCGTCGTCGTCATCATCATCATCATCGCTATTAAGTCTCTCCTGTTCTAGTTCATCTCAGCTGGGCTCTGCAAACCATCCCTTCTCTCCATCTCCCCTGCAGGAAGTCCCGTTCTCCCGCGTGTGGTGCAGTAACCGGCAGCCCCTGCACTGTGCCTTCTCCCTGGAGCGTTACACGCCCACCACCACCCAGCTGTCCTGCAAAATCTGCATTCGGCAGCTCAAAGGCCATGAACAGATCCTCCAAGTGCAGACATCAATCCTAGAGGTGAGTCCTTGATCTACAGGTCATCTGACCCTTTCTGAAGGACGATAAGAATAATAAAGCTACACCTACCAGCCGTGCTATTCAGGTTCTAAAAGAGTTTCAAAATGCACAAACTCTTCATCTTCATTACTGATAAGGGAAAATAAACTTCGTCTCACACCGAGGATTGAACTAAACTTCCCCCTGGGCAAGGAAGCTCAACCCATCAGAGAGCTTAGACTGTGAAGGTACCTCTGGGGAAGGAACTGGTACCAAGCTTTTGATACACAAAATCACAAGAAGTCTCATTCCACAGCAGACTTGGATTACCAGCTGTGATTCTTTATAGACGGAAGCCAGATGGTACAGTTGAGACACATGCCACAAAGAGGCACAAAGCCACCCTCAGACTGTTTTACTGCTGGTTCTGACTAGTTTTCCAGAAGTCAGTTGCCCTATATGTGTTATTTTATCTCCAGGGATGAGACTCCCTGTCTTACTGTTTCTCATGCTCCCCAGGCTCAGAATTCTGTACATCCACATTTCCGTTATTCCCTTCCAATACAATAATATAAGGAGGACAGGACAATACAATAATATAAGAAGGACCTCATTCTATAAGGTAAGGAAATGGAAGTGCAAAGTGAGAAAGGACTTTGTCCAGGTCAAATCAGTATTGGAAGGTGGAGTTAAAGTAGCAGTCAAGGGAGGATTCACTTGAGAACTTTTGCAAAAAGGCATCTGATTTCCATCATGGCTCCTATTTGTCCTAAACCACCAAGTCACTTCATGACTTTGAACATGAGCTTATAAAGTAGACAAAAGCCATCCTTCCTGAATGGGATAGAGGGGGAGATTAGCAGAGGGATGGTGATGCTTTTGTTTGGCAGTTTCCAGGTCATTGGAGATTAGTGTAAAAAAAATACGTATTTTGTTTTTCACTTATAAAATAAATATATACATATATATGCATTTATTAATATATAAATCTGTATTTATAAATTTAAGCTTGGCAGAAGATCGAACACATTTATATACATACAATTCAATTTCAGGGTTTTTTCCTGGAAAATTTATAGCTGTATAGCATTATTCCTTCTATTCTCATTTGAAATCATTGTTTATGCAAAATGAGCATTGCTAATTCCCCAAATAGTTTTTCTGAAGAGTGGATGGCTTTCCAAAGGATTGTGCCTTAAAATTGATAGCTGTCTTAACTTACATGTTTATGCAGTATTTGCATTCATTATTGCCAATTAGCATTATGTGCTCAAGTAGTTTTCACGGAGAAGGTAGATCTGGAAACCTGGGGTAAGATATTTTTAGGGGCTCTTTCTTGAACAATGATACTATATTTCATATGATGCATTGCAAACTAAAATAAAAATTATAGGAGGGGTTTAAAAATAAAAGCAAAAAATCTAAGAAGAGCTGGTATTCAGAAGGAAGCATGAAAAGGCATAACATAAAAGATCCCTCTCATCCAAATTGCCCTAGATGTCCATTAACAGGCCAATGAAAGAATTCCGGTTTAAAGGCTATTGTTTGTAAAGGCATCCAGATATTGGTGATCAACTTATGCTATTACAGGATATTTATGTAACAGGAATGTGATAGGTATTTTTGCTCCTTGCCTCAAATTCTTAAAGTGCTTGAAAGGAAAGTTAGCTAATAAACACAACCTTATTGTTTACTCCCCAATTTCTTTTCTAATGTTTCACAAGTTTACAGTCACTTAGAAATGCCTTGTAGAAGATAACATTAAATATCTCTTGATAATGAGAGGCAAGTATCAGAATAATATTTCAATATTTATTGTTAGGCTATAGTCATCCAATTTGAGGGCTGCTGCATTTTAGAGGCTTTATTAACCCTTTGATCCTTTCAAGGATCACTTTATTAATTGCTTCAAGCATTCCTGCAGAATTTGGCCCAGGTTGTCATCTTCACTTTGTGATAAACTGTATTTTTTTGGACAAGTCTAATTTGCTCTCATTTTCTGTGTCAGAAGACGACTAATAACTTTTGTAAGCCACTATATTTCAGGTATCATTTCATTTGCTTTCATATTTGTCATACAACCATCAAAACTCTGTGGATTAAGTATTAGTACTATCACAATTTTACATGCTATAAAAGTCTCAAAGGCATCAACTTTCTTGTCTAAGATCAAAGATCATGGAACTTATAAGGGAGTGGAGCCACAGTACCCAACTCAGAGACCTGACTTCAAGATCAAAGGCTGACTACTCCACTACACTATTTCTGGATCCCAGTCAAGGCCATCTAATGGATTAGCCTTAACTGCGGGCCTTCTTAATAGTATGGCTTCTCTTCAGGGGCTCAGGTACTAGTGGCAAACATCATAGCACCAGAAATTTTGTCTTCAAGTACCTGAAAGTATATGAAAATTGAGAAGTTCTTTCTTCAAAAGAAGAAAGGATGGGATGTAACCATCTGTGTGATGGACTAGAATTGTTCATTCTATAATGGAGATCCTACATGTAGCTCTGCCTACAGATGGATGTCTTTGTTCAATGATTGCTCAAACCCATTTAATCCTGGGATTATCTGACTCCCAGGAAAGATACGCATCTGGTGATACATATAATGAATAAAATCTGTCCTCTTGACTGGGCGTGGTGGCTCATGCCTGTAATCCCAGCACTTTGGGAGGCCAAGGCAGGCAGATCACAAGGTCAGGAGATCGAGACCATCCTGGCTAACACAGTGAAACCACGTCTCTACTAAAAATACAAAAAATTAGATGGGTGTGGTGGCACAGGCCTGTAGTCCCAGCTACTCGGGAGGCTGAAGCAGGAGAATTGCTTGAACCCAGGAGGCAGAGGTTGCAGTGAGCCAAGATCACACCACTGCAGTCCAGCCTGGGTGACAGAGAGAGACTCTTCTCAAAAAAAGAAAACTGTCCTCTTTTCCCTAAAATGGCTTAATTTTTTGGTAAATGGTTCCAGAAAAAGTGAAGACACAGAAAGTGCTAATCCCAATTTTTTGAAATTGGGATTGGGATAAGAAATTGGGATGACCTGGGGAGGTGCAAGATACATTCTAGACCCAGGTCTCTATCGGTGAATTAGGAGTACTAGATCGATTTTTAAAGTGCGTCATGCTTCATGTTCCCTAAGCAGAAAAAGACTACATTTAGGTGGTTTAATACGTTAGTAAGTTATATTTATATAATTAACATTTATATATAGGATCAAGATTTAAGATATATAAAATACTTTATCTAAATATTGATTTTTAAATATTAATAAGATATCTATCTTAAATACTGCTTTAAATGTTTAAGTCAATGCAGTAATTATCCTCATTGAAGGCATTTGATCCTTCATGTTCAGCCTCATCCCTGACATATCCCTTCATGCCTCTAAGTGATTTTTCAAATAAACCCAGTCCTTCATATATCACCTTCACACTTAAAAGTTATTTTTGTGACTAAGATAATATATCTTTTTTACTCTTTAGAGAGGTCATTATTGTATCAGTCTTTGGAAACAAGTTGTTACCTTTAAATTTAACCCTATTGAATTACCTAATGATTATTGCCAATCAATACTCTATAGAGCAACAGTATCAACAGTCTATAATTGTAGACTGGAGTAAAACAATTTTGCAAATATTGAAAAGAAGGGAAAAATTCCCAAGTAATTTATTTCATCATTCCTTATTAATGTAATATTATTAAAGAATCTTTTCTTCAATATAAACAACTTAAAGGAATCTTGCATGTTACAATTTTCCATTTAAGCAGTTCTCTTATCTTTCCTCCAAAAGTAGTGGAAGTTGGAGGATCATTTGTCTGTTACAACAGACAGAATAGTTGGAATTTCTCATTGATTTACAACTCCCTTAGCTTACCAGGTAGCAGCTGCTTATCTCAGATGTGCAGAGCATGAAAATCTACTGTTCCTCTGCATATTTAATTTAAACAATCAGAAAATGTGATGTATCTACAGGATTCTTATTACTTGGCCCAGATGTCTTTTAGAATGTATCATAAATGTTACATAAAGTGTAATCCTTACGCCTGGAAAATATTTAAATTTGAGAACTTTAAGAGGGAAATGGGGACCCACTTATTAATGTGTAATAAATTGGAAAATTACTTATTTTTAGACTCTATCTCATATAATACTTTATTCCCCTTCAAATAAGGCCACCTTGTTTAGGTTTCTCTGAAGATATCATGCATCAAGGTGGTTTTTCTTCTGCCCCCAGTGAAGAGAGAGCTCGGTCAACAATTTATAGATGCCTTTCAGAGGCCAATTCTGTCCCTTGGGATCCTTTAGCACAGACACATCCAATGTTTTCAGTTTCATTGATAAGCCACGTCTTTGGCATTGACAATGACAGCTACCATGTTAAGTTGTATAGAATTTTAAAAACATCTGCTTCTAGTTCCTATCAGTCAGAAAATATGCAAGGATACTATTCCTACTTGATTTGCATTTTTAGAGACTACAACAAATTTTACAAACCATGATAAAAATGATGTATCTTGTAACCTAGTTTAAGCAGAAAGAAGCTGAATAGGTTCATTTTGTAACCATTCAATATATCAGAACAGAATTTTCCACTCTGCCTGGAATAACCACCTATCCACCCACCTAATTTCTGCTCGGTCAATGCCTACCTATCTTACAGGCCAACTCAAACACCTCCTCCATGAAGTCTTTCCTACGGTACTCAGAGAACCTTTTCCTTAGCCACCCAGCACTGTAGATTTCTTGGCACTTGTCTCGAAACAGGGTGCTATAGTGAAATAAGTACTTGTATAGTTGTTAGGATGTCAGAATTGTAGTTTCACCTATGTCATAAACTACCTGGGTGAATTTTTCCAGGTTTCATAACCTCTGTGGAGTCTATACAAATGCAAAATAACTGATTAGGAAGTTGGGGCTGAGATAGATAAGGTAGCATCCAAGGTCACTGAACTAGGAAGTGTTGAGTTTTACTCCAAAGTGAGGTCTTTCTGCTTCTAAAAACCATGCTCTTTTCCGTTATACTATGATAACCTCAAATACTAGAATAATTTTGATGAGTATTGTTTTGTCATAGTCCAGGAATATAACTAAAACCAGCAAGTAGAATCTGTTTAATCTAATAACATGTACTTTGAGGTTCCAAGAAGAGCGTGTGATATGCAGCATTTCTCATATATGTGTGACCGTGAAACTGCCATTTCTTGGAATCTCTTCTGAGATATCCTTTTGGAACTGGTGGATTAAGGCATCGTGTTTCCAAAAGCAGAGCCCTCAAAATGCAACTGTGTTAAATAGTTACAGAAAGACAAAAATCATTATCAATCATTAATGAAATTTCTGTATCAACCAGTTTTCTCAATTAACAGATTTAAGAACTCTATTTTCAACCTACCAAGCCTGATAGTTTATACTTATGAGCCCAGCTGCCAGCTGAAAAAGACCATCATGGTTGTGTGCCCACATTAGGAAGACATTTAACAGTTGGAAGAGGCATCAGGGCAGGATTTCAGGGAGGGAAGGAAGGGCGTATGTGAACTTGGAGGGCACAACAGGTAAGTTTCTAAGGCAAAGGACAGCTTCTTGGAGTTTAAACAGTTCTAACTAGTCCCTTAACTCAATCCCAGATCTGATGCTTTACTTATCCCTCGGATTAGTTTTCTTCTACTATATAACAAACTACCGCTCATTTAAAGGCATAAAACAACACTTATTTATTATGTCACAAGAATGAAACCAAAGTGTTGGCCAGGGCGTTCTCTGGAGCTCAGAGTCCTTTTCTAAGTTTATTCAGGTTGTTGACACCATTTGGTTCCTTATTGCTTTAGGACTAAGGTCTCAATTTTCTTGCTAGCTGTTGGCCAGAGGTCACTCTCAGCTCCCAGAAGCCACCCACAGGTCCCAGATACATGACCCCCTCTATAGGAAGCTCATAGACTGGCTGTTTGCTTTCCTCTAGGCCAGGAGAAAAGGTGCCTCCAGACAAGAGCTATCTCCTCTCATTTAAGGACCACCTGATTAGGTCAGGCCCACCCAGAAAAATCTCTTAATTGATTGAGTCAACTGATTAGGGATATTAATTACATCAGCAGAGTCCCTTTTGTCTTATAATCACCGAAGGAATTCAATCAGATAGTTTTCAGTCCTTAAAATTCTGTTAGTCCACTTAATTTATTAGCAACCACTGCAGTCTGGCTCATTTCTGTGGGATTTCATGTTGGATATAAGGATTAATACTGAAATGACAAATTCTTATTGGACAGTTTGAAACCAGAAGCAGGTAGGCAGGCAGGAGCCTTCCTGATTGTACCACTATACAGGCTGGTCTATATGTTACTCTGACTCAAGGCTGGCACTGTTATACTAAAGCAATTTAATTTTGAAACAATTTTATTTAATTTTGAAATAAAGATAATATAAAATCATACAACTTTAGGACTTGGGGAAAAAAACAAAATTAAAGGTAATCAACATACAATCATTTCCTTGTAGCTTTCCTACAAGGCATTTCCTAGTCAGCTCCTTTGATCGACCCCTTCACCATTAGTCAGTTATGACTAGCAGAGGGTCATTCTTCACTCTGAACTGAAATCTGTCATTTGGTAGCTTCTTCCTGCTGATTCTAGAGCCATGTCTGAGAGCCAAAACAAACACAAAAAGAGTCTAATTCTGCTCTCACCTGACAGTTTTTGTGGTGTTTTGTTTTGTTTTTTGTTTGAGGCGAAGTTTTGCTCTTATTGCCCAGGTTGAAGTGCAATAGTGGGATCTCAACTTACTGCAACTTCCACCTCCCAGTTTCAAGCGATTCTCCTGCCTCAGCCTCCCAAGTAGCTGCGATTACAGGTGCCTGCCACTACGCCCAGCTAATTCTTTGTATTTTTAGTACAGATGGGGTTTCACCATGTTGGCGAGGCTGGTCTCAAACTCATGACCTCAGGTGATCCACCCACCTTGTCCTCCCAAGGTGCTGGAATTACAAGCATGAGCCACTGTGCCCAACCTCTGACAGCTCTTTTAATGCTTGAAGCTGGTGATTGTGACTCCCCTGAGTGGAAGAGGCTGTTGTAAATTTCCAGTACACAATTTATTAGGCTACTAGAGAAGTTCTTTACTATCTTAGAAGAAAGGGGAACTTATCAATGTATTTTATGGAGTCCATCACAACAGGCAAGCATTTTGTGTATGTGCGTTGACCCAGGTGTTCTTAAAAAATAAAACTGTTGATCAGGACTGCTTTCAGATGGATCTGATCATGCATTCCTTATTTTGTTTATAGAGTGAACGAGAAACCATCACTTTCTTCGCACAAGAGGACAGCAGTTTCCCTGCACAGACTGGCCCCAAAGCCTTCAAAATTCCCTACTCCATCAGACAGCGGATTTGTGCTACATTTGATACCCCCAATGCCAAAGGCAAGGACTGGCAGATGTTAGCACAGAAAAACAGCATCAACAGGTAATTGGGGACACCTTCTGGAAGAAGATGTTACTAAGAGAACTTGCAAACATAAAGTGGGCTAAGTGAAACCATGTAGTTTCTGAGCCCCAATATTTTTATGAGTTCCTCTGGCCATATTTCATGTGTATTCCCACTAAGTGGAGAAAGAGCAAGAATATAACAGTAGGCCAAGCGTGGTGGCTCACGCCTGAAATCCCAACACTTTGGGAGACTGAGGCAGGCAAATGACTTGAGCCTAGAAGTTTGAGACCAGCCTGGGCAACATGGCGAGACCCCATCTCCACAAAAAAATATAAATAAATAGCTGGGCGTGGTGGTGCATGCCAGTAATCCCAGCTGCCTGGGAGGCTGAGGTGAGAGGATCACTTGAACCTGGGAGGTCAAGGCTGCAGAGAGCCAAGATTGCATCACTGCACTCCAGCATGGGCACCAGAGTAAGACTCTGTCTCCAAAAAAAAAAAAAAAAAAATAAGAAAGACACCCTGTGTGACATTTCCTGCTACCCCATTCTGCCTTTTGCAACATTATAGAAAATCCCTACTTTGGTTCTTGGTACCATCTCTAGGTTTGCTAATTGGGTCACCCAAATGGGCACTTAGACTATGTTATCTTGGAGATTGTGAGCGAACAGAGCACTTTCCTAAGCCAGTGATGCAGAAACAAACAAGCAAATTTCTCACATCTCCCCTCCACTATCGGGTAACCCTAAGCATTCTTTAACCCTTAATGAGGACACGCTCAACCTACAAAATCAATTGCCTAAATAGGAATAAAAGAAGTTTGACGATAACTTTTGGGTCTGAAGCCAGAGGATGTAAAATAAGCAAAAGCTTGCCTAGGCACCATGAATGAACATGCTGCTAAAACTGACACTGCTCATTACTGCACTAACATTTCTAGTTGAGAGTAGAATAGAGAGATCCGTAATGGGCTTTATTACTTTAGATGAGACAGGCAGGGGTGATGCTCTCCAGGGCAACACTGATGGCCAGGCAGGTCTGAGCTCAGCTTGAGGGATACGCAGCATCCCTGCATTGAAAAATGACATCTCCTCTCCCTATAAGCCCTCTGAATGCCCCAAAATGAATAGAAAAGAGAACATATTTTGCCAGAACCATTTTATTTCTCTTTCCTTTGGTACTATTTTTTTTTTTTCCTTTGAGGCAAAGCCTTATTTTCTTACTGTTTGGTTTGCTCTGTCATTTTCATTTTTTGTTCTTTATTTTCACAGACATCCTACCTGACTCTTTCTTCTCTGAAAGGGAGGGTAGATGTCTGCCAAGAAGGGATGGAGTGCTGCTCTCTGTTTCAAAAGGGATCCAGAAGCCAAGAATGAAGGGCGCAACTAGAAATCAGTCAGGCTCAGAGAGGAAAGTCAAGACGGAGGCATTGCTGCAAGAGAAAACTGCAAGAGACAGGCAAGCCCGAAAAGAATAGACACATGTTTGAAAAGGCATATAGTGAAAATGAAAGAAACAAAAATGTATGAGTGTACAGGGGAAAAAATTAGATTTAATATTTCCCAGCAACTCTGACAAAAGATGAGATGTCTTGTCTATAATCAGTGAACACCATGACTGTGTCAATTTCCCTTTCTGATCAACATGGATCCAAAAATGAAAAATGAACCCAGAAAACATAACATGGTTAAAAAAGAACAGTGAATAGGGACTCAGAAGATCTGCATGAGAGCCTTAGTTCTGTTACCAATACCAGTCTGCCTAAATGAGTCATTTACTATCCCTGTGTTTCTTTTTTTAGAAACGCAATTGAATCTGAACTATGTTAAGTCTAATTCATGCTGGCTATAAAAGTTTATGATTTTTTAAGTCACCATTTAGAAAAAAATAATTGTTTCAAAATACCTGTGTGCCCATAGATGCTATCATTAATTTGCTGAATGAGCATGTACATGTTCCTACCTTATTACATTTTATTCTCCATTTATAGTACACGTAAGAGAGCTACAGGGAGTACCTCCAAAATCATCAGTTTCTGACCTTGCACAGTAGGGAAAATGCATTTCAAACTGGGAGACTTAAGTTTAACAACCTTTTATATCTGGGCACTTATGAGCAGTCAGTGACTACCCTGGAGCCAACTGCCCCCTTCTGTGTCTCGGGCCATCCATAAAACCTGAGTGCCCATATGCCTGTCAGTTTCCTTGTTTTTGTTTTTCTCTAAGATCCCATCTCCAGGAAAATTTTGTTGACATAATTCATATAACCTATTTCATGGAAAATTTCTAACACAGTACCCAGAATATATAGATTCTTAATAAATGCTAGGTTTTCCCCCTTGACATTTTCACAATCCATAGCAAATTAGAATAGCATGAATATATGGAATCTACTTCTATCTTTAAATCTTATATAGCCTGGCTCACACCTGTAATCCAAGGTGGAAGTGTCGCTTGAGGCCACAAGTTCAAGGCCAGCCTGCACTTAGGGAGAGCCCTGTATCTACAAAGAATTAACAAATAAGCTGGGTGCAGTGGCTCATGCCTGTAATCCCAGCACTTTGGGAGGCCAAGGCGGGCGGATCACAAGGTCAGGAGTTCGAGACCAGCCTGACCAACATGGTGAAACGCTGTCTCTACTAAAAATACAAAAATTAGCCGGGCATGGTGGCAGGCACCTGTAATCCCGTCTACTCTGGAGGCTGTGGCAGGAGAATTGCTTGAACCCAGGAGGCAGAGGTTGCAGTGAGCCAAGATCGCGCCACTGCACTCTAGCCGGGGCAACAGAGAGAGACTCCGTCTCAACAAATTAGCCAGGCATGGTGGTGTATGCCTCTTGCCCCAGCTATTTGGAAGCTGAGGCAGGAGGATTGCTTGAGCCCAGGAGTTTGAGGCTGCAGTGAGCTATGATTGCGCCACTGCACTCCAGCCTAGGTGACAGAGCAAGACCCTGATTCAAAGCAATAATATTAAATAAATGAAAACCTTATACAGTTAACATGTCAATTTCACTGAGTGTCATTCCCTACATTTTTCTTTAATTTCTAGCTTTACTCTCAAAAAGTAGTTGAATTATGGAGTAAAAATGATTTCAACTAAGAGCCAGCAAACTTATTTTTTCTGTAAAGGACCAGACAGGAAAGAGTTTAGGCCATATGGGATCTGTCGCAACTACTCGGCAACTATTCAACTCTGATGCTATAACAGGAAAGCAGCCAGAGAGAGTCTGTAAACAAATAGACATGACTGTGGGCCAGTATGCTGTATTCACAAAAATAGACAACGACCCATATTTGGCCTACAGTCTGTAGTTTGCTGACCCCTGATTTAAGTGAATTTGCCTTGATTTAGTAAAACTTCCATAGAATGTTATTGGCTCTATCTTCAAGTGAAAGAAGAAGGGAGGAAAAGAAAGAGGGAAGATGTGTACAAGATGCAGACAGAGCACCAGCTTCACAGGCAGACCACTAACGGTGGTTACTTGGTGACCATGGGCTCTAGGCATTTTCATTCTTGTGTTTGGAGATTTACTATGATTACACTAAACTAGCTTCCTTCGTTCTGCAGATTAGAAAACACATTTTAGCCTTCAAATAATGGCTATGAGGCTGCCATTTCCAAAAACATCAGCCTTCATGTCTTAAGTAGTACTGAGAAAGCTGACAATGTCAGTATGTCTGAGTAAGGATGTATTTATAATTTGAGAAAGTAAAATGAAATCTTTTAACAGGGACTTCTCATTCAGCTCTGTCTTCAGGCTGGTGTGGTTACAGCAGAGCTGGCCACCAAAATACTTGGAGAAGAATAGGAGAAAACTACTCACAGCCATCTTGCACTCTGTTAGCTAATTCTATTTTGTAGAAGTTGTTAAGTTCCCTTTCTGTTTTTAGTACTGTCCCAAAGACAACAGTGGTTTTTTTGGATGTAATCTGTCACAACTTCCTATTGTAAAAACCCCAAACCATTGTCTTTGCTCTCTTATGATTCCAAATAATATAATCTAGAACTAATAGTACATGTTTTAATACATAGAAATCTAAAATTGTTTCTCTGCCAATATTATTGAGTAAGAAAGCTATGACTGGCTTAGGATTTCATCAACTCTGAGATCACAAAAAGGTGATCACAGAGTACATAGTCATTCTCTTCAGGCAGTTCACCTAGCTTAATCTTGTGACAACACTTTCGCCTGACTCTTCCCCTCCATTCAATTCCAAAAAGCGTTTAAAAGCTAGTAAAACTACTGCCCTCAAATCATTAAGGAAGACTTTCAAAACAAGTGGAAGAAAACATTTGCTTTTACTTTATTGCCAGTGAAAATGTTTTCTTACCCTCCTTTTGGTAAATGCAAATGTCACCGATGATAATATGCCTTTTTGCCAATCATGTTTCTACTTAGATCTGAATAGGAAGGAAAAGACAGGGAATGTAAAGTTAAAAGCTTAGCAGTCGATGAGAATGCAAGAAATGTCAGGAGTGTGTGCTGTACGGCTGGCAACACAGGTGGCCTTGCCGCTTGCCTGGCATATGGATCACACTAAATAAGCTACACAGCCTAGCAAAGAATGTCATAGATAACAGTTGCAGTTATAGATTCTGTGAGCAAACTTTGACTATTACTCAGAGTTCATACTTGCTGCATTTCAAAGCTGAGATTGCACATTTATTCTGAAAATTCAGCTGTAATAACTCCATTTCAACACTCGGCCACCTGTGATTGGTAGATGTGAAATAAGGAATTGGTCATGTAGGGAGTAGGTGGTAGGGAGCAATGCAGACGACTTAACAAATTAAATGTTGGAAACTAAGTACTTTACATAGAAGTGTTCCACCATATCTAAACTTCCACAGTGCTTTGTATTTTTTAGATACTTTTTATTTTTTAATTACAGTTAAACATACGGAGAGAGGACTATCATCTACTTGGGGGTTATTCAATAAATATTTTTCTAATGAATGATATGAACTCTTTCACAGGAGAGTGGCTTTTGTTTGTTTTGAGATGGAGTCTTTCTCTGTTGCCCACACTGGAGTGCAGTGCCACAATCTCAGCTTACTGCAACCCCCACTTCCTGGGTTCAAGCGATTCTCCTGCCTCAGCCTCCAGAGTAGCTGGGATTACAAGCACGAGCCACCACGCCTGGCTAATTTTTGTATTTTTGCAGAGATAGGGTTTCACCATGTGGGCCAGGCTGGTCTCGAACTCCTGGTCTCAAGTAATCTGCCTGCCTCGGCCTCCCAAAGTGCTAAGATTACAGGCATGTGCCACCACGCCTAGCCAGGAGAGTGTTCTTGACCCTAAAAACCTGCTTCCTAATAAACAGAATTGATATGAGCAAGCATCAGGGGATCTTGAAAGTGAGTCTTAAAACAGGCTACATGGCTGATATTTTGGAAGATTCGTGTCTTTTCCCTCAGATCTTAACAGTACCTGAAATTCTACTATTAGATCATTCTTCTGTGATGCCTCCTAATTTTCATATTCCAGAAACCCTTTTGAAAACACAGCCAGCTTGACCAAGTTGCTATGGGAACAGATTCATGAGATGGGAAGAGATCCATGAGATATGGGCAGATGAGTAGAGGGGAGGCCACCACATTGGAAAAAAGGATTCCAAAATGGAAAGCAGCAGATAAATGATATCTTATTAACAGTTTTTCCCAGTGCCCTCCTCAATAGTATATTTGTTTGAACATGTATAAGCACTTCCCTGGGAAAACATATTTCTTATTGGTCTGCTAGTTAAAATGTTTCAAACACACTTCAGATTTGAGAGTTAATGGGTTATGGTGTAAAAACTATATACATGAAATTCCTCATATATCATGGCTGACATGCTGTGCTATAATTTGTTTCCCATGAAATCTTTTAACAGGGCCTTTAATGAGAAACAGAATCTTCTCTCATTGAGGTGCTATCTTTTCATTTCCTCTGTCCATCCTATTCATTAAATGCAAAGGAACAGTGAGATGGCCAGAAGGTGGAGGGAAAGGATGGAGGAAGGCCCCAAGGCAGCTTAGCAATCTGTTTCTGAATAACTGTTAAGAACTCACCTGAGGTAGGAGAATCCTAGAGCCAGATTTCTTTAAAGTGAAGGAAGAAGGGAGGAAAAAAGAGAAGAAGATGAGTACAAGATGCAGATGAGCACCGGCTTCACAGGCAGATCACTAAGTGTGGTTACTTGGTGACCGTGGGATCTAGGTATTTTCATTCTTCTGTTTGGGGATTTACTATGATCACACTAAACTAAGCTTTCTTGGTTCTGCAGGTTAGAAAACACATTCTAACCTTCAAATAATGGGTGTGAGGCTGCCATTCCCAAAAACATCAGCCTTCATGTCTTAAGTAGTACTGAGAAAGCTGACAATGTCAGTATGTCTGAGTAAGGATGTTTTTATAATTTGAGAAAGTAAAATCCTATGAATGATTTATCTAATTTATGAGAAAATATTTTAAGTGATTAACTATTTCCTTTTATTTACTTGTCAAGTTTTATTATACATAGGTCCTTGTAGTCAAAAATACAGTGAAGCCCAAATCAGATTTTTTTGGTTCTGGTCCAGTGTGGACTTATGCAGGGCCCAAAATTTAAAAAGCCCTTGCAGTGAAGCCAGAGGCACCCAACACAGCAAGGTGGTAGAGATTTGGGCTTCATTTTGTCAAAGCCAATGACTCATGAAACTGCCCGCTAGTGTGAAGCTGAAGACAGCTCTGGGACACATTTAGCCATGAACAAGCTGTATATGGTTTCTAAGTGACAGGTGCCCATCCTAAAGACAATGTGGAAAATAAACTTTTTATGTTTCTCCAAGAGAACTAAAGTTATGCTCCCACTGTGAGCTCCAGGGAATGCTGACAAGGAGTGTCACATTTCTTCTAGGCAGTGTGGGTGTATGTGTGTGTGCGCGAGCTAAGCTTTGAAGGAAAAGGTTTCCTTCCTATAAACTAATGTTTTCAGAAAAGACAGGCATGCCAAAATCCCTTTATAGCCTAAATAGTCCCCTTCACAAATGCTGTTTCAAATAGTACTGAAAAAAGTTAACAATGTCAGTACATCTGAATAAGGATGTTTACATAATTTGAGATTGTAAAATCCTAGGAATGATTGTATCTAATTTATTAGTGTCCTTTAAGTGATTAACTGTTTCTTTTCAATTATTTGTGAGGTTTTATCGTCTTTTCATTTCCCAAATTGAGAAACTGTCATAGGCTTATCCTGTCAGGAATGAAACTGGAGAATTGAAAACAGGGACTACAACTGACTCTGTTCTCATTTGGCAACAGACAGCCCTCAAGGATCCAGGGCTCTCATACATTTCCAGAAAAAGAATTCTTGCTTTTTTCCAAGAACCAGATAATGAAATAAGTGAAAGGATAATGATGAGGGAAATTTTATTGCCAAATTAATTGTCCTGAAATAATTAATGCACCACTTTTAGAACAAGGCAGACTGGAACTCAGCATGTTTTCAGGTGCCCATGTCCTTCCCTTTCGGGTTTTCCATGCCAGCTTCCTCTCACTGGAAGATCCCGGGGGGACAGCAGGAACTATACAGCGCTCATCTCTTGCTTAGTCTTTAAAACTGCAACACTGGCTGGCTTTATTCTGCAGGCTGCTTTGCTGCTTGTTGACTACCCAGTGAAGTTGAAGTTTGGGGATGAAAGCTTGATGAATGGGGCAAATGCTTATGGTATATTCAACTACTGCTCTTGAGGATAAATGGCTTTTCTCTTCTATTTGCATTTAAAGAAGCATATGGAGGGTTGGTTTTGGTCACAAAGGCTTTCATTAAATTAGACAATTAAAACAACAGCAGAGATATTAATATCTTTCCATTATGACTGTGTTTCAATTCCCTATCTGGAGGTATATAGTAGGATTATAAACTATTTTTGTAATGATGTTTTCCAATTTATTACAGGCAGTTTAACTTTGTTTTTACTTTTTGTACTGACAGACTACTCAAAAAGATTTTTTTTTTTTTTTTTTGAGATGGAGCCTCACCCTGCCACCCGCCACCCAGGCTGGAGTGCAATGGTGCCATCTAGGCTCACTGAAACCCCCGCTTCCTGGGTTCAAGCGATTCTCCTGCCTCAGCCTCCCAAGTAGCTGGGATTACAGGCCCCTGCCACCACGGCCGACTAATTTTTTGTATTTTTAGTAGAGATGGGGTTTCACCATGTTGGCCAGGCTAGTCTTGAACTCCTGACCTCGTGATCTGCCTTCCTCAGCCTCCCAAAGTGCTGGAATTACAAACGTGAGCCACTGTGCCTGGCCCAGAAGATCTTTTAAAAATACGCTTTTTAATCGCTAAATTAAAAACAGTGGCCAGGCTTGGTGGCTCACATCTATAGTCTCGGCACTTTGAGAAGCCAAGATGGGACAATCACTTGATCTCAGGGAGCTTAAGGTGAGCCCTGGCAACATAGTAAGACCCCATCTCTACCAAAAATAATTTTAAAAAAATTTAGCCGGGCATGGTGATGCTCACCTGTGGTCCTAGCTACTTGAGAGGCTGAGACGGGAGGATCACTTGAACCTGAGAGGTCACAGCTGCAGTGAGCTATGATCGCACCACTGCACTCCAGTCTGGGCGATAGAGTGAGACCCTATCTTGGGGAAAAAAAAAAAAAAAAAAAAAAAAAGAGTCATACGTAAGTAGCAACAATTTCTAAACAGTTAAACTTGCTGCCCTCATGTCACAGATACAACTGCTCCCTTATATTTGACAGTGTTGGGCAAAAGCCCAAATTCTGAAGGAAATTATTTCCTGTACCTGGGTTGAGGTGACTTCTCTGCTAAGGATGTAGGGCTACAACTCAAATGTGATCTCCTGGTATATTTCAATATGAAATTCATTCTCACAAGCAGTCATGGGAAGAGCTTACAGCTTGCAAATAGGTAGATTTTCCTCCTGGTACCATGGTTCTGAGTAACTGAAATAAAAGCTTTGTTATCTGGAATTTTGAATGAAAGCGAGGCCCTTACAGACTCAGAACGCTGAGCTGGGCTGACTCCAGCTGAAAGTACAAGGTGCCCTTGGTAGCTCTTCAGTGTACCTCCCCAGGGCTAAGACAGAGCCTGAGCCTGTGCCTTCCTCTCCATTCCTGTTATCTAATCTCTTTGTTAACTGATGGAGGATTTAGATGTGCTAGTCCCTAAAACATTTGCATTTGAATACTCAGGGATTTGGGAAGATCTGAAAGCTTTCACAGTCCTAAAGAAAGGGTGGTATCTCTAGCCACTTTTCCTTTTCATAAAATTAGCCCTGTGTTGCAATAATTTATAAAGACCTATAAGGCAGAATTCTATCATGGTTCCTCAGTTCTCTACCCCACCTTTATATCTCCAAAAAAGAAAACAGAAGGCTCGATAACTATTTCCAAAAATCCTCAAATCTAAGGTTTTATTATTTTAACAAGGTTATTAGTTTAAAGATATATTCTGAAAATTAAGATTCTATGTAAAAATTTGGGTTTTAACTCATATCCACCATTGTAAGTTGGTCTATGTCTAGCAGGTGAAATTGGTAAGGTCAAGATTCAGAAGTTTCCAGTTCTGTCCTGGCTTCTACATAAACCATGGGCTTTTAATTGAAGCCAAGGGATGGAGATAGAGAAGTCTCTGAAAGATAAAATTAATCATGGTAATAAAACAAATCCCCTGGAACTCAGGTGTATAGAAAGCATTTAAGCTCAAGAAAACAAAATTAAATTTAATAAACCATTAGTACTCAATGAACTTACATAGATGAATGTATTTAGCTGTCTTCGCCTAAGCTTTAATCTGCTTGTCTCTGTATTTTACAGTTTATCTGTGCTCACTCAGAGTTCCAAAGGAAAAGATAAAGTCATTGAGTCTATAGGGCTTAGGGAAATGAATTGAAGACAAAATGATGCTCAAGTAAATTCCTAAAATTTAGAGATTAGATTGTTTAGGCCAGGCACAACAGCTGAGACCTGTGATCTCAGCACTTTGTGAGGCAAAGATGGGCTGATTACTGGAGGCCAGGAGTTCGAGACCAGCCTGTGCAACATGGCAAACCCCCATATCTACTAAAAATACAAAAATTAGCTGGACATGGTGGCACATGTCTGTAATCCCAGCTATTCGGGAGGCTGAAGCATAAGAATTGCTGAAACCTGGGAGGCGGAGGTTACAGTGAACTGAGATCACACCACTGCACTCCAGCCTGGGAGACAGAATGAGACTCTGTCTCAAAACTAAAATAATTAATAAATAAAAAAATAGTAGCTCATTTACATCTGCATGTTATACAACATCTTAATAACACTGCAAAAAATAAATCTTAGTTTTCAGAATTACCTCCATTGATCAGAATTTGAAAAGGCTATATCAAAAGATTCCCTGGAATCAATGCATAAAAATGTTAACAATCTGAAGCATCTAAGATGAGGGTAGTAAGTATTCACTTCCTTAAAAATTTGTCAAAGAAAAAAATAAAGTTTCATTTTCAGGCATCTATCTGAATATTCAGGATTACTATTTTTGCTGATGTTCTGGTTCCATTTCAAAAAAAAAAAAAAAATCAAGCACTCAGGAAATTGCTTAAAATCAACTATTGCTGTGAATTCTGTTTTGTAGTACTGTATTAACAATGTTCCCTGAATGGTGTGTACATTTACCTGCCGGTGCCCAAATGCACCAGCATTATGAGGAGAAATAGGTCACATAGATTAGGATCCAAATAATTTCACAAGGAGATGAGATAGATACATTGCATACCAATTTCATAAAATCATAATGCATTTGCACACATGTAAGCCACAAAATAATTCATCTATCTTTGAGAAGTAGCCTGTTGCATTGAGATTTTAGGTATATGTATATATATATATATTTTTGAGATGAAGTCTTGCTCTGTCGCCCAGGTTGGAGTGCAGTGGCGCAATCTTGGCTCACTGCAACCTCTGCTCCTGGGTTCAAGCAATTCTTGCGCGTCAGCCTCCCAAGTAGCTGGGACTACAGGCAACTGCCACCATCCCAGCTAATTTTTATATTTTTAGTAGAGACGGGGCTTTGGTCAGGCTGGTCTCGGACTCCTGACCTCAGGTGATCTGCCCACCTCGGCCTCCCAAAGTGCTGGGATTACAGGCATGAGACACCACGCTGAGCCTATATATTATTCTATTGTAAACAGATAAATGTAGTTCAATAGCGAGAGAAACACGCTCACCCCTCCACACCCAAAGAATAGACTCAGAGGCACAAAGAACAGAGAAAGTGAGACTTTTAATAGCGGTCTTGCAAGATCAGGTGTCTGGTAGACAGGCATACCTGGGGCAGCTACAGAAGGTAATTTATCTCCTAGCACACAAGTCCCTCCTCCAGTTCCTCATTGCTCGAGTACTATGGGAACAATCTTCCTGGATGTCACCTAAGTTTCATTATCCTCCTTATAAGGTTATACCCTATCACATTCCCCGCTTAAGTTTTGATTTCCCGATAATGAAACTTTCTTCCCTGTTATGGACTGATCCCTCCTCTACATTCTGTTCACTTATCACGACCTTCTAGGTACATGAGCTGTGTGGTTTGTTACATTCATAGTGCTTAGATTTATAATGTCTTGAAAATGGCATTTAAAATGCCATTTAAATGTTTTCTCACAATAGGATATCTGTTAACTGCAAAGCTGATTCTACTATTTTTAATAAGACCAATACATTCTTCTTTGTATGTAGTAAAATTTAGCGGAATTTGAGATTTATGTTGTGCTGAATGTGCTTGTGTAAATTCAAAGTATAAATTTAAAATTTGCTTTGGGGAGCACATTTCACTTGCTACAATATGTTCAGAGACCTGTGCCAAGAGAGTTATATTTCTGCCTCTTTTGATCATTTAGCTTCCTTTAGCCGTGGGTGCCTATTCCACAAATCAGGACATTTGTGGGACTTTTCAGAACCATGTGAATGGCAGGAGTCATTCTTCGGTCCTTCTCTTCCTTGAGGCAGGTGTTCTCACCAATATTTTTAATATTGTGTTGAGACAGTGATTCATTAGAGCCTCAAAACCTACTTTTTTATGCCTCTCTAACAGTTCTGTTATTGTGTTTTTATGCCCTGGTGTTCCTGTCATGTCTTGAAATGTCAAAGATCCCCCAACATTTACCTAGGATAAAGTTCTCAGAGTGCCTGAAGCAGGACATAGAGCTAGAGATTCAGCAACTTTGGCCATCTACTTGCTTATTTCAAATGCAGGAAGTTCAGCCTGATATTCTTTCAAATCACTACTAGCTATGGAAACCTACTTTAGGTTATAAGACAGCAGAGGAGCAAGGTCAGCATGGTAGCCTGCAGGCCACATCTAGCCTACCACCTGCTTGTATACGGCCCATGAGCTAAGGATGGTTTTCGCATTTTTAAATGGTCTGAAAAAAAGTCAAAAGAGTAATATTGTGCCACACATGAAATCTGTGTGACAATCAAGTATCAGTGTGCCACATGAAGTTTTGTTGGCACACAGCCACGCTCATTCACTTAACATATTGTTTCTGTCTGTCTTTGCAATACCAAGGCAGAGTTAGAGTAGCAGCAACACTGAGCATATGCGGTCCCCAAAACCAAAAACATTGACTATCTGGTCATTTACAGAGAAAGTTTGTCAACCTCGGTATAGAATAAAGTGTTAACTTTTAAGATAGTAAGATCACAAAGATTCTAGTAATTCCCATAGGGCAAAAGTTCATTGTTGTTCGATAGCAAATACAAAATGTAAATATAAATCCTTAATAAGGAGAAAGTGCTGCTGTTTTGTCGTTGTAGCTGTTGTTTTTGAAACAACAATAGAGATCATAAAGAATCATTTACCCATGCTAGAAACAAAAGACTGTCCATGGTCATTATTCTCATGATGGATATAAAAGAAGACTGTCACACAGGCAACCCAGAGCCCACTCAGGCCTTGTCTCCCAGTTTGCCTCTCTCCTGGCTATTCCTTCAGTTTGCCTTCTACCTGGGTTTTGGTGACAGTGTTTGTAGGAGTATATTGCAACTTTTCTTACAAACATCTCTACATAACAAGGAACAAGTGCCTATACTCAAAGTTGTTCGGTTTTGTTTGTCTGTCTTTTTTTGAGACAGGGTCTCACTGCTGCCCAGCCTGGAATGCAGTGGTACAGTCATAGCCCACTGCAGCTTTGAACTCATGGGCTTACGTGATCCTCCTACCGGAGCTTTCTGAGTAGCTGGGACTACAGGTGTGCACCACTGCACCCTGGCTAATTTATTTTATTTTTGTGGAGACAGAGGTCTTGCTATATTTTCCAGTCTGGTCTTGAACTCCTGGCCTCAAGTGATTCTCCCACCTGGGTCTCCCAAAATGCTGACATTATAGGCTTGAGCCACCACACTCAGCCAAAACAAATTTCTTAAATAAGAGGAACTCAGATCCCTTCAACTACTTAAACAAGATTTGCTTTGCCATTTCTATTAGTATAGAAATGAATAACCATTAAAGAAAAAAGAAAAGGAGGAAGGAAAGAAAAGACGAAAGAAAAACTAAAGAGAATATTTTTAAGCTGGCCTTTTCTATTTCACAATTAAAGATGTCTATTAGTGGAACATACTTGTAGTGCTATTTAGCAACCAACTGACTGTAAACAGGGTCTTAAGACCTTTGAATAAAATAGCACTTTATTCACTCAGAATTGCTGTGTGTGTGTGTATGCATCTGTGGCTCTTGTAAATGGCAACTCGTCCTTAAAAGCTTATCTGTCGTCTGAGTGCTCCACTCTACATCAGTCCTCTTTGTGACCATAAGCTGGGTGTGGTGAGGGAAAGTAGTACCATCCTCAAAATAGGAAATACTTGGCTGGCTCTGGAAAATCTTTTCAACTCATCAGAATTTACCAGAGATGACATTTCTATCCTTACTGCAAAAGTCCCTGTGAAAAACAGCGACCTTTAATTTTTTGTGTTTTGTCTTCATTATAGAAAAGTTATTGTCTTAAAGATTACCATGCTTTTACTGAAGATACCATGTCATCTTAAAAAGCACTGCAGGAATCAATTACTTGGCTGAAGAATGTGGAATAAACACCTGTCGTAGTATTATCATAAGTGCTGTAGCAGATTCAGAAAATCAATAGATGTGATCCTTACCCTTCAGGTGTTTGTGGTCAAATTTGGAAGGCAGAACTAAAACACATATACAAACACACACACACACACACACACACACACGCACGAAATATATAAGCATTTTTTTCACATAAAAGTTAAGTACAAGCATAAAAAGAGTTCAGAGAAGACATAAATCATTTTGGGAAAAGAGGAGATGAGCATTGAACCATTGGACACGGCCAAACACCATTGGGATTTCGAACCATTGAGACACACACAAAAAACTGAACCATTTTTTGCTGAGAAAAATGTACCCTTGTTCTTTCTTCCTCTTCATTGCCCCTTGCAGTAGAGAGGTATCAATGAGCATAATTAAACTTGTCCATTTGTGGGTGCATATGATCTTGATAAACAGGATAAAGGGAGGAAGTGGACCTTCCTAGTGAACAGAATGGATTAAATTAAAGCAAGAAGCAAAGTGTTACCTAAGTCATGGTCAGTGGTTCAAAGAGCAAAATAAGACTGAGTGGGAGAAAAGACTATATATATATACACACACACACACACACACATAAATATATGTATATATACACATATATACACACACATATACATATATATGTGTGTGTGTGTGTATATATATATTAGGGATCTCCATATCTAGCTATGGATATTTATATATCCATATAAGGCCAGACCAAAGAAGTCATTGAAAACAACTAGAGTAGATAGTTCATGACTCAGGAAATAGAATGCAGGGTATATTTGAGTTTGGGAAAACTAAAGATTTTGCTGTGATTTAGACCATAAAGTGAAAGTGTATAAATTAGGTATAGGTAGTAAACATGGAGAACAATGGAGAAGCTGATGAGCATGTTAAAAAGAAAAAAATATAAAAGGAAGAATCAAAAACAAATGGTCTAGTGTGAGAGATTAGAGAGATGGTTATAAATACTGGGATACTTGTTCTAGTTAGAAGGAGGACAACTTTGGAGGCACGGAGATACCAGTTTCTGATGCATTGCGTTTGTGGAGGTAGAGACATCTATAATTGGAACAATCCCAAGGCCATTTAGAGATCTGTAATTAGCTCACGTTAACTTAAAGATTGGAGGTATAGATTTAGAATACTATCTACGTTGTTTGATAGCTACTCCATTTAGTATATAAGCCCACTGACAAAGGAAAGAACAAGAAGTAATCAAAGATGAAACCTTGAAAGCCCTTATGTTTGCCAGAGTAGACAGGGGTCAAATATTTTGAAAAAATAGGAATGAGTGAAAGTATGACATAAATTAATGAAATACAGCATGTCAAGGGGATGGTCAAGAGGAAAACACACACACACACACACACACACACACAGTTCAAGGAAAGTGAGGACCCAAAAGACTTGGGTCCAAATGTGGTGCCTCATGCTTATAATCCCAACATTTTGGGAGGCTGAGGCAGGAGGATCACTTAAGCTCAGGAGGTCAAGGCTGCAGTGAGCTATGATTGTGTCATTGCACTCCAGCCTGGGTGACAGAGCAAGACCCTGTCTGTAAAACAAACAAGGAAGACAAAACAAACAAGGAAGGCAAAACAAGACTCGGGAGATGATAAGGTTATTGGTAACATTCCACAACACAGTTTCAATTGAGTGTTGAGGTACAAATTAGACTGCCCCAGACCTGCCTTACTATAAGCTTTTTATCCCTTCTGTAAAAATATCTATTAAAATTTGTTTTTAATTCTCTTATGATGATTGGTGTTTATTTTCATGTTTTGTTTTGCTCTTTTTTGTTTAACTCTCTCCATCTAGGAATTTATCTTATTTCGCTACACAAAGTAGCCCATCTGCTGTCATTTTGAACCTGTGGGAAGCTCGTCATCAGCATGATGGTGATCTTGACTCCCTGGCCTGTGCCCTTGAAGAGATTGGGAGGACACACACGAAACTCTCAAACATTTCAGAATCCCAGCTTGATGAAGCCGACTTCAACTACAGCAGGCAAAATGGACTCTAGTCCACTTCCTCCCATGAGACAGAGTGATGGCCAGCTTGGGGACATTTGCTTTAAATGGGAAAGAAAGAGGCCGCTTTCTGCCCAATGACATTGGGGGGAATTCAGCCTTCATTTACAATCAGTGAGATTCCCCTGTGGAAGAAACTAAATTTTATATAGGTAAAACATGTTAATAGGGAAAAGTACAAGCTCTCTTACATATAAGAGGGCTCTATGATCTCCTTGGAATCCACGTTTGGGTTAACTCCTCAGATTTGTAGTGGCAAGGATGAAAGTAAGAGCAGAAGTAGCTGTGGGAAAAGATGAGCTACAATAATGCTGGGAAGGCAGAGATTGATTAAGTGCATGTTTTGAAACAGGTTTTTAATGATATGCCCCAAAAGGCCAGCTGATTCTGGTACTAGATTGTCAGAGTTTTCTACCAACTGGCATCTGTGATGTCAGAAATCATTGTAAAACTGGCTTATAGATGTGAAACAGGGTTGCCAACCCATTTGTATGACTTCAACAACGTCAAAGGGCATTGAATTTAGAATCTGAGCACATCACACCAGCACCAGCTCCCTGTCTCTTCTAGCCACTTAATGGAGACAAAATGGAGAGGTAAGACAGACCACAAACTAGTTCTTATAGTGTACTCCACCTTTTACTTTTTTCCTGAGACAAATCTACCCTTATTCTTTCTTCCTCTTCCTTACCTCTTGCAGTAGAGAGGTATCAAGGAGCATAATTAAACTTGTCAATATGGAAAGTTGTTTTTTCTAATGAAACAAAGCGGGACCATCTCTATTCCCATCTAAGCCACTCAAATTGCTGAGTGCTATTAGAACACAGCTTATTACATGGATATGGAGACAGGAGAGATTAAAGCAGATTCAAAAACACATGAACTACAGATGTCATAGGCCTCAAATCAGCTATAATTCCAGGAGGCATGTGTTGATCTAGTTCTCTAACATTGTTGTTTCAAGAAAATGAGTTCGACTGTATTTTTCAATCCAGATTCTTGAAATTGTCTAACATGTTGGTACTATGTCATCACAGAATCTCTCAGTAAGGCTGTATGTGATCCTCATTTTGCCTCTTGGGAAATTAGCGGATAGTCTTTGCTCTAAATGATATCTGAGTAAATAGACTTGAGGAATACCTCTATACAGTGTCCCTGAAACCACGTGCATTGTTCAGGGAGCCTTCACGCTATGACTATTCAGTCTCCCTGAATATGCTTTCTCTATAGAACCATTAACATATGGCTATTGCTCTATGATTTTTTTTTTTTATATTAGGAGGCAGTGATATTGTGGAGGATGGAAATCCACAGATAATTCATGACCCTCATATTATCACTTTACTCCATCTTTTTATCCTATTAAATCATTTTTGATAAGATGTCCTGGTAGACTAAAGATGAACAGATTTGCTCTTGCTCATCTTCTGGTGGATATTTTAGTTTGCTGTTCACAATCAGGACAACCAAAGTCAAGGACCCAGACAAACCACAAGGCAGCTAGTCAGCTACTTAGAGGTTGGTTACATTCAAATAAAAAGTAATCAGGGAATGGGGGAGGTGGGGAGTACTTGGCAGTTGGGATATGATCCATTTTTTTTAAACAACTTTTTTGTAGATCCCTTGTAAAAAATGATAATAATGTTGTGAATCTCCATGCCACATGAAAAAGGCCTAAAGATGAGTTGAACTTATGGTACCATGAGTAAGGCATGGAAGAACTCTTGAATGTGTGGTATATATGGTCCCCTATATTAGATAGAAGGCTTTGCTACATGTAATTCAAAAGCATCTCGCTTTTCTCAGGAACCAAAGGCTTACGATATAGAACAAAGAAATCATCTTAGAACTGTCAAGCATATTTTTCACAATACCATGTCAAGATCAGGAGAACACCCTTTTGCTAGTGTGCTTAACTCATTTATTTCTTGTAGGAAACAATAGATAAACAGCATGAAAATGTAAACCATCTGACATCACTGATAGAATATCTGAAAGAGAGAGTAGATGATCAACCAGTCACAAGTTGGTTGGCATGGGGTGGTTTGCAGAGGAAATCTGCATTCACTGTTGAGTAAAAACTTGTAGAAAACACATTATAGAGCTTATGTTAGAATCCATCTTGGAGGATTTTTGTTTTAAACCATCCTAAGCATTTTCCCTCTTCCCTTCTAATTGGAGTTATAATTGTTTCATCTACTCTGTGAATCTACACAGGTCTTTTTTTTTTTAAGATGTTTAATACATTTTAAGTATTTTTAAATAGATGAAAATTCTAAATGATTTTCCCTCAAATCTATCTAGATTACTTTAGGATGAGACGAGATTGTTGTCAATCCCTGAATGTCTGGAGTTCCCTCCCATGGATTTTTTTTTTTCCTTTGGCCTAGGTTTTATAAACACACTTGAACATCATATCATATAGGATAACAAAGGAAGAAGTTAACACAATTCACCTCAGACTTCACCCTACAGTTCAATCAAATTCATCCTTCAGCCCATTTTGTTTCTTCTTTATGTTCCTCTTTTACTTATTTCTGCTAGGATCCTACATAGGATTTCTATAAAAATGTATGAAATTCTGTGGTCACTGCATGTCAGGACTGCGTAGTATGTTACAATACAATTTCAAAGAGAACCCATGTTTGTGAGATTTACAGACCAAGGTGTGGGGGAGGAGGTGGAATTGCAGATCAGATAAAAAGTTAGATTACACTTGAACTCAGTTATTCACTGTGACCTAAATTTACTCCTATTATAATATGTGCCCATCACAACACAAATGCCCCTCTTAAAAGAGATTTACTCATCTATCCAAGGACTTAATTTGGAAATTTTACTGTCCTATTGCAAAATGAAACAAAATTAAAAGTGGCCTCGAGTACTTGGTAAGTTACTTAAAATTTTTACAAAAATATTCCACTGAATGCCAAGTCTTTCAGTCCTCAAAGGCATTTAAGTCTAATAGTCATGCTTTAAATATGGCTTTAAATTATGCCACCAAAATGATGCACTTCACAACTTCACCAGACTGTAGCATCATAAAGTTAATTTACAGTTTTTACAACATTGCTTGTACATTCTTACTGGTTTACATTAAAATCCTTTAAGCCAAAAGGAAGCTTGCTCTATAGATTTAAATGCAGACTTCATTTACTAGTGCAGGAAGTCTCATAAAACTCAGATGTACGCCCACAAAAATTTTATTGGCCTTTTTGTAAGAGATGAAAAAGAATTGACACAGTTCTCCTTAAAGAGAAGAACTTTTTTATTATTATTTTTATCTCCAACTGCAGGTGGTGTCTTTTGCCGAGGTCTCTATATTTTTCTTTCAATTGTCTTTGGGAGGGGATCTTAAGTCAAATCACTAAAACAGGGTTCTCTTTGGATTAAAAGTTCTGGATTTATTGCAACTATTTACCTTGAGAAACATTCTCAAGGTATCAGAACATTCTCAAGGCATCAGAATTGATAAACAAATGTAGATGATTAAAATAGGATAATTGGTTTTAGATAGTATTTTCTACTTGCCAAACTTCTGACAAATTTACCTGTGAATTTCAAAATGTTTTAAAATCTCTTGATACGCTTTTGTTTTTCCTTTGAGCCATTTTCTCTTCAATTTCTTAGTCCCTCTGCCCTCTGTATATGTGTTGAGTGATATAGCTATCAGACGTGTTGAAGGCAAAGTTCTAGCAGAGGTCTTTGTTCCAGCTCTGTAAAGGTTACAGGAATCGTGAAGGAGCTGAGAAATCTTCCTCTCCGGCCCACTGTCTGGCCCATTGTCATTGTTTCCGCATGAAACATTGCAGAGTTTGAATCCTCAGTAACTCTCATTGACTGGACTAGAGGTGACAGCCACAGCAAATGGGAGAGCAAAATGTTGGCCTACAGAGAATGACACAATTGTATTCGCCTTTGGTGTTAGTTGCCATAGCGCTGTATTTGAAAATCGATGCTTTAGCCAAAAGCTGAATGGCCACCAATTTCCGTAGTTTCCACTGTTTTGTCTGCATAGAATTTTCCTGAACTACAAGCAAAAATGTATTTTGTCCAATGTCACAAAAGTGAAAATGTTACTAATCTTAGACGTGTTGCATATTTTGTGTTTTTACGTTCCAAACTCTTTCAAAAGCTGCCGTTACAAAGCTGTTTGGCTGTATTGACAGCATGTGGTGTTTTTGCAAAAGCAATTCTAGGAGAGCCAGTGTCTACCATGAACTCCTCACATCCCCACTCCAGGGTCATTCAGGACATCAAAATGGCAACTTGTACACTGTAATTCTTCGAAAAGTAACAGGGGATGGAAATCAGACCTGGCCGTTAGTCACTAGTGTGTAGTACCGTGATCTGAAGTAGGAAATTTAACTCACATAGAATAATTGTGGTTTTTGAAGCAGCTACTCATTGCTTTTTCCTTTTGCTGTGAAGATCATGGATTGGGAATGTCCTCATTGGGTGGACCTAAGGCAGTAACATTTAAACTTCATGTCCTAGCACCCGCCCTCCATCCGACCCAAAGATAAAAAAGGCAGAAAGCTTCATGGCTACGCCTAAGCTTAAAAATTCCCTTCCCCACTACTAATATTGAGTTTAGCAGGGCTCCATCTTATTTATTTTTCAAAAAACTTATAGCTTTGAATTATAGACTATATTACTAAATTTGGTAAGGTAGTTCTTTGCATGAATGGGAATGCCTGTCAAAATACTTTCACAAAAGGCATGATTACAATGGAAATGCCCTTTTGCCTCCAGTTTTGCTAACCCTAAAAAGTATTTAACTAATTTCAAGCATTATTTACACTCAAATCCCAACATTGGCCAAATTATGTAATTCTCTTAAATTTTCATATATGTAGGTGGAGATTTAACTATGATTCTGGTGAATCATAGAAAGGAGAGACAATATTTGAGGGGAGTTTGTCAGCAGAATATCATGCCTTATGACCCCATAACTGAAACACAGACTTTACAATCAGAAATAGACCTAATAATTCCAATATCCCTCCATTAGCTAGTTCCAATGATGCTGAGAGACAGCGCACCCTGTGCCAGGTGTCAGGAATATAAGCCTCAGCAGAGGGTAACTGAAAACTTTCAATCAGAAACACCCTCGGAGGTTTATGCTAGATTATGTAGGTCACTCCCATTCAAAACTTTTCTATACAAAGGTGGGAAAGCACTCAGAATCTGTGAATTTTCTGGTTGGAAAAACAATGTTCTCCTTTTCCAAATTGGAATAAAGACTCAGAATTACCCATTCTTCATCATGATATCTGATTGGTACATGCACTCCAGGAAGTCTCAACCTAGAAACGCTGCCAACCTAAGCATTTAGAGGAAAACTGGCTCATCTTCTGACCCAAACTCAAAACATGTGAGTACTTGCATACCTCCATTTCTGCATGGAAGATGTTGAAACAGATTTCATTTTGTTCCATTTATTTTGGGAAGGTGCGTGGGGGTGTTCTTTCAAGTGAGTCACATCTCAAACCCATACCACTCTCAACTTTTATTTGATGTGTTCAAAGCCAAAAAATAAAATAAAATAAAGCAGGGCTGAACACTTAATTTGACATGAAGCTGAAGGAGTGAGCAAGCCAGAGGAGAGAGGTTGAATGAAGCATAGCCTTGGCTTCATACCACACTTTTTGTGCCTTGTATTATCAATGTAAATTCTGAATGTTGTACAGTAAATACTTGGATGGACTTCTTAGAAAAGGCTGCACTGGCTTCTTTTTCAGCACATGTACATATCTATAAATATATATACATATATATTTGGTAATGCCAAACAGCTGTGTTATATTGTATTGAACAAAATGGACGGTTTGGATGTTTTATGTAGAGTTTGCAAAAAAAAAAAAAAAAAAATACTGGATGGTTACAGACTTTT
>NW_012118710.1:7151843-7164784 GCF_000951035.1 Colobus angolensis palliatus | reverse complement strand
TCCAATTTGAGTTCCTCAAAATAGATTTTAACTAGAAGAATGATGTGACAAGCATAAAGATCTGGATGTAACTAGTTCATCTGGATGAAAACGTAACAGATTGGCTTGAACCTGTAATAAACTATTCAAAAAAAATTGTATCTTCATTTAAAAGCTGCCTTATTGAGTTAGGAACTAATTCTGAATGGATTAAGTTAGTTTGGATGAATTTATGCTTTTTTTTATATAGTGAACATTTGTTAGAATTTGATTTTATTCTGACAGGGGTTAACTCATTCACTCAAAAAAGTTATTTAGCATTTTCTCCATGATAGCAGAGTCTGGGTTCAAGTCTTGACTCAATCATTTTGCACTTGATGTCAGGCAAAATGATTTCTGCTTCATTTATAATATACGGATAAGAAGAGAATTGTATATTTTCCCCAAAGTCTAAACATTACATGAAAGGGTTCATGTAAAGCCATTAGCATACTCTGTGGTCCTTAGTAAACAGTCAGTGAGGGTTTACTTTCATCTTATTTTAGAGAGGTGGTATGCATAGTAGTTAGCAGAATGAGCTTGCAAGCAGATAGGTTTGGATGGGAATCCTGAGTCCTCACTTTGGATTTGTGACCTTGGCCAAGAGACTATCTCTGAAAAATGACGATCATATCCAGCTCACGGGGCATAAAGTAAGTGTTCAAGAACTGTTTTAACCATAAACACATCTACAACTGTTTCTGGCTAGTTTTGCTTCTGAACAACAATACATCCTGGAGTATTCGTTATATACACATAGTGAGTTTACAGCAGGACCAATAGTGTACTCAATGTTAGTATCTTTCTGATACCTAAAATTTATTTAAGAAAGAAAAAAACATGTCTTACTGACCCTGAATTAAGTGAAATGCAACTTATTTTCTAATATAAAGGTTAATGCTTCATAAAGTGAGTTAAAAATACCCTAGTAAAGTCCCATATTTTCATACCACATAGGATGATTTTAGGAAAGAACTTAGAGTTGATCATGAGGCAAATGCATGTTTAAGGGATATCTAAGACAAATCACCTTTTGTCTAAATGTTAGTGTTCCTGAATAAAGTAAGTGCTCCACCAATGAGGCGATCCATTCTCTGGTTTTCAGATGACACCAGGGCCTTAAAACCATGAGTTTTTGCACAAATTAAACATTAAAGAGTTATGCAAGCACTATCATCTGCTGTGTGCTAGACCTCTCTGCTACAATCAGACATTCACAATTAGGACATTAACCCAGCTTTCAAGAAGCTATCTCCAACTCAAGAGAGTATTATACCATCCAACGGAAAGTGTTAGGAAAAAGGAAAGCACCACTGTTAAGATAAAACAAAGGAGGCACACTGAAACATGATTGTGTTGTGTGAGGGCAAGTTCCATGGGGAAGCTGCCATTGAGCTAAGACCTAAAGGTGGTCTATTAATAAAGTGACTTCTAGAATAACAGTGTATAACAAACCCTAGAATTTGTGGCTTAAAATGACACCCATATATTATTCACATAAATGTATGGCTCAGCGGGGAGCTAAACCTGGCACAGTTGACCTCAGCTGGATTCAGGCACATGCCTACAATTAATTGAAAGATTGAGCTGGCCTAGTTCTTCTAGTTTAGGCTCCTTCCACATTTGGGGCCTTGCTTAGGACAATAGGATGGACTACACTCTGCTCCTTGTGCCTCATGGTCCAATAGGTTAGGCTGGATGTGTTCTCATGGTAAAGGCAGAAAAAGAGATGTGTGAAGTCTCTTGTGAATCCTACACTTGGAATATCATCATTTCTTTTTTGCAATATTCTAATGGCTAACATAACCCACAAGACCTGCCCATTCAAGGGATAAGGAAATATAATCCACTTCTAGATGAGAATTGCTGCAAAATCACATTGTAAAGGGTGTGGATACATGAAGGGATGGAGATCTGTGACCATGGTTTCAATTTCTGCATCAGAGATGAGTAAGAATTTGTCAGACAAAAAATAAAAAAGAAAGAACATTCAAAGAGAAAGATTAGCAATGGCAATTAATAAGGGTTTTATTTAAGAGAGGCAGCCAGACTATTGTCATGACTCTAGTCCTTAAAACCCTGAGTCTTCTACAGTAGCACTCCCCAAACTTCTCTTCTATGTTATTACGTTCTGATCCCATGATTAGCCATATTTAGAAAAGATGAGTTAATTTCATTTACAGAGGTTTATTTATTGTGCAATCTCTCAAAGGTTTTAACACAATAATGGTAGTTATTTTCAGTGCCATCAATATGCTAGACACTTTATATGCATTCACTTATTTTAATCCCCTAGCAATCATATGAAGGCAGTACAATTATTGCTCATATTTTGTAAATGGAGAAATTGAGGAAAAGAGAAGTTAATGTGCATTTTTAATCACTCCACTGCAGCTATTTTAATCACGATTTTAATTTAATATTTTGAAATCAGCATATTTTAATCACTCCACTGCAGTCATTGCAATTTTGCTCTAAGCTCAGAGCAAATGTTTGTAGCATTTTCCAAGTATTTATCATTGCCTAACTCTTACTTAATGAGCTGTAGTAACATCTCAAAGTTCACATTTTGATGTATATTTTCTCTAAAGATATATGAGATAAAGTGTGTGCTCCATGCTGAATTAATTTAGTCCAGATTTTCTTACATTTCTGTTTTCTCATCTATCCACCCATCTCTCTGCAATTAATAAAATTTCATAGTTTTAAACATATAAGCCCATAGCAACCTTTTTAACATTATAATTTTTGCCTGTGAATGCTTGATTTAACCATGTTTCTCTATAACTCATAAGAAATACATCCTCAAAACTGTAAGAATTAGTTATATTTTTGCTAAAACTTATAACAACTACTTCTTTAAAAAGTTGGAGGCATGTTTATAATCAATTAAGTAACTTGTGTCAAGTCATTGCAGTTTTGCTGTAAGCTCAGAGTAAAATTCAATGTGTCATTTCTTTCAAAGGAATGTTCAGTGTCCAGTCATTGGTAAGATGCTCTGCAGCTAAGTGAGAAAAGCCTGAAATAGGATGAGAAGGCATGTGTTCTAATCTCAGCTCTCATGCCTACCAGTGGAGTCACAGACAATTCATTTCATTTTTTGAATCTCAGTTTTCACCTCTGTAAAATCAGCATTATGAATATCCTGCCACATTTCCCATATTTGACTACAGCAGGGGTCAAATGAAATACCACATGTAAGGGGGATAAAAGGTTTGTATGCTAGTAAGTGCTATGCAGGTACGTGTTTTAACAGAATGGGAATCGTCTACTGACTGTCAAAGACTAAACAAAAGACTAGAAATTAATTATTTTAGAGCAGTTTGTTAGAAATACACATAAAAATTTTAAATGACCGTGACTTGTTCCTTCATCTCCAATTCCTAGGCTGAATAATTTAGCTAGAATAGCCAGAGAAACAAGTAGTCTCTTCTTCTAGTATCATATCTTTAAAAATTCAAAGACTGAAAAAGATTATCAGTATGTGTTTGTGGTTAGCCATGTCCTAAGTGAAAAATTATACAAAATCCTAAAGTCAACTACATATTTGTTTTTATCACTGAAAGAGATAAAAGTTAACACTTCTTACTCTAGGCTTTTATGGGTCCAAACTATCATTTCTTTTTACTGTCCTTTAAAATCTAGGCAAACAAGAAAACACAATTCACATTTAATTGTGCCTTCTATTGTCTCACTGCTTTACAGTGAGCTTATTTTTTAAAATAACATTTACTGTGTGTAACTATAGAGGAAGCACTGTAGTACACAATGGAAATTCAGTAGTAAACAAAAAATATCCCATTCTCACAGAGATTTCACTCTTGTGGGGAAAGACAGGGTAAAGGCTAAATAAGTGAAATACAGAGTAAGTTAGATGCAGAAAAGAGGAATAGGGTATCTGGGGGTGTGATTTGGTTCGTGTTTTGTTGTTGTTGTCATTTTTAGAAACAGGGTATCACTCTGTTGCCCAGGCTGGAGTACAGTGGCACCATCATAGTTCATGGCAGCATCCAACTCTCCAAATTCTGAGCTCAAGCGATCCTCCTGCCTCAGCCTCCTGAGTAGCTAGCACTACAGACACATGCCACCACACCCAACTAAATTTTTAAAATTTTTTTGTAGAGAGAGAATCTTGCTATGTTGCTAGGCTGGTTTCAAACTTCTGGCCTCAAGTCATCTTCCTGCCTTGGCCTCCCAAATAGTTGGGAATACAGGCAGGAGCTACTGCACTCGGCCATTGGTTTGTATTTTTAAATAGGGTTGTCAGGCAAGGCCTCATTGAGAAGGTGACTTTTGACTAAATACCTGAAGGAGATGAGAGAGTGAATCAGGAAGATCCTTGGAAGGAGAGGATTCAAAGTCAAGGAACCAGCAGATGTAAAGGCTTTGAGTTGGAAGCGTGCTGCACCTATTCAAGGAGCAACAAGGTGGTCAGTGTGAGCGAGAGAATAGTAGGAGGTGAGTTCAGAGAAGCGAAGGGGTAGATCATAGATGACTTACCAGGCTCTAGCTTATACTCCATGTGAAATGAGGAGCTATCAGAGGAATTTGAGCCGTGTCAGCAGAATCACACTAGCAACTAGAGAACATGTTGGGGAAGAAGGAGGGAAGCAGGGAGATTACTGCTGTAGTAACTCACAGGAGATGACTGTGAGTTGGTGTAGGGCAATTGCAGTAAAGTTGATCAGAGGTGTCTGAATCATAGATATATTCTCAAGGCAGAGCTGGCAGAATTTGCTGATGTAACAGATGCATGTTGTGAAAGGAAGAAATCCATGATGACTCCAAGGTTTTGGTCTAAGTAACCAAAAACATGGAGATGCCACTACCTGGGATGGAGTCTTATGGAGACAGGTTTTGAGGAAAGTGGAGACCAGGAGCTCTATTTTGTGTGTTTGAGGTTCACAGCACCTATGAGATACACAAGTGAACATTTGGATTATACATCTGGGCTTATCAGTTTGAAGTTCAAGGGGGAGGTATACACTTGGTAGTTGCCAAAATACAAACAATTCTCATGTCTCCCTAAAACATATACAAGCAAGCTGTACTGTGACCACCTTGGGCACATGTTGTCAGGACCCCCTGAGGCTGTATCATAGGTGCCTTCTTAACCTTGGCAACAAACTATCTAAATTGATTGAGACCTGTCTTAGTTACTTGTGAATTCACAAGTGCTTTGAAAAGAAACCAACTCTTATGTCTAAAAGAATTTTGTAGTGATAATACATTGATACAAGTCTTTATATTATTAACAGAAAAATGTTTTCAAAGACTTTAAAACCTCACATGCAGGGAAATATAAAAAAGATATGACAAGAGTTTTATTTACTTCATTCACTAATGAAGAAGTTGATAAGATGTTATAAATCAATTCAAAGAAGAATTGAAGAATGATACACATGTCCATATACATGTATTTTAAATCATGAGACTCCACCAAGCCTTGAGACACTCAAAAATTAAGACCTTCAGGAGATGAGAAGAAATCTGTAGAGACTGGGAAAGAGCAGCATGTGAGGTAAAAGGGAAATCAGGAGAGTGATGTCAGAGCAAGGGAAGAATGGGCAACCAAGAAATGGGCATGGGCTGGGCATGGTGGTTCATGCCTGTAATCCCAGCACTTTAGGAGGCCAAGATGGGCAGATCACCTGAGGTCAGGAGTTTGAGACCAGCCTGGCCAACATGACGAAACCCCATCTCTATTAAAATACAAAAATTAGCCAGGCATGTTGGTGCATACCTGTAATCCCAGCTACTCAAAAGGCTCGAAACAGGAGAATCGCTTGAACCCAAGAGGTGGAGGAGGTTGCATCGAGCTGAGATTGCACCACTCCAGCCTGGGTGACAGAGAGAGACTCCGTCCCAAAAACAAACAAACAAAAACAGTGGGCATAATTTGCTGTCTCAGATGCTGCTGATAGGTCAAGTATGATGGGGATTAATAAGTGGCCTTTGGATTTAGCAATGTGGACATTCTTTATGATCATGGCAAGATCAGTTTAGGTGGAGTATGGTGTTGGAAAGCCTATTTTAAAGTAGATTCAAGCACAAGAAAAATGAGAAGAGAAAAAAGGAGTAAGCACATGTAATCCATCCTTTTGAGGAGCTTTGCTGTAATGGGAAGAGAGATCTTTTGTTTCTTTTGTAAAGGAAGTCAAAGTGAGATTCTTGAAACTGATTGTGGAGGTGACTATTCATTGTAAACAAGGTCTACAAGGGAGGGTTTTCAATCTCGGCCCCATTGACATCTGCGGCTGGAAAATTCTTTGTTGTAAGGGACTGTTCTGTGCTTTATAGGCTATTTAGCAGCTTCCCTGTCCTGTACCCACTAAATTCCAGTAGCACCTACTGGCTAGGACAATCAAAAACATCTCCAGACATTCCCATATGTTCCCTTGGAAGCAAAATTGCCTGCAGTTGAGAACCACTGGTCTATAACAATGATGGTAAATAGCTGAGACAAGGTAAAAAATAAAGTCATTGGAGAATCAAAATTCAAGTGATTGAAAGAATAAGGAGGTAGAAAAATCATCTATATGTTTATCAAAATCTCCAAAAATTAGAAAAGAAGCATGCTGAATAGAATGACACTGAGCCAGAGTTAATTCTTCTGTGAACAAGGGGAACTGACTTAGGCATCAGATGATCACAACCAGGAGAGATAGTGGGTAGCATTACCTCAAAATAGGAGCATCAAAAATGGAAAATATTAGGGAGAGAAGAGGGAAAGTAATCTGGAAATGGCAATGAGAAGGAGAAAGAACTCCTACCCCACCTCCAGGGGTAGAGAAAATATAGGAGCGAAAATAGCAACCACCTCAAAGGGCTATAGTAGTTTTAAGGAAGAGCTGGGTTTCAGTAAGAGCAAAAAAGGAAACGGAAATTTATGAGGATATAAAGAATTTTGCTGATAACTGATGGTACTGGAAAAGGACTTCGAAATTTGGGAAGACTGGGAGATGGGTCAGATGCACAGACACTTGCGAGGAGTATAGTACAAGAGATAAGGATGTCCTGGAAAAAAGGGCATCCTTTAGAGATGTACCTTGGCAGGGATAAAGAACACTGTAATAGTAGGCACTAAAATGGAATAAATTAACGAGTGAATTGAATAAAATTTCACTTGGTTTATGCGCTTATTTATACCTTTCAACATTTACTTGGTTTATGCCTATAAATTTTCCTTAAAGCATAGTGATGTAGGTAGTAATGAGCTTATTTAACAAAATAAAATAGAGAAATGAAGGGCTTAAGTAAAGACTACAAAACTAGTTAGTGGCAGGGTTTAAATTAGGTCTACTTATGGAGTGCTACTTTTCTTAAAAATACATTGCCTTGATGTTTCTTCAGCCATAGGGTATATAGTTCAGAAAGTCTTCCTAATTCAAAAGCAGAATTTAGGGCTACTAAAGGATAGACAACCAAGGTATACAATGAAAGAGTTATACATGCTGTAGCTTTTTGGTGCTATGCAAGTCTAAGCTGTGCAACTCGCCAGGGAACCATTAGAAGACACTACAGTTGGTTGAGACACATTAGCGTCTTCTCCAGACTTCCTTCCTGATGCAATCAGAAGAAATGAATACATAAAAAAGAGTGTGTAAACCAAAAATAAAATGACCTGATGATTTTATTGGACCCCTCCTCTCAGCCAAAGGTATTCCAGAGTCAACCTGAAAATCTAGTTCAGGCAGTGGTGGTGGAGGGCGTCAGGCGTGCCTCATTATACCCTCCAGAATTAACATCAACACAAAATCCTTTAGTCAGGACCTCCTGAGGCTGTGTCACCAGCACGTTCTTAAAGTTGGCAAAATAAATTGAGACCTGTCTCAGATACTTATGGGTTCACAACACTTTGCAAAGAAAGCTACTCTTATGTCTAAAATATTTTTGTAGTGAATACATTTATATAAATCTTTATATTAAAATAAATGTTTTCAAATGGTTAAAAACATGGCACACATGCAAATATACACAAATGACAAAAAATTTATTTACCTCATTTACCATGAAGAAGTTGATGTTAAAAATCAGTTCAAAGAAGAATTTGAACAGATACATGTGTGCATACACACTATGTACATACATGTGTATGTAAATGAGAATTCTGAGGTGAATTTGTTAATACAGGCAAAACTGTTTAAGATCTTGTATCGTATACAGTAATAATAAATACAAAACCGTCTACAGGGAATATCAATCTACATGTGAATACCTAATAGGGCAATAAAGATCGGGTTATCTTTCCTACCAGAGTGGAAATTAATTGTATCTGAACAAAATTCCTTTGCATTTCCATGGAGAAGAGACATTTGCAAGACTTCAGATTTCCATCATTTAACTTCTACCCCTGCAGAACTAATAATGTAACCAAGTCAATAGAGGTCAAAGAAGTATACCCCATGGAACTAGATAATCCTAAAAGGTCAGCTAGGCACACCCAATACTCCACTTTTTTTTGTGCATGTTCAAGTCTTCAGCAACTTTTTCTTGACAATGTTGTGTGTCTTGGAAATTTGCTGGGAGTCTTTTATTTGTGTATCATCTCTCAATAACTTTCCAAGTAACTTCTATGGGTTTTTTCCCCCTTCTTTTACCCCAAGAATTGGCAGGCCTTTTCTTTTTTTGTGTGTAAACAAAAAGTATCTGAGACAGGTTCCAAACAGATTGAGAAAGTGTAGTTTGCTAAGGTTAAGGACTTGCCCGTGGTACAGCCTCAGGAGGTTGTGACGACATGTACCCAAGACGGCTGGTGTACAGCTTGACTTTACACATTTTAGGGAGACATAATACTTCAACAAATACATGTAAGATGTACACTGGTTCAGTTCAGAAAGTCAGGACAACTCAGAGCAGGGCTACTAGGTTATAGGTAGATTTAAAGGTTTTCTGATTGGCAATTGGGTGAAAGAGTTATCATCAATAGAAAAGAATATCTGGGTTAAGATAACAGGTTGTGAAGACCAAAGTTTTATCATGCAGATGAAGCCTCCAGGTAGCAGGCTTTAGAGAGAGTAGATTGTAAATGTTTCTTATCAGACTTAGAGAGTCTGTTTAATCAGTAATTTCAAAAGAGAGGGGAGTATAATGAGGCATGTCCAGCTCCCCCTTCCCATCATAGCCTGAACTAATTTTTCAGGTTAACTTTGGAATGCTTTTGCTGAGAGGATGGGTCCATTCAGATGGTTGAAGGGTTTATAATTTTATTTTTGGTTTTCATTTGCTACCAACATCAGTAACTTAACATCTGTAACGACTAAGGGAAGATAGAAGTCATATGGCCTCTCTTGCTCTCCATCCTTGTCTGTAAATCTAAGTAATTGCCAATCCTGAACTTGTTTGAGAATTGTTTTTTACAGTTTTTGTAATGTGGTTAGCCTGTAGGAGGTATAAAAGAAGTCTGTTTCAATGCGCGAAGCTTCATTCATCACTGACATGTACCAATTACCCTATTTTTCTTTCTTTCCTATATATTTTTTTTTATTTTCAATATAATTAAACTCAGGAAGACTTGATATTTGTCTTCAAATATTTGAAAGTCTGTCACATGAAAGACAAATTAAACCTGTTCTGTCTAGTCCCAACTAGTAGAACTAAGACCAATTCTGCAGAAACTACAAGAGTCTTTTATTTCTTTTATAGTGAGCATAATTTTTACAGAGCTGTCCAAAACTAGGATGAGCTTTTAAGGAATCTTAAAAGCTTCTCATAGTTATGATCCATGGCATTCATTGAAATGCAAATAGTTCCAAGCTCTCTTTGTTGACATTCTTTCCAGTTTTTGATTAATCCTTTCTTCCCAAACCCTCATCAGTTTTCCTCTTTTCCTTCAAAATGAGATTTTGGTCCCTCCCACTTAATAGATTTTCATTCCCTAGCCCAAGATTGAGCAAACTGTTTTGGAAGGCCAGAGAGTAAACATATTAGGTGCTTTACAGACCACAAGGTCCTTGGTGAAACTTTAAACTCTACTATTATAACATAGAAGTAGTCGTAGAGCATATGTAAGTAAGTGTGGCTGTGTTGCAGGAAAACTTTATGGACAAAATTTGATTTTCTTACAATGTTATGAATTTGTAATATCACTCTTCTTTTGGGTTTTTTTCAACCATTTAAAAATGTAAGGAGGGAGAGCAAGACGGCTGACTAGACACAGCCTGGGGGAACAGCTCCCAGGGAGGGACCAAGATAACTTGCATGCTCCTAACAGATCTTTGGAAGTAAAGCACTAAGAGGGGATGGAGGGAAGACACAGAAGCTGGGCTGAAGGGAGAGAAAGCTGGGTACCCTGCACAAGGCTACCATGAACTAGGACTCATTCTTGGGTCCCCACAACTCAGGGGGAACACTGGAGTTGAACTGGCAAGTAGCAACCCACTCTTGCCACAGACCTCTGAAACCCCAGCAGGAGGAGACCCCTTAACCACCAGGGACACTCCGTTGGCAGGGAGAGCTGCTAAAAGAAGTGGTAGGGGCAGCAAGCCAACTAAGGTGCAGCCCAGACAGTTTACTGCAAGATTGTCTGCAGTGGACCATGGCCTGGAATGGCTATCCCCCTAGGCTTGACTTGCTTCCATAGGAGACTTTAACCCTAGGGAAACTGTCAGACCCGAAATCTGCAGGGCAGTCTTGCCCATTAGAAAGGACTGGTCCAATATGAGCACCGCTTGGTCTGCTGGCATATCCCAGGACTCGAGCCTAGCCACAACTGCTAGCATGGCAGAATTGGGGGCCCTGAACCAGAGCTTCTGCACTAGTGAACCATGTCTGACTGGTAGAGAGTTCCAGCAGGGTGTCCCCTATAGCCATCAACCAGCCCATATGCTCCCTTCCCATACTGCAGCTACCCTAGGACCCATGGCTACTCCCCCACATCACTTTGCTGGCATGTGTCTGCACTGGCAGGTTTTGCTTTCCTTGCCCCACCAGTGTGTGGGAGTGCAGTCCACATCTCCTGTCCCCAACAACTGCCATTGCAGATGGAGCCTTAGTAGGCACAGAGCCAGCCAGACCTACTCCTGCCAGTGTCCCACCCTTGTGCTAACACTGTGCAAAGAACAGCAGATCCTCCCATGTTCTGAGTGACCACTCCTACTTTCAGGGTGCAGAGAATGCTCCCAAATCTGCACCCACAGCACCCTGCCCCCAAGCCAACTCCACCTTCAGCATGACCATGCACATAGTCATCAGCAGGGCCCCCCACACCCTCTAGCTGTGTTCCCTCTGCCACCATGGTGAATATCCACAAGGAGGCAGGCATTCTGGCACCTGTTAGCACTCTGCTGTAGTTGCTGCAACTTGGCCTCCCGACACAGTGGATTTCTAACCTTAAGGAGCCAGACAACAAAGTCAGGGCCAAAAACAAGTCCCCCAGAGTTAGAGCACACAGTCCAGGAGTTTGGAGCTGAGTATTTCCCCCTGAAATCTTCCAAAAACAAAGCCAAGTCAGCTGACTCTACCTTATACTACAATCAAACCCACAAGGTCATCAAATAGGATAAAGCAAAACAAAACAAAACAAAACAAACAAAAAACAAAACTCCAAAGATCAGAAACCTCAAAGATTGAAGGTAGAAAAGCACACAAAGATCAGAAAGAATCAGCGCAAGAACTCTGACAACTCAAAAAGCCATAGTGCCTTCTTTCCTCCAAACAACCACAGCACCTCTCTAGCAAGGGTTCTGAACCAGGCTGAGATAGCTGAAATAACAGAAATAGCAATCAGAATATGGATAGGAATGAAGATCATCAAAACCCAATTCAAGGAAGCTAGAAATCAAGACAAAACATTGCAGGAGCAGACAGACAAAATAGCCAGTATGGAAAAGAATGTAAACGACCTGATGGAGCTAAAAAAAACACACTATAATCTCATATTGCAATTGCAAGTGTTAATAGAATAGACCAAGCAGAGGAAAGAATCTCAGAGCACGAAGAATGGCTTTCTGAAATAGAACAGTCAGACAAGAATAGAGCAAAAAAAAAAAAAAGAAAAGAAAAGGAATGAACAAAACTGACAAGAAATATGTTATTATGTAAAGAGATGAAATCTATGACTCATTGGTGTCCCTAAAAGAGATTAGGAGAATGTAAGCAACTTGGAAAACGTATTTCAGGATAACATCCCTGAGAACTTCCCCAACCTAGCTAGAGAGGCCAACATTCAAATTCAGGAAATGCAGAGAACCCCAGTAAGACACTTTACAAGAAGTCCTCCTGAAAACATACAATCATCAGGTTCTCCCAGGTCAGGAAAAAAATAAATAAATAAATAAAAAAGTTCAAGGCAGCTAAAGAGAAAGGTCAGGTCATCTACAAAGGGAAGCCCATCAGACAAACAGCAGATCTCTCAGGAGAAACCCTATGAGACAGAAGAGACTGGGGGACAATATTCAACATTATTAAAGAAAAGAAATTGCAACCGAGAATTTTATATCCAGCCAAAGTAAGCTTTGTAAGCAAAGACAGAAATAAGATACTTTTCAGAGAGGACAAAAGCTGAGGAAATTTGTTACTACCAGACATGCCTTACAAAAGCTCCTAAAGGAAGCACTAAATATGGAAAGACCATTACCAGCCACTATAAAAACAGACCTAAGTACACACACCAGTGACACTGTAAAGCAACCACATAAACAAATCTACAAAATGAACAGCTAACATCATGATGACAGGATCAAATCTATACATGTCAATACTAACCTTGAGTATAAATGGGCTAAATGCCCCAATTAAAAGACACAGAGTGGTTAGCTGGATAAAGAACCAAGACCTGTCTAGGAGCAATGGTTCATGCCTGTAATCCCAATACTTTGGGAGGTGGAGGCAAATGGATTGCTTGAGAACAGGAGTTCAAGACTAGCCTGGGCAACATAGTGAAAGCCCATCCCTACTAAAATTACAGAAAAAAAAAAAAAAAA
>NW_012118710.1:7119606-7151682 GCF_000951035.1 Colobus angolensis palliatus | reverse complement strand
GAAGGAGGAAGAAAAGGAGGAGGAGGAGGAGGAGGAGGAGGAGGAGGAGGAGAAGGAGAATGAGAAGGAGAAGGAGAAACAGAAGGAGAAGGAGAAGGAGGAGAAGGAGAAAGAGCCCATTAATATGTTGTCTTCAAGGGACCCATCTCACACATAATGACACTCAAAGGCTCAAAATAGAAGGATGGAAAAAAATCTACCAAGCAAATGGAAAACAGAAAAAAGCAGGGATTGCAATCCTAGTTTCAGACAAAACAGACTTTAAACCAACAAAAATCAAAAAAGACAAAGACATTTACATCATGGCAAAGGGTTCAATTCAACAAAAGGATCTAACTATCCTGAATATACATGTACCAAACACAGGAGTACCCGGATTCATAAAGCAAGTTCTTAGAGCCCTTTCAAGAGACTTAGACTCCCGCAAAATAATAGTGGGAGACTTTAGTACCTCACTGACAATGTTAGAACACGAAGACAGAAAATTAAAGATATTCAGCCCTGGATCAGATGGAGCTGATTGACATCTACGGAGGTCTCCACAAACAACAGCATATACATTCTTCTCATCACCACATGGCATGTACTTTAAAATCAATCACATAATAGGAAGTAAAACATTCCTTGGCAAATGCAAAAGAATTGAAATCATAACAATCTCTCAGACCATAGTGCAATTAAATTAGGAATCACAACTAAGAAATTCACTCAAAACCATACAATTACATGGAGATTGAATAACCTGTTCCCAAATGACTTTTGGGTAAATAATGAAATAAAGGCAGAAATCAAGAAGTTCTTAGAAACTAATGAGAATGAAGATACAACACACCAGAATATCTGGGACGCAGCTATGGTAGTGTTAATAGGGAAATTTATAGCACCAAATGTTCACATCAAAAAGTTGGAAAGATCTCAAATTAACAACCTAACATCACAACTAAAAGAACTAGGGAACCAGGAGCAAACATTCGAAAAGCTAGCAAAAGACAATAAATAACCAAAACAGAGCTGAACTGAAGGAGACTGAAACACACAAAAAAATTCAAAACATCAACAAATTCAGGAGCTGCTTTTTGAAAAAAATAATCAAATAGATAGACTGCTAGCTAGACTACTAAAGAAGAAAAGAGAGAAGATTCAAATAAACAATCAGAAATGACAAGTGAGATATTACCACTGACCCCACAGAAATACAAATAACCATCAGAGAATATTATGAACACTTCTGTGCATATAAACTAGAAAATGTAGAAGAAATTGATAAATTCCTGGACACATACACTCTTCCAAGTGTCAACCAGGAAAAAACTGAATCCCTGAACAGACAAGTAACAAGCTCTGAAACTGAGTCAGTAATAAATAGTTTAGCAACCAAAAAAGCCCAGTACCAGATGAATTCAAAGCTGAGTTCTACCAGATGTACAAAGAGTTGGTACCATTCCTGCTGAAACTATTCCAAAATTTGAGGAGGAGGGACTCCTCCCTAACTCATCCTTTGAGGCCAGCATCATCCTGATACCAAAACCTGGCAGAGACACTAGAAAACTTCAGGCCAACATCCTTGACGAACATTGATGCAAAATCCTCAACAAAATGCTAACAAACCAAACTCAGCAGCACATTAAAATTCTTATCTACCATGATCAAGTAGGCTTTATCCTCAGGATGCAAGGCTGGTTCAACATACCCTAATCAAAATATGTGATTCGTCACATAAACAGAACTAAAGACAAAACACCACATAATTGTCTCAATAGATGCAGAAAGGGCTTTCAATACAATTCAACATCCCTTCACATTAAAAACTCTCAATAAATTGGTATTGAAAGAACATACCTCAAAATAATAAGAGCCATCTATGGCAAACCGACAACCAACATCATACTGAAGGGTCAAAAGTTAGAAGCATTCACCTTGAAAACTGGCAAAAGACAAGAGTGCCCTCTCTCACCACTCCTATTCAATACAGTATTGAAAGCCCTGGCAAGGGCTATCAGGCAAGAGAAATAAATAAAAGGCATCCAAATAAGAAGAGAGGAAGTCAAACTATCCCTGTCTGCTGATGACATAATCCTTTATCTAGAAAACTTCATAGTCTCAGCCCAAAAGCTCCTTAAGCTGATAAATAACTTCAGCAAAGTTTCAGTATGTAACATCAATGTACGAAAATCACTAACATTCCTATACAACAGTCAAACCAAGAGCCAAATCAGCAATGCAATCCCATTCACAATTGCCACACACACACACACTCCTAGGAATACAGCTAACCAGGAACATGAAAGATCCCTACAAAGAGAACTACAAAACACTGCTCAAAGAAATCAGAGATGACACAAATGGAAAAACATTTCATGCTCATGGATGGGAAGAATCAATATGATTAAAACAGCCATAGTGCCCAAAGCAATTTAATTCAATGCTATTCCTATTAAAATACAATTAAGAGGCTAGGCAAAGTGGCTCATGCCTATAATAACCAGCACCTTAGGAGGCCAGGGAGGGTGGATCACCTGAGGTCAGGAGCTTGAGACTGGCCTGGCCAACATGGTGAAACCCTGTCTCTACTAAAAAATACAAAAACTAGCTAGGCTTGGTGACAGGCACCTACAATCCCAGCTACTCAAGAGTCTAAGGAGGAGAATCACTTAAACCTGAGAGGCAGAGGCTGCATTGAGCAGAAATTGCACTGCGCTCCAGTCTGGGTGACAGAGCAAAATTCCATCTCAAAAAACAAAAACTAATACAATTGAGAGTCTTCACAGAACTAGAAAAAACTATTTTTACATTCATATAGAACCAAAAAACAGCCCAAATAGCCAAGGCAATCCTAAGCAAAAGGTGAAAAGCTGGAGGCATTATGCCATCTGACTTCAAAGTATAATACAGTGCTACAGTAACCCAAACAGCATGGTACTAGTACAAAAACAGAAAAATAGACCAATGTAACAGAGTAGAGAACTCAGAAATAAGGCCACACAACTACAACTATCTGATTTTTGACAAACCTGACAGATACAAACAATGGGTGCAATGGGTGCCACAGTTAATATTGAGTGTCAAATTGATTGGATTAAAGAATGTAAAATATTGTTCCTGGCTGTGTCTGTGAGGGTGTTGCCAAAGGAGATTAACGTTTGAGTCAGTGGACTGGGAGAGGTGGACCCACCCTCAATCTGGGTGGACACCATCTAATCAGCTGCCAGTGTGGCTAGGATAAACATAAGCAGAGAAACGTGGAAAGACTAAATTGACTGAGTCTTCTGGCCTTCATCTTTCTCCCATGCTGGATGCTTCCTGTCATTGAACATCAGACTCCAAGTTCTTCAGCTTTTGGATTCTTGAACTTACACCAGTGGTTTTCCAGGGGCTCTCGGGCCTTTGGCCATAGACTGAAGGCTGCACTGTTAGCTTTCTTAACTTTGAGGTTTTGGGACTTGGACTGGCTTCCTTGCTGCTCAGTTTGCAGATGGCCTATTATGGGACTTCACCTTGTGATCCTGTGAGTCAATACTCCTTAATAAGCTTCCTTTCATATATACATCTACCCTATTAGTCCTGTCCCTCTAGAGAACCCTGACTAATACAAATGGGGGAAGGACTCCCTATTTAATAACCGAAATAACTAGCCAGCCATGTGCAGAAGATTGAAACTGAATCCCTTCCTTCTACCATATAAAAAAATTAACTCAAGATAGATTAAAGGTTTAAATGGAAAACCCAAAACTATAGAAACCCTGGAAGATAACATAGGCAATACCATTGTGGACATAGGAATGAGTAAAGATTCCATGATGAAGACACAAAAAGCAATTGCATCAAAAGCAAATATTGACAACTGGGATCTAATTAAACTAAAAAGTTTCTGCACAGCAAAAGAAACTATCAACTGAGTGAAGAGACAACCTATAGTATCTGTAGGAGAAAATTTTTGCAAACTATGCATCCAACAAAGGTGTAATATTCAGCATCTATAAGGAACTTAAATTTACAAGAAAAAAGAACCTCATTAAAAAGTGGGCAAGGACATGAACAGAAAATTTTCAAAAAAAGATGCTCATGTGGCCAGCAAGCATATTTTAAGAAAAGCTTGAATAATAATGATAGGGGGCAGGGCCAAGATGGCTGACTAGAAACTGTGGCAATAGGACACTCCCATTCAACAGAACCAGAACAGCGTGCGAATCCCCCAACAGCAACTGAGGTATCCAGGTTCTATCATGAGGACTAACTAGGTGGGTGGTGTGACCCATGGAGAGGAAGGAGGAGCACTGTGGTGCAGTGGTCTGCCTGAGAGCCTCACAGGGCAGGGGGGCACCTACCCCCCAGCCAATGGAGGTGGTGAGTGAGCCTGCTACCCAGCCTGGGAAACTGCTTTTTCCAAGGAATTGTGCAACCTATGGATCAGAAGATCCCACTCACGAGCTCATGCCACTGGGGCCTAGGGTTCCAACCATGGAGCCACACAGATTCTCAACAGCCACTCAGCTAGAATCTGTCTAAGCCTGTGAAGTTCCGGGGGCACAGGGGAGGCACAGGGGGAGGTGGCATCAGCACAACTGCAGCTGTCTGCTGTCTAAGCTGTCTGAGCTCCTTGGGGGAGGGGTGGCATCCAGCACTGAGACTGCTAGCTGCCTAACACAGTAAACTCTAAGGCTGGAGGAAGGGCAGCAGCCATCTCTACAACTCCAGGCAAAGGTCTAATGTCCAGCATCTATTTAAACAAACAAACAAACAAACAAAAAACAAAAACAAAACAAAACAAAACAAAACTTAAATTTACAAGAAAAAAAAAAAAACATTATAAAGTGGACAAGGGCATGAACAGACACTTTTACCCTGCTGGAGCCAGACAGGCTGGACCGCTTGGTCCCAAGAGGTATTCTGCACAGCCTAACACACAGGTTGCGGCAGACTTCAGCCAGGGTGCCTCTTCAGGCCTGACCCTAACCCATCCCTCCTCACTGGGCAGGGCCTCCCTGCAGGAACTCCAACAACTCCAGCTATGGGTTTGGGGACAGAACTCTGATCTCCTTGGGCCTGAGCCCCTAGGGGAAGGGTGGCCATAGTCTCCACAGACCAGTAGATTTAGTCTTTCCTCCTGCTAATTCTGAGGAATCTGGGCAGCCCAGACAAGTTGGTTTCCCCCGCAGTGAGGCACACCCCCACCACCAAGGGACAGCCAAAATTCATTGTTAAATGGGTCCTACGTCCCATGCCACCTAACTGGGTAAGAACCTCCAACAGGGGTTGTCAGACACCCTATACAGGAGCTTTCCTACTGGCTTCAGGTCAGTGCCCCTCAAGGTCAGAGATCCCAGAGGAAAGAGCAGGCACCCATCTTAGCTATTCTCCAACCTTCTGGAGTGACATCTCCAGGCACAGGAGTGAACCAGAAGAGTAGTGTTGGCAGTGAACCCCCAGCAAACTGCAGCAGCACTACACAAAAAGGACGTAATAATTGAAAGAAAAACAAACAGAAAACAACAGCAGCAGCATCAACAGAAAAGCCCCCAAAAAAACCTTATCCAAGGGTCAGCAGCCTCAAAGAGCGAAACTAGACAAACTCATGAAGATGAGAAAGAATCAATGAAAAAAGGCTGAAAACCCAAAAGGCCAGAGTGCCTCTTCTCCAGATGATTGCAACACCTCTCCAGCAAGGGCGCAGAACTGGATGGAGAATGAGATGGACAAACTGACAGAAGTAGGCTTCAGAAAGTGGGTAATAACAAACTCGGCTGAAGTGAAGGAACATGTTCTAACCTAATGCAAAGAAGCTAAGAACCTTGATAAAAGGTTGCAGGAGCTGCTAACTAGAATAAGCAGTTCAGAGAGGAACATAAATGACCTGCTAGAGCTGAAAAACACAGCATGAGAACTTCGTGAATCATACTCAAGTGTCAATAGCTGAATTGGTCAAATAGAAGAAAGAATATCAGGGATTGAAGATCATCTTGCTGAAATAAGGCAGGCAGACAAGATTAGAGAAAAAAAGAACGAAAAGGAATGAACAAAACCTCCGAGAAATACGGGTCTATGTAAGAAGACCAAACCTATGATTGATTGGAGTACCTGAAAGAGGGAGAATGGAACCAAGTTGGAAAACGCACTTCAGAATATTATCCAGGAGAACTTCTCCAACCTAGCAAGACAGGCTAACGTTCAAATTCAGGAAATACAGGAGACCACCACTAAGATACTCCACGAGAAGATCAACCCCAAGACACAAAATCATCAGATTCTCCAAGGTCAAAATGAAGGAAAAATGTTAAGGGAAGCCAAAGAGAAAGGCAGGTCACCTACAAAGGGAAGCCCATCAGACTAACAGCAGACCCCTCAGCAGAACCCCTACAAGCCAGAAGAGATTGGCGGCCAATATTCATTCAACATTATTGAAGAATTTTCAACCCAGAATTTCATATCCAGCCAAACTAAGTTTCATAAACAAAGGAGAAATAAAATATTTTTTTTCAGACAAGCGAATGCTGATGGATTTTGTCACCACCAGGCCTGCCTTGCAAGAGCTCCTAAAGGAAACCCTAAATATGGAAAGGAAAAACTGGTACCAGCCATTGCAAAAACCCACTGAAATATAAAGAGCAATGACACCATGAAGAAAGTGTATCAACTATGTGCAAAATAACCAGCTAGCATCATAACGACAGGATCAGATTCACACAGAACAATATTAACCTTAAATGTAAGCAGGTTAAATGCCCCAATTAAAAGACACAGACTGGCAAATTGGATACAGTCAAGACCCATCAGTGTGCTGTATTCAAGAAACCCTTCTCATGTGCAAAGACACACATAGACTCAAAATAAAGGGATGAAGGAAAATTTACCAACCAAAGGGAAAACAAACAAAACAAAACAAAAAAAAACAGGGGTTGCTATCCTAGTCTCTGGCAAAACAGACTTTAAACCAACAAAGATCAAAAAAAAAAAAAAAAAAAACGAAGAACATTGCACAATGGTAAAGGGATCAATTCAACAAGAGGAGCTAACTATCTCAAATCTATATACTTCCAATACAGGAGTCCCCAGATTCATAAAACAAGTTCTTAGAGACCTACGAAGAGACTTAGACTCCTACACAATAATAGTGAGAGACTTTAACATTCCACTGTCAATATTAGACAGATCAACGAGACAGAAAATTAACAAGGATATTCAGGACTTGAACTCAGGTCTGGATCAAGTGGACCTAATAGATACCCACAGAACTCTCAAATAAACAGAATAAACATTCTTCTCAGTGCCAACATGGCACTTACTCTAAAATCGACCACATAATTGGAAGTAAAACACCCCTCTACCTCTCAGACCACAGTGCAATCAAATTAGAACTGAGGATTAAGACATTCAAAACCACATTATATAAATATAAATTGAACAATCTTCTCCTGAAAGACTCCTGGGTAAATAAGGAAATTAAGGCAGAAATCAAAAAGTTATTTGAAACCAATGAGAACAAAGAGACAACATACCAGAATGTATGAGACACAGCTAAAGCAGTGTTAAAACAGAAATTTATAGCACTAAATGCTCACATCAGAAAGCTAGAAAGATCTCAAATTGACACTCTAATATCACAGTTAAAAAAACTAGAGAAACAAGAGCAAACAAATCCAAAAGCCAGCAGAAGACAACAAATAACTAAGATCAGAGCAGAACTGAAAGAGACAGAGACACAAGAAAACTCTTCATAAAGTCAATGAATTCAGGAGCTGTTTTTAAAAAAAAAAAAATTAACAAAATAGATTGACCACTAGCTAGACTAATAAAGAAAAGAAAGAAGTCAAACAGACACAATAAAAAATAATAAAGGGATAGCACCACGACCTCACAGATTTAAATATAAACTACCATCAGATAATACCATCAACACCTCTAAACAAATAAACTAAAAACTTTAGAAGAAATGGATAATTTCCTGGACACTTACACTCTCCCAAGACTAAACCAGGAAGAAGTTGAATCCCTGAATAGACCAATAGCAGACTCTGAAATTGTGGCAGTAATAGCCTACCAACCAAAAAAAAGCCCACGACAGACAGATTCACAGCCAAATTCTACCAGAAGTACTAAAGGAGCTGGTACCATTCTTTCTGAAACTGTTCCAAACAATTAAAAAGGAGGGACTATTCCCTAACTCATTTTATGAAGCTGGCATCATCCTGATACCAAAACCTGGCAAAGGCACAACAAAAAAAAGAGAACTTCAGGCCAATATCCCTAATGCATATTGAAGCAAAAATCTTCAATAAAATACTGACAAACAAAATCCAGCAACATATCAAAAAGCTTATTCACCATGATCAAGTCAGCTTCTTTCCTGGGATGCAAGGTTGCTTCAAAATATGCAAATCGATAAACGTAATCCATCACATAAATAGAACCAATGACAAAAACTACATGATTATCTCAATAGATGCAGAAAAAGCCTTCAATAAAATTCAACATCCCTTCCTGTTAAAAACTCTCAATAAGCTAGGTATTGATGGAACATATCTCAAAATAATAAGAGCTATTTATGAGAAACCGATAGTCAATATCATACTGAATGGGCAAAAGCTGGAAGCATTACTTTTGAAAACCAGCACAAGACAAGAATGCTCTCTTTCACCACTCCTCTTCAACATAGTATTGGAAGTTCTGGCCAGGGCAATCAGACAAGAGAAAGACATAAAGGAAATTTGAATAGGAAAAGAGGATCTCAAATTGTCTCTGCATACGACAAGATTCTGTATTTAGAAAACGCCACTGTTTCAGCCCCAAAACCCCTTAAGCCGATAAGCAACTTCAGCAAAGTCTCAGGATACAACATGTATGTGCAAAAATCACAAGCATTTCTATACACCAACAATAGACAAGCAGAGAGCCAAATCATAAGTGAACTCCCATTAGCAATTGTTACAAAGAGAATAAAATACTCAGGAATACAACTTACAAGACATGTGAAGGACCTCTTCAAGGAAAACTACAAACCACTGCTCAAGGAAACAAGAGAGGACACAGACAAATGGAAAAGTATTTTATCCTCATGGATAGAAAGAATCAGTATCATGAAAACGGCCATACTGCCCCCAAAATAATTTATAGATTCAATGCTATTCCTATCAAGCTACCATTGACTTTCTTCACTGAATTAGAAAAAACTACTTTAAATTTCATATGGAGTCAAAAGAGAGCCCATATAGCTAAGACAATCCTAAACAAAAAGAATAAAGCTGGAGGCATCACGCTACCTAACTTCAAACTATACTATAAGGCTACAGTAACCACAACATATAGACCAATGGAACAGAACAGAGACCTCAGAAATAATAACACACATCTACAACCATCTTTGACAAACCTGACAAAAACAAGCAATGGGGAAAGGATTCTCTGTTTAATAAATGGTGTTGGGTAAACTGTCTAGCCATATGCAGAAAACTGAAACCGGACCACTACCTTATACAAAAATTAACTCAAGATCGATTAAAGACTTAAATGTAAAACCCAAAATCATAAAAACCCCAGAATAAAACCTAGGCAGTACTATTCACGAGATAGGCATGAGCAAAAATTTCATGATGAAAATGCCAAAAGCAATTACCCCAAAAGCCAAAATTTACAAACAGGATCTAATTAAACTAAAGAGCTTCCTGCCAAAGAAACTAGCATCAGAGTGAACAGGCAACATACAGAATGCTAGAATATTTTTGCAATCTACCCATCTGACAAAAGTCTAACTTCCAGAATCTACAAAGAATTTAAACAAATTTACAAGAAAAAGCAAAGAACCCCATCAAAAAGTAGGCAAAGGATATGACAGACACTTCTCAAAAGAAGACATTTGTGCGGCCAACAAACATATGAAAAAAATCTCAACAATACTGATCATTAGAGAAATTCAAATCAAAACCACAATGAGATACCATCTCGCACCAGTCACAATGATGATTATTAAAAAGTCAGGAAACAACGATGCTGGTGAGGCTGTGGAGAGATAGGGACACTTTTATACTGTAGGAATGTAAATTATATGTATTTTATACTGTAGGTAGGAATGTAAATTAGTTTAACCATTGTGGAAGACAGTGTGGTGATTCCACAAGGGTCTAGAACCAATAATACCATTTGACCCAGCAATCCCATTACCGGATATATACCCAAAGGGATATAAATAATTCTATTATAAAGATACATGCACATGTGTGTTTATTGCAGCACTATTTACAATAGCAAAGACATGGAACCAACCCAAATGCCCATCAATAATAGACAGGATAAAGAAAATGTGGTACATATACACCATGGAATACTATGTAGCCATTAAAATGAATGAGATCATGTCCTTTGCAGGGACTTGGATGAAGCTGGAAGCCATCATCATCAGCAAACCAACACAGGGACAGAAAACCAAACACCAAATGTTCTCACTCATAAGTAGGAGTTGAACAATGAGGACACATGGGCACAGGGAGGGGAACCACACACACTGGGGCCTGATGGGGGTAGGGGAGAGAGAGCATTAGGACAAGTAGCTAATGCATGGAGGGCTGAAAACCTAGACCACTGGTTGATAGGTGCAGCAAACCACTATGGTACGCATAAACCTATTTAACAAACGTTCACATTCTCCACATGTATCCCAGAACTTAAAGTAAAATAAAAATTAAAAAAGAAAAAGAAAAGCTCAACATCACTGATCATTAGAGAAATGCAAATCAAAACCACAATGAGATATCATCTCACATTAGTCAGAATGGCTATTACTAAAAAGTCAACAAATAACAGATGCTGGTGAGACTGTGAAGAAAAAGGAATGCTGATACACTGTTGGGTGTTGTGGGAGTGTAAAGTAGTTTCCATTGTGGAAGACAGTGTGGTGGTTCCTCAAAGATCTAAAGACAGAAATACCATTCAACCCAGCAATCCCATTACTGAGCATATACCCAGAGGAATATAAATCATTCTATTATAAAGCCACACACATGTGCATGTTCATTACAGCACTATTCACGATAGCAAAGACATGAAATCAACCTAAACGCCCATCAATAGTAGACTGGATAAAGAAAATGTAATACATATCCTCCATGGAATACTATGCAGCCATTAAAAACAACTAGATCATGTCCTTTGTAGAAACATAGATAGAGCTGGAGACTATTATCCTTAGGAAATTAACACAGAAATAGGAAACTAAATACTGTGTTTTCTCCCTTATAAGTGGGAGCGAAATGATGAGAACACATGGACACATAGAAGGAAACAACAGACACTGAGTCCTATTTGAGGATGGAGGGTGACAGGAGGGAGAGGATCAGGAAAAATAGCTATCAGGTACTAAACTTAGTACCTGGGTGATGAAATTACCTGTACAACAAACCCCCATGACACGTTCACCTATATAATAAGCCTGCACATGGACTCCTGAGCACAGCAAGAAACACTGGAAGGGCCTCAGCAGAGCCAGATATGTGACTCTTTGCTTCCTTTATTCCTCTCCTCAGTCTGTCCACTTAGACAAACCACAACCAAACAGGGCTGCAGACACCAATGCCTGGTTGTAGAACCAGATGTATACGTGAAGAAGTCATGCTGGCCATTCCAGCCCAATGGACAGCGTGGGGAGCAGAGACAAGATTCCCCACTGTGTCGTGTCTGAATTCCTGACCAAAAGAATCATGAAAAATAATTAAAAATTTTTCAAGTCACTAAAAAAAAAATGTAAAAATTATTCTTAGCTCATGAGTCATACCTAAACAGGTAGCTGGCTAGATTTGGCATCAGCGCCACAGTTTTCCCAGCTCTGACCTAGCCACTCATTATAGACTGTAAGGAGGAACAACTTGTCCAAATTATACTGTAAGATTTGTTGGCTGGGCATGGTGGCTCACATCTGTAGTCCCAGCACTTTGAGGGGCCGAGGTGGGCAGATCACTTGAGGCCAGGAGATGAGACCAGCCTGGTCAACATGGTGAAAACCCATCTTTACTAAAAAATACAAACAAATTAGTTGAGCATGGTGGTTTGCAACTGTAATTCCAGCTACTTGGGAGGTTGAGGCAGGAGAATCGCTTGAACCCTGAAGGCAGAGGTTTCAGTGAGCCGAGATTGTGCCATTGCACTCCAGTCTGGGCGACAGAATGAGAGCCTGTCTCAAAAAATAAATACATTAAATTAGATTTAAAAAAATGATACTGTAAGATTTGTTGACGTCTCAAAGGAAACTCTGCAGGCTGAGAATCTGCTGTGATTTCAGGGGAAAGGTGTTCAATCAGATGTCTTTACATTTTAATGCTTTTATCTAAGTAGGCAATTTTTGAAAGGACGCCTGTAATCCCAGCACTTTGGGAGGCCGAGGCACGTAATGTAAGGTCAGGAGATCGAGACCATCCTGGATAACATGCTGAAATCCCGGCTCTACTAAAAAACAAACAAACAAACAAAAAATATATATATATACACACACACAAAAAATTAGCCAGGCGTGGTGACAGGTGTCTGTAGTCCCAGCTACTCTGGAGGCTGAGGCAGAAGAATGGTGTGAACCCAGGAGGCAGAACCTGCAGTGAGCTGAGATCGCGCCACTGCACTCCAGCCTGGGCGACAGAGTGAGACTCCGTCTCAAGGAAAAAAAAACCTTCAGTGGAAGATATGATAAGTGCATATTGCCTAAGTTTTGAACATAGTACCTAGAGTAAAAGTTAGTTAAAAATTAAAATAAGGAAGAAGAACTATTTTTGTTAATCAAAGTCTTCCTGAGACTGGTCATACCTCTGAATTGGTAGCAGTTCTACAGTAGTCAGAGTTTCTCTGGGGAAAATCTACTCTGCAGCCTGCCTCTCCATAAAGTTTGACTGCTCAGATACCACATTATTGCCTTGTAAAACCAGAGCATCCCCTTCTATTATTACCCATTTCAGGCTTAACGTGTAACAGATTTTAATAAAGACTCTCTTTATAAAATATGTTTAAAGATTATTTTCCAGTCCATTTGGTAGCACTTATGTTAATACCATCAAAGCAGGTCCCCAAAAGGTAGTAACAAAAAATTCTAATGGCATTTACAAGATTTCTTCAAAGGGAGGTTCTGGTGACAGCTTTTCATTTTGGAGGAACTGGTAAAAGTGGAAGTTCTAAGGTACTTATTTCTGCTTTTACCTATTTGTTTCAATACGTGAGGCTTTATCCATCACTGACATGCACCAATTCCCTTCTTCTTCTTTCTGTTTTCAATATAATTAGACTCAGGGGGACTTGATATTTGTCTTCAAATATTTGAAAGTCTGTCACATGGAAGAGGGATTAGACTTTTCTGCCTGGTCCCAAGTGGTAGAACTAAGACCAATTCTGCAGAAACTATAGGGAAACATTTTTTTTTCCCCTTATAGTGAACATATTTTTCACAGAGTTGTCCAAAACTGGGATGACTCTCTTAGAATTTCAAGTCACTTAAGGTATTCAGGCAGAACCCAGATTACTATTTGAAGGGAAATTTCCAAAGAGAATTCAAACATTCTACAATAGTTAAACTACCAGTTACAAGATTCTGTGAGTCTTGAATTGTTGGCCATTATGTAACAGCATAATGATAGCAGCTCCATTATTTGACTATTTACTATTGTCAAATACTGCACTAAGGTCTACATACTTAATTAATCCACACAACATCAATAAGGTTTATATAATTAGTATACAAATTTCATAAATAATGATATCAAGGGCTAAGAAATGAAGTAACTCACCCTAAATTATATAACTAGTAAATGAAAGATTCTAGGTTTGAATTCAGACCTACCTGACACAAGAGTCCAGAGTCTTAAAACTATGATGCTTCTTTGTAATGGTGATATGTAATGAGCTTTAAGGACCCCATTTGTGTTCCATGATAGCTTTTAATCTAAGATAGACAAAAGTCAAGGACAAAGAATATATGCATAGAACGCCTTAAGCTGTAAAATGAATGCATCAACGTGTCGTGTACGTAACAAAAATGTGCTGAGTGAAAAAAGTGGCAGAATAATATGTGCAATTTGACACTATTTACATAGAATTTTAACAATAGAAACAAAATAAATTATATGGGGCTACATACATGTACATTAAGAAATAAACAAGGGGCTGGGCATGGTAGCTCACACCTGTAATCGTAGCAATTTGGGAGGCTGAGGCAGGCAGATCTTCTGAGCTCAGGAGTTTGAGATTAGCCTGGGCAACATGGTGAAACCCTGTCTCGACTAAAAAATACAAAACAAAATTAGCCGGGCATGGCGGTGTGCGCCTGTAGTCCCAGCTACTCTGGAGGCTGAGGCAGGAGAATGGCTTGAACCCGGGAGTCGGAGGCTGCAGTGAGCCGAGATCGTGCCACTGAACTCCAGCCTGGGTAACAGAATGAGACTCTGTCTCAGCCCCCCAAAAAAAGAAAGAAAGAGAAATAAACATGGATGGATATAAAACATACCAAATGAACTTATAGTAATTACCTCTGAGGAATGAGGGAAAGGAATGTAATTGAAGCAAGTTAAAAGAGGCTTTAACTATCCATCTGTGACATTTGGGTTCCTTAAAAATGAAAGAGAGAGAGAGATCTGATAAAATTGACTAAAATAAGATTTTTCTAAAAGATATGGAAATATACATTTTTTATCTTCTATAGTTTGCTACTTGAAGTATTTTATATATATAACAAAATTAAGGCAGAAAATCTCATGTCATTATGTGGCAGACTAAATATACATTAACCTGTATCTCTCCCATTGCCAATGTCCACAAAAATGACATAAAAAAATAAACAGTCCATGAGCCACATAGATATCCAGAACAGGAAAGGATCCAAGTGTAGTGAAGAGAAATTGATCTGAGTGGAAGAGCGGCAGCTGAAGTAGGACACCTGAGAACGCTGAATGCCAGACCTACAGGGCAGCAGTCTGCAAGGGAATTAAAAATGCTCAGCCATCAAAGGAGAAAGTTATGAAGTCATGTATTCATTAGTTCGAAAAATATTTATTGAGCACCTAATAGGTGCCAAGCACTGTTCTAAAAGTGGGATTATTCAGTGAACACACAGTGAACGTGGGGAACAGAGTCAGTCGGTGAGCTCCCAGGACTGGCTGAAAGGCTTTAAGAGTTGCAGGGAGACTCCCAGCACGTTCATCACACCGGGTGGCTGCTTTGTGTCCCCCACACCTAGGTTACTTACTTAAATTGTCTGCTTCCTTTTGGTTTGATTGCCTGATTAATAATTTAAAAAAGAAAAACCCTGTGGTGTATTTAATACAGAGAGAAATAGACACACAGCATTGTTTCCAAGTCCTGTCTCCTTTCCATGATAGCAGCAGAACTCCAGAAAGAATAGAGACACAGTTACAGAAGAGTGTGTCCCATACTTAGAGCAGGGAGAGTGATGATGAATATGCGGAATAGTGAGAGTGCAGTACAACCCCTCCACCCCTACTCCAGGCTTATCTCCTGCAGTGCTACCTGTCAGGTTTCTATCCCCCTCCCAGAAAATTGCTACATTCTTACTTGAGGAAATGGACAAGCCCCAGAGAAAACAAGTTTGGATATTGACATTTAGAGATCCTTAAACCAGACAGGCAGAGTCAACTTTATTACCCAACCATGAAGCTCACCAGTTGACAAGTCCCAACCATTCAGAGAGTTTTTCTTTTTTCTTTTTTGATAGATAAAATACCCATATTTTTTTTTCTAAAGCTAATTATTTGAATACTCAGGTGTTAGGAGAAAAGCCCAAAGAGACAGGTTGTCTATATTTTAGAACATATTTGTAGCTGAAATCTTTTTTGAAACAAATACTAGTAATTCAGCTGTCTGATGAAATTCCTTGCATATTTTAATGGCCAACATGTAAAGTTTATTGTTATAAGACTTTTATAGGTCCTTTTTTCAAAGCTATAATCACACTTGGTTAACAACAATTTCTTCAGGTTCAATTAAAAAAATCATTATGGGCTTATTACAAAAGAGAAGGACAATTTTTCTTGCTAGAATAAATTAATGAAATTATCAACCTGATTGTGCTTTTACATTAAAGTTTTTTTGCCTTCATCCCCCACCCCATTCTCTTCTGCCCCTTCCTGGCCTCTGGTAACCACAATTCTTTTACATTCATGAAATGCACTTTTGCAGCTCTTACGTATGAATGAGACCAGGCACTACTTGTCTTCAGAGAGCGTTTGAATAGGGCTTTTTGTTTGTTTGTTGTTTTCTTGGTGCCTCATTTTTAAGTATGAAAGGAAAGTCAATGGTGATCAGACATTTGATAAAAACTTCTAATGTAAAAAGAGGATACCAAAATTGAAAAAGAGAATACAAAAAAAGTGAGGAAAAAGATACAAGAGGATGAAGAAAGTTAAGACTAAAATTAAAATGCAAAAGCAAGAAAATAAAAGACTCTATAATTAATATCCATTGAAAGATGCTGTAAGAAATATGTCCCTAAAACAAGAAAATGATTCCATATAAAAGTGTCAGAGAACAAACAAGTGCTCTAAGAAACTAAAAATACTACATAAAAATTTAAGGTAATTCCATAGATATATTTATACAATCAGCTTAATGGTTGAGAAAAACTCCCAAAAAGTAGAACAAAAGATACAAAAATTGGTGAGGAAATATAAGAAAATTAAGGAATCAAGCTTGGAAATTTATACTCCCAGATAGAACAGATAAAGTGAAGGATGTGAGGGATAGAAGAAATTGCCAAAAAAATTGTTTTTAATCTATAATGTCAGGGATGACATAAATTAAAGGTAACACTTCTGAAATCCTGAATAAAAAATATTAAAGATCTGTAATTAAACCTATACTTTGAAATTTCAGAATTTCAAACCCCTAAAATGGAAGTTACTATACGTTTTCAGAGAAAGGACATCACTGAAATTCTCTATTCCAAGGAGAATGATTTAGAACCTGGAATTCTATACCTGGCCAAGCTATCACTAAGTTGGGAGGATAGAATAAAAATATTTTCAGACAGGAAATGTCTCAAAATTTTATTTTCCTAGGAAACTCCGGGAAGATATGCTTACGAAAACAAAAGAGAAAACCAGAAATGGAAAAATAGAATACCAAAAATAAGAATCCAAAACAAATGAGAAGCAAAAGGGATTTCCAGGATTTTAGAGAAAGATAGTTTCAGGATGTCTGGTGCACTTCAAATTTAGAGAGCAATGAATCAAAATTGGAGCCGGAAGTCTCTGGATTCCAGAAATTGTATTTCTGCCAAGAAAATAAGACAGATATAATACCCAGTGCATTTGAATATATTCAGGGGGTGTCATCAAAACTATTAGAGAATCTGGAGACATATTTGTGATTAATATAGAGATAACTAAGCAAAATTAAAGTGAGGTAATAAGAGACCTCAGGACTTAATATTGTACTGGAAATAAGATGTGATTGTGTTATATTACATGGCTCAGCTGAGTATGATTGTTTCAAAATCCTAGTTGTCATGCGCATCCATGTGAAGAACCCACCAAACAGGCTTTGTGTGAGCAATAAAGCTTTTTGATCATCTGGGTGCAGGTGGGCTGAGACTGAAAAAGGAGTCAGCAAAGGGAGTTAGGGGTTGGGCAGTTTTATAGGATTTGGGTAGGTAGTGGAAAATTTCAGTTAAAGGGAGTTGTTCTCTTGTGGGCAGGGGCGGGGGTCACAAGGTGCTGAGTGGGGAGCTCTGGAGACTTATTGTCCAGGAAAAGGAATGTCACATGGTAATGCCATCAGTTTAGGCAGGAACTGGCCATTTTCACTTCTTTTGTGGTTCTTCAGTTGCCTCAGGCCATCTGGATGTATATGTGCAGGCTTGGGCTCAGAGGCCTGACACTAGTAATATAAACACGTAATATTGATCTAACAAAAGATGTGATGTAACTATATGGAAAGAAAAGAATAATTATATTGAAAAAATAGCGTATTATGAGTGAATGAGGTTGTGTTATGCATGCATGCCTGCATTTGTTTACGTGTGGGTGGTTGGGTGGGTGTGTTGTTAAGTATTCAAAAGAACTGAAGTCTTAACCTCTCTAGTAGGCATTCAATGGGAAATATGTAAAGCTAAAAATTTTCAAGAAAAAGTATAAAAACAGTATCTACAAATACAGAAGTAAAAATAAAAGAATAGCTAAAAAGTTGAAAGGCATTTCCTCAGGGGGAGAAGAATTGAGAGTGAATAGGATGGAGAAGAAAATTGCTATTTTTCGGTATAAGTTTGGAAGTACCATTTAACTTTTTAAAATTTATATTTGTACTTTACCGCAATAAAGAAAGGAAGAAAAAAGAAAAGGAGCTAATCTACAAGTAGACAATGAGACCTATTCATAAAAAGAAAAGGATTTATCTGGCAAGGGCAATTCACAGTACAGGAAAGAATAAGTGCCTAATTGAAGCAGAATGCCACCACCACCTATTTGTTCACTGAAACTGGAGAATGGAAAAAAGAGAAACTTCACCAATCATAAATGTCAATACATTTAACAATCCCAACTGCCTGAAGCAAAAACCAGCAGGAGGCCAAAGGTTAAGTGCATGATTATCTTTGCTCTGAGGTTTTACATGGTTCTCCCACCAAGTTGAATGCTGTTACAGATGCAATTAAAATTATAATTCTCCTTAACCTACATGGTGGACTTAGGGATTGTTGGATGTATTAAGCCTGATTGAAAAACAACTATGAGTAGGTGCCTTTTTCTGACACATGGAAGATACAATCCAAGTCAGATCAATGATGTGACATTACTTCAGTCTGTGGGAGCCGAGACAGGTCAGAAATGGAATAGCAGTAAGAAAGATAAATTACCCCAAATCACAAGAAGCTGTAAAGCAGAAACACAAACAACCAAGCCTCTCATCATATATCAAACATTCTCTGTTCTGAATCTTTAAAAAATGTGTTTCAAGCACCAGAAGGTGAATGTTCAGGATAGCCTGATTAAGAGACAGAAGCTATGCAAAGAATTAGATAATTCAACAAAATCACCTATGTTTTTGCACTGTGCTGGGTTCTGTATGAAACACAAAGAGAATATAAGATATGGTTTCTGATTTCAAGGAGCATGCAGTCTAGTTTTGGAGACATAATTAGCGTAAAATAAACTTACAGGATTTGGACACTCTTATAATGCATAATGGATATCCAAAATTAAAGGAAAACTTGAGGCAGTAGGATCATCTGAGGCCAGGAGGGTTTGAGAGCACTGTGGGCAACATAGCAAGATCCTGTCTCTAAAAATAAAAAAAAAAAAAAATTAGGAAAGACATGTTGGCACATGCCTGCAGTCCCAGTTACTTGGGAGGCTGAGGTGGGAGGATCACTTATGCCCAGGTGTTTGAGGCTGCAGTGAGCCATGACCACGCCATTGTACTCCAGCCTGGGCAACAGAGCAAGACCGCATCTTTAAAAAAAGAAAGTGCAAACTTGTAAGACACCAAGCTCAGAACAAAGGAATTAGGAATACAAGGATTTATTCAGAAAGTGGCCTTTAATGAGGCCCTGAGGAATGGTAGGAATTTGGGCAGGTTACTGGAAGAACTGTGAACTATTTGTACTTTAGACTCTTGAGTTGAAAGCAATCACATTGTATTTGGGCTAGGAGGTGCAAAAATCAAGGAAGTGGGCAGAATTGAGTATGTCATATTTCTTATCAAGTTACTATAGATTCTGGGTGTATTTCCTTTCTTTGAGTTTTTTTTTTTTTTCATGGGAGGCAATGTCCATATTAATTATCTAATATCCACCAGCTGTCACATAGTAAAAATATTTGTCAATATTTTCTTACTTGTACATTTATTGTTGTAAAAGTGAGTTTCAAAAAATTGTCAAAGTCATCTGCCTAGTACAATTATTGCCCTTTGTAAATACACTCTTGAATACACTGTTGAATGGCTCATCTAGTAAAAAGTTGAGGGTCCAAAAGAGAAGAACACATTTGAAAGAGACTGATCAATACTTTTAAACAAAATAGGGGGAAACAACCATGAGTTGGGAATTTCTATTCTTCAAGTCCTAGATATTTTCATTAGCCTGCACTGCTACTTCCTCCGTGGCCTTCTGGAAACTATTCCGTAGAAGCTAGATCTTCAAGACAGTGGTAGGTGCCAAACAGCCATTACAGAATTCCCCAAATTCCCACTGCTCACCTTTGGGGATAGCTGGAAGAAATCATGGATATCCACAGACGTAAATAATGGGTAGTTTTTACCTCAAGTTAATCAAAGAATGTGAATAAAGAAGGATTTATCCTTTCCTTAGCCCATTTCAGTCCACATGTTCTTTGATCTATATGCTGCAGTTTAAGCCATCTATCTTAGTTAAAAACAGGTTCCCACTAAATGTAGACTCACATTTCTGCCCAGTCATGCCCACTTTTATAAGATATTTGCAAAGATTAGTCAAGTGACAATTAGTCAAGTGACAAACAGAATGGATTCATGTAGCTCTTCTATTGGCTAGAAAGAATTAGCACTGGAGAGAGGCATCCACATTCTCTCTTCCTTATTCAACTGGATAAACATATCTTGGATATGTGGAGCACTTGCCTAGAATTTGTTGTTGTTCTTTTATTTTGACCCCCTCAAACTGTCTTTCAGGGGGTGGACTTTTTCCTGTACCCTTGCCGAGGCAAAGTTAGTACACATAGTCTACACACAAGCCTTCAAGGCCTATTTAGGTTTACTAACCAGTAGAAGGTACATGCAGGGGCATTAAATATTAGTAAGATTCAGGTTAGAACTCCTACTGAAGAGGGGAGATTGCAGACAAAAGTTTCTTTAAATGTGAACCTTCTATTCCTGGAATTCTTATGATTAGATGATTATTGTTTTAATTATTAAATTTTGAGGTTCCAAGATGATGATGAGACACCATGGAAACAAGGTATTTCTATAGATGTTAGCAGTGTCTGATCCATAGCAGGCAAAATTCAGCAATACAAACTATCTGAGCAAGAGTGACCATCAGAGGAGGGCAGCATTAAGCCAAGTAAGATAATTTACTGACAAAATTCCCAAACAGGAAGGATAAAGTAAACAGATCCCCATGTCTACCTTAATGACAGCTTAACAGGACTAGACCAGAGCAGGGTAAAGTCAATGTAAATGAAGAAGTATTAGAACTAATAAAGATCTACCTCATTTTACTGTACTTCACTTTATCAAATGACACAAATAATTTTTGTTGTTGCTGCTGTTTTTCTTTGTTTACAAATTGAAGGTTTGTGGCAACCCTATGTTGAGTGTATAATGGTATCATTTTTTTCCAACAGCATGTGCTCACTTCATATCTCTGTGTCCCATTTTGGTAATTTTCACAATATTTCAAACCTTTTCATTATTACTGTGTCTGTTATAGTGATCTGTGATCTTTCATTTTACTATTATTGCTTGGGGCATCATGAACCATACTAATACAAGATGGTGAGCTTATTTGATAAAGGTGTGTGTTCTGAATTTTCCACTAATCAGTCATGTCCTCACCTCTGTCCCTCTCTTTGGGACTCTGTATTTCGTGAAATACAACAATATTGAAATCAGGCCAATTAATAACCATACAGTGGCATCTAAGTTTCAAGTGACAGTAAGAGTTGCACATCTCTCACTTTAAATCAAAAGCTAGAAATGATTAAGCTTACTGAGGAAGCCATGTTGAAAGCCGAGAGAGACCTCTTTTGCTAGACAATTAGCCAAGTTGTGAATGCAAAAGAAAAATTCTTAAAGGAGATTAAAAGTACTACTCCAGTAAACCCACAAAAGCTAAAAACACAAAAGTCTTTATTGCTGATATGGAGAAAATCTTAGTGATCTGCATAGGAGATAAAACCAGCCACAACATTCCCTTGAGCCAAAGCCCAACCTGAAAGCAAAGTCCTAACTCTCTTCAATTCTGTGAAGGCTGAGAGAGGTCAGTAAGCACAGAATACAAGTTTAAAGCTAGAAGAGGTTGATTCATGAAGTTTAAGAAGAGAAGCCATCTTCATAACATAAAAAAAATGCAAGGTGAAGCAGCAAGTACTGATGTAGAAGCTGCAGCAAGTTATCCAGAAGATTAGCAGAGATCATTAATGGAAGGGGCTACACTAACAACAGATTTTTAGGCAGATCAAAAAGTCTTCTTTTGGAAGATGTCATCTATAACTTTCAAACTAGAGAGAAGTCAATGTCTGGTTTCAAAGTTTCATAGGATAGGTTGACTCACTGGTTTGTACCTTATAAATGGAACAACAATGCCTCACTGATAACACATCTGTTTACAGCGTAGTTAACTGAATATTTAAAGCCCACTGTTGAGAACTACTGTTCAGAAAAAATAGATTCCTTTCAAAATACTACTACTCATTGACAATGCACCAAGAACTCTGATAGTTTTTATGCCAGCTAACAAAACATCCATTCTGTAGCCCATGGATAAAGGAGTAATTTTGATTTTCAAGTCTTCTTATTTGAAAAATATATTTTGTTTGTAGTGCTATAGCTGCCATAGATAGTGATTCCTCTGGTGGATCTGGCCAAAGTAAATTGAAGACATCTGGAAAGGATTCACCATTCTAGATGCCATAAAGAACATTTGTGATTCTTGGGAGGAGCTCAAAATATCAAAAGTAACAGAGGTTTGGAAGAAGTTGATTCTAATCCTGGTGGTGACTCAGAGGGCTTCAAGACTTCAGTGGAGGAAGTAGCTGCAGATGTGGTAGAAATAGCAAGAGAACTGGAACTACAAGTGAAGCCTGAAGAGGTGACTGAATCACCGCAATCGCATGATAAAATTTGAATAACTGAAGAAATGCTTTTTATGGATGAGAAAAGATAGTGGTTTCTTAAGCTGGAATCTATTCCTGTGAACATTGTTAAAAAGACAACAAATGATTTAGAATATCGCATAAACTTATTTGATAAAGTGGCGGCAGAGTTTTAAAGGACTGACTCCAATTTTTAATAAAGTTCTACTCTGGGTAAAATGCTATCAAATAGCTTCATATGCTACAAAGATATCTTTCATGAAAAGATGACTCAATCAATGTGGCAAACTTCACTGTTATCTTATTTCAAGAAATTTCCACCCAGGTGTGATGGCTTATGCCTGTAATCCCAGCACTTTGGGAGGTTGAGGCGGGTGGATCACAAGGTCAGGTGTTCGAGACCAGCCTGACCAATATGGTGAAACCCCCGTCTCTACTAAAAACACAAAAATTAGCCAAGTGTGATGGCGCTTGCCTGTAATCCCAACTGCACAGGAGGCTGAGATAGGGGAATCACTTGAATCCAGGAAGTGGAGGTTGCAGTGACCTGAGATCACACCATTGCACTCCAGTCTGGGCAACAGAGTGAGACTCCATCTGGGAAAAAAAAAAGAAAGAAAGAAAGAAAAGAAATTTCCACAGCCACCACAACCTTCAGTGACCACCACTCTGCTCAGTCAGCAGCCATCAACATTGTGGCAAGACCCTCCACCAGCAAAAAGATTGTGACTCACTGAAGGATCAGATAATCTTGAACATTTTTTAAAAAAATAATGTATTTTTAAATTATGGTATATGTGGCTTTTAAAAACACAATGCTATTGCTCACTGAATAGACTACTGTATAGTATAAACATAATTTTTCTATGTATCAGGAAATAAAACTATTTGTGTGACTCACTTTATTGTGTTATTTGTGTTTTAGTGGTGCTTTGGAACCAAATCTGAAATATCTCCAAGGTATACCTGAAAAATGAATTCAGCAAAGTTGCAGGATTAGAGCTAATAAATGCATTCAGTAAAATTGCAGGATACGAAACCAACATACAAAACCCAGGAGCATTTCTATACTCTAACAATTAACTCTCTGAAATAGAAATTAACAAAAAAAATCTCATATACGATAGCTACAGAAAAAAATAGTTAGGGGTACAAAAAATAGAATGAGTAAGACCTACTATTTGATATTACAACAGGATAACTACAGTTGATAATAACCTAATCGTACATTTAAAAATAACTAAAAAAGTATTATTGGATTGTTTGTAACACAAAGGATAAATGCCTGAGAGGATGGATAGCCCATTCTCCATGTGATTATTACTCACTGCATGCCTGTATCAAAACATTTCATTTACCTATAAATATATTCACCTACTATCCATAAAAACAAAAGAATTTTTTTTAAAGTTTCAAAAAAAAGTAGGAATAAATTTAATCAAGGAAGTGAAAGGTCTGTGCACTGAAAACTATAAAACATTGATCAAGGAAATTGAAGAAAATATAAATACATGGAAAGATATTCTGTGTTCATTGACTGGAAAAATATTATTACATGTCTGTACTATAGCATAAGATTCTATACTATACCATACTCAAAAAAACTACAGATTCAATGTAATCCCAATCAAAATTGCAATGGCATTTTCACAGAAATAGAGAAAAATCCTAAAATTTGTTTGGAAATACAAAGGCCCCAGATAGCCAAATCAATCTGGAGCAAAATGAACAAAAGTAGAGGCATCACATTACCTGATTTCAGAATATACTACAAAGCTATAGTAATCAAAACAAATGGGTACTGGCATAAGACAGACACTAAGATCAATCAGCAGAATAAAGATCCCAGAAATAAATCTACACTGTAGTTAACTCATTTGGACAAAGATGCCAAAAATACAAAATGGGCAAAGGACAGTCTCTTCAATAAATTGTTAGCAAAACTGGATATCCTCCTGCAGAAAAATGAAATTGGTCCCTTATTTTACCCCATATACAAAAATCAAGTAAGTATAAATTAAAGACATATGTTAAGAACTGATACTGTAACACCACTAGAAGAAAACATACAGAAAGAGCCTCATAATATTGGTCTGGGCAATGATATTTTTATACGACCCCAAAACCACTGGCAACAAAAATGAAAATAGATAAATGGGATCATATGAAAATGAAAAGTTTCTGAACAACAATAAAAATACTCAGAATGAAGAGAGAAACTATGGATCGGGAGAAAATATTTGCAAACCATATATCTGACAAAAAAACTAGTATGCAGACTATACAAGAATCTCAAACAATTCAAGATCAAGAAAACAACCTGATTAAAAAATGGGCAAAGAACCTGAACAGACATTTCTATGAACGGCCAATAAGTATTTAAAAAACATGCTCAACATCACTAATCACGAAAGAAACGCAAATTGAAACCAGAATGAGATATCGTTGTATGTCTATTAGGATGGCTACTATGGAGAAAAAAAAAAACAAGAGATAAAAAGTGTTGGTGCAAGTGTGGAAAGAAGATAACACTGGTATACTGTTAGTGGGAATGTAAATTAGTACTTCAATTACGGGAAACAGTACAGAGGTTTTTGAAAAAGTTACCATTTGATCATAATTTACCATATGATCCAGCAATACTATTACTGGGTATACATCCAAATGAAATGAAAGCACTGTGTGGAAGTTGTAACTATACTTCTACTTTCATTGCAGCATTATTCAGAATAACCAAGATAAACAATCAGCCTAAGTGTCCATCAAATTGATGAATGGATAAACAAAATGTGGTATAAATACACAATAGCATACTCTTCAGCCTTAAAAAGAAGGAAATACTTTCACTTGTGACACTGATTAACATAGAGGATATTATGTTAAGTGAAATAAGCCAGGCACAAAAAGACAAATACTACATGATTTCACTTATATGTGGAATCTAAAAATGAGGAATTCATAGAAGCAGAGAGTAGAATGGTAGTTAATGGGGTCTAAGAAAAGGGAGAGATGGGGAGATATTAGTCAGTCAAAGGATACAAAATTTCAATTAGACAGGGGGAATAAGTTTAGGAGATTTATTGTATCCCATGGTGACTATAATTAATAACAATGTATTGTATTCTTGAAAATTGCTAAGAGTAGATTTTGAGTTTTCACCACAAAAACAAAAGGTTAGGTATGTGGGGCAGTGTATATATTAGCTTGACTTATCCCTTCCACAATGTATATTAAAACATTGGCTGGGTGCGGTGACTCACGTCTGTAATCCCAGCACTTTGGGAGGCCGAGGTGGGTGGATCACTTTACGTCAGGAGTTCAAGACCAGCCTGGCCAACATGGTGAAACCCTGTCTCTACTAAAAATACAAAAATTAACTGGGCATGGTGGCACATGCCTGTAATCCCAGTTACTCGTGAGGCTGAGGCAGGAGAATCACTTGAACCCGGGAGGTGGAGGTTGCCGTGACCCGATTGTACCACTGCCCTCCAGCCTGGGCGACAGAGGGAGACTCCATCTAAAAAAAAAAAAAATTATATATATATACACGTGTGTGTGTGTGTGTGTGTATATGTGTATATATAATTTTTAATATATACATGTATATATATTACATTATATATAATATATATTTTATACACATTTTTAATATATATACACATATATGTGTATACACACACATACACACACACATACAGTTTAGTCAGTTAAAGAACAGAAAATAGTATTGAGATTCTAGAGCATGGGTTTGGAGGTAGATGATCAACTGAGCACACCTAAATTGTGTTTTTTTTGGTTTTGTAGAGCAAGTCTAATGAGAAGTTCCCTGAAGATTACAGGAAGGAATGAACAAACTAGGGAATCAAGACTAAACTCAGAAAGTTCAGTGGAGATTTTTAGGCCTAAACAGCATTTCTAGTGGGGAGGTTGCTCATGGAAATGGGTAGGGGTAGCTAGAATTATTTGTTACAAGACCCTGGGTTTTGGAATTGGAAAAATTATAGAATTTGGCATTGGATCTAAGTTCCATTCCATCCCACTTATTAAGATGTATGACCTTAAGCATGTTACTTAACATATCTAAAACTCATAATTCTCTTTTGTAATTTGGGCAAAATAAAAGTACACACCTCCTTGAAAGTTTGTTTTGTTTAAAGACTAAATAAGCAAATGTATAAAAGGTGCTTAACACAATTAGTGGCATATAACAAATGTTCAATAAACGTTAGCTGTTGTTATACTTGTTATTAGTAGGCCTAGAATATACCCAGGAATTACACCACAGATGTCTTTGTGCTTCTTAGTGGCTTCCTAAGTAAAATTCAAAGAAATTTTTATATCTAGGATGTACAGGCAGAGCTTCCTAACAATTATATTTCTAATGATGTAGAAGAAGGTATCATTTTGGGGTGAAGGAAGGACTAACACTGGGAACTAATACTAAGACTTTTATCATATGCAAACTTAATTGTTCCAAGCACAGTTTTGTGGCTAAAGGACAAAGAGCCTGGATTCTTAGCAACCCATGAACCCTATCATCCACATAATCCTGTGAAATCAACTTATTGTCCTGGTACCTCAACGGCTGCATCAGCATAATGTGAGTATCAAGAATTCTACACTGCCTATGGGCTGTTTGAAGGATTTAACATCAACAATGTATCTCTAAATGGCCAGAGAACAGCAAGTACTATGATGGTTACACAAAAAATATTAACCTTTATGGAACACCTACTATATATTAGACAGTGTTAAAACATTTTTAAATAGATACGTCATTGGTGTGATGATCATCATTGATGTAACAATGATGAATGTTCTTTCCCTTTTAGAAAACTAAAAGAGGATTTAAGAAGGGCCCCAATAAATAAAATACAGTTTTTGTTTTTTGTGTTTTTTTTGAGACAGAGTCTCACTCTGTCACCAGGCTGGAGTGCAGTGGTGCAATCTCGGCTCACTGAAAACTCTGCCTCCTGGATTTGAGCGATTCTCCTGTCTCAGTCTCCCAAGTAGCTGGGACTACAAGCATGTGCCACCACACCCAGCTAATTTTTTATATTTTTAGTAGAGATGGGGTTTCACCATATTGGCCAGGATGGTCTCGATCTTGTGACCTCGTGATCCACCTGCCTCAGCCTCCCAAAGTGCTGGGATTACAGGCATTAGCCATGGCGCCTGGTCTAGAATATATAAGTATGAACTCTGAAGCCAGCCTACATGGATTAACAACTTTGCACTGTTGCTTACTAGCTCTGGAACCTTGGACTAGTATCTTAACCTCACTATGCCTTGAATTTATCATATTTTAAATGAAGATAGTAATAATCCAAGGCTTTCTGGGGTTCAGTTAATACATGTAGAAGTGCTTAAAACAGTTCCTGATACAGTTATAGACCAGGAAGGTATCGTAATAATGACTATATGACATCACCACCTTCCAAAGATAATTTAGTGGGAAAATTGACACACCATTATAAGGTATAGAAGAAGACAGACATAGTATTTAGATTACATGTATATGAAACATCCTGGTGCCTGTCATATTAGTGCAGAGCTAGAAATTGAAGTCATTATGAATCTCTTCCAGCAGAAGATAACTGCCAACAACGACATAAAGCACCAAAGGAATCAGCGTTTTAAGTGTCCATCCTGCAGTTTTGTCCTAGATGTTGTATTTACTTAACAAATATTTACAGACTCAATCAATAAATAAGTGAATAATTGAATTTCCACATGACCCATCTTTCTGGAAAAGCCTATGGAATTTGCAGCAGATGTTATTTTTTTTTTTCCTTTCTTTCTTTTCTTTTTAGAGACAAGATCTCATTCTATTACCCAGGATGGAGTGCTGTGGTGCAATTATGGCTCCCTGCAGCGTCAAACACCTACGCTCAAGCGATTCTCCTACCTTGGCCTCCCAAGTAGCTAGGATTATAGGCTTGCATGACCACACCCAGCTAATTGTTTTATTTTTTACTTTTTATAGAGACAGGGATCTCACTATGTTGACCAGGCTGCTCTCAAATTCCTGGGTTTAGGCAATCCTCCCACTTGGCCTCCCAAAGCGCTGTGATTACAGACGTGAGCCACTGCACGTGGCCTGCAAATACTATTTCTATCAAACTTAGAAGTCAGCCCTCTCAACAGCCGGCCTGGCATCTTTACAGTCTACCTAATATAAAGACAGAAAACCCAGATACTTTTCTTACTCCATCAACGATTTCAGTTCCTGTCTACACTAGCTTTCCTCATGCTATTTTATTTTAAATTTCCTAAACAATGTTTGATATCCTAGTTCTCTATTATAACACACATTGAACTGCTTAGTTCCATATTATATTTGGATATTTAGAGGACAGGCTTTTCTATTAAGAAGCAATTGTTATTATTAAAGTATTTGGTGAGGGACTTATATATTCCCATCAATTTGCCTAGAAAGGGACTGATACAAGGAGTCCAAACACAATGAAGAATTTGGTAATGTTTTTATAAAATATTATTTTATATGTAATTAAATATTTTTAAACAGCAAAATTTAGTCTAAATAAGGATGTTAATACTAACAACCTATCACGCCTTGATCTAGTTCTTCAATGGAGAGTAATCATTGTACCATATTTAGCAAACAAAGAGCCCTATCCATTGGGTACCAATGGGAACATTTATAATGGGCCTTAGAAGTCTTTTCAATACAATGTCTTGGGGAGCCACCTCTACTCACTAGAATTTAGTCTTTGGATAAAAACTATTTAATATTTCTGGCCAAAGAAAAAAATGAAACTGGTTTAAGAAATATATTTAACTTACATACACAGCCATGTAACATATACAAGTAAGTTAATTCCTCTTTACTAAAAGAAATGTCTACTTCAGATGAGACCCCATGGCCCCAGGGTCCAGGTCTATCCCAGTAGACTTCAGTGCCAGGTTGGTAAATATGACTGCAGACTCCAGGACTACCCCTGCAGACCAAGGTTTCAGGCAGCTCCCATAGCAACAGACCTGCCTCCAGGCCCACCCCTGAGCCAAACCAGCTGATACAGCCCCAGGCTTCAGGCCAGCATGTATACACCAAACCTTCAGACTGGCTCCCATGGACCCAGGCTCCAAGCCTGCTCCAGAACCAGAACTAGCCTCCAGGCAGGTTCTCATAGTGCTGTGCTCCAGCAGGTCCAGAACCCTGGCCTACCTCTGCAGATTCAGGATCTAGGCCCACCTCAGTGCCAGACTAACCCCCACAGACTCACACTCCAGAGTTAAACCCATTAACCTGGGTGTCAGGCCCATCCCAGCACCTGACTGGCCCTCGTGGACCCAGGATAGAGACCACCACAGCAGATGCATGCTTCAACCCTGCCCCAGTGGACCCAGGCTGAAGGCCCAAGCCTGCAAACCCAGGCACCAGATGTGCCCAACTGTTGACTGAGGCTTCATTTTAGGCTACACAAGGACACCAGCAGCAAGTCTACCTGTGGCACATGATATATGGCCTTCCTAGAATGTCTGAAAAGGCTGTCTGATGAAGGGCTTTTCCTGCCACAGCCAATCTGTAAAGACCGAAATAAATGCCTATGTTTTCAAATATGCAAACACTAATGCATAGGCACAGGATCACAAATAATTAGGGATGCAAGATACCACAAAAGAACAAAATAAATCACAAGTAGCTGAACCTAAAGAGAGATTTATGAACTGACTGACAAAGAATTAAAAATAATTGTCTTAAAGAAGCTCTGTGAGCTAGAAGAAAAGCAGAAAACTGATATCAGGAAAATAATATATCAACAAAAAGAAAAGTTTAACAAAAAGTTAAAAAGTATAAAAATGAGCTAAATGAATATTCTGGAATTGAAGAACACAATTACTGAACCAAAAATTCCCATAGAAAGCTTTAACAGAAGAATCCGTCAAGCAGAAGTCTCAATGATCTCAAAGACAGATCATTTGAAATTGCCCCATCAGATGAACAAAAAGGAAAAAGAGGCTGAGTGTAGTGGCTCACACCTCTAATCTCATCACTTTGGAAGGTCAAGGCAGGAGGATCACTTGATGTCAGGACTTCGAGACCAGCTGGGGGAACAAAGAGAAACTCTGTCTCTACTGAAAGCTATGGTGGGAGGATTGCTTGAGCCCAGGAGTTTGAGGCTACAGTAAGCTAGCTAGGATCATGCCACTATACTCCAGCCTGGGTGACAGGTCAAGACCTTGTCCCTTAAAAAAAAATAAATGAGAATGAAAAAAGTGAAGAAAGTCTACAGAAACTATGGGACACCATAAAGTGAACTAATGTATGTAATATAGAAATTCCAGAAGAAGCAGAGAAAGGGCAAAAACACTTATTCAAAGAAATGATGAGAGAAAACTTTCCAAATCTGGAGAGGGACATAAATACCCAGATTCATGAATCTCAAAGAACCCCAAATAGAATAAATATAAAGAGATCTTCAATGATGCACATTGTAATTCAATTATCAAAAATCAAGGACAAAGACAGACTATTGAAACCATCAAGAGAAAAGCAACTCATTATGTACAAGGTAATCTCTATTACTATTAGCAGGTTTTTCAGCAGAAACTTTGCAGTCCAGGAGATGGGATAATACACTTAAAGTGCTAAAAATAATAATAATAATAATACTATGCCTGGAAAGATTGTCCTTCAGAAATGAAGGAAAGATAAGGGCTTTCACAGACAAAAGCTGTGGGAGGTCATAACCATTATATGGATTACAAGACCTGCAGTATAAGAAATGCTAAAGGACATTCTTGAAGCTGAAATAAAAGGACATTACTTAATAACATGAAAACATACAAAAGTATAAAACTCACTGGTAAAGATTAGTATCTAGTGAAATTCAGAACACTGTAATATTATTATGGTGGTGCGTAAATCATGTACATCTTTTTTGAAGTTTTTAAAAATTTTAAGTCCCAGGATACACGTGCAGAGTGTGCAAGTTTGTTACATAGGCATTTATGTGCCATTGTGGTTTGCTGAACCTATCAACCTATCATCTAGGTTTTAAGCCCCATATGCCTTAGGTATTTGTCCTAATGCACTCCCTTCACCTTGCTCCCTATCCCCCAAAAGGGCCGAGTATGTTGTTCCCCTCTCTGTGTCCACATGTTCTCATTGTTCTACTCCCACTTATGAGTGAGAGCAATCATGTATATCTTTAGTATGAAGGTTAAAAGACAAAACTATTGAAAATATTAATGACTATAATAATCGTTAAAGACTATACAATATGAAAAGATATAAACTATGACATCAAAAATATAAAATATGGAGGTATATGGAGTAAAACTGTGGAGTTTT
>NW_012118710.1:7116264-7119056 GCF_000951035.1 Colobus angolensis palliatus | reverse complement strand
TTGCTCACTCTCTCTCCTGCTGGCCATGTGAAGATGTGCCTACTTCCCCTTCTGCCATTATTGTAATTTTCCTGAGGCCTCCCCAGAATCAGAAGCCTGTGCAACCCACAGAACTATGAGCCGATTAAACCTCTTTTCTTTATAAATTACCTAATCTCAGGTATGTCTTTATATTAGTGCAACAACAAACTAATACAATTATCATATCACAAAGACAGCAAGAATGAAATATGGAACAAAGGAAATTATTTATTCAAAAAATCATCATACCATAAAGAAAGATAGCAAGAATGGAAAAATAGAACAAAGGAACTACAGAACAGTCAGAAAACAGCAAATGGAAAAATTTCATTATTTAAAATAACCAAAATGCAATCAACAAAATGGTAGTAGTAATTCTTTGGTTATCAATAATTACTTTCAATGTAAATGGATTAAATTATACAATCAAAACACAGAGTGGCTAAAAAAAAATTCCCACTATCTATTGCCTATAAGCGACTCACTTTAAGGACATCATAGGCTGAAAGTAAAGGGACGAAAAAGATATACCATGCTAATGGTATCCAAAAGAGAGCACAGGTCTCTTATATGCTTATATTGGATGAAAAGAGACTTTAAAACTGTAAAAGTAGGCTGGGCGCGGTGGCTCAAGCCTGTAATCCCAGCACTTTGGGAGGCCGAGATGGGCGGATCACGAGGTCAGAAGATCGAGACCATCCTGGCTAACACGGTGAAACCCCATCTCTACTAACAAATACAAAAAACTAGCCGGGCGAGGTGGCAGGCGCCTGTAGTCCCAGCTACTTGGGAGGCTGAGGCAGGAGAATGGCGTAAACCCGGGAGGCGGAGCTTGCAGTGAGCTGAGATCTGGCCACTGCACTCCAGCCTGGGCGACAGAGCGAGACTCCGTCTCAAAAACAACAACAACAACAACAACAAAAAAAAAAAACTGTCAAAGAGATAAAGAAGGTCATTATCTAATGATAAAGGGGTAAATTCATTGAGAAGATATAACAATTATAAATATATATACACCAACATCAGGCCATCTGAATATACAAGACAAATATTAATACATTTGAGAGACTGCAATACATTAATAACAGGTAGCATCACTACAAAACTTCCAATAATGGATATATAATCTAGAAAGAAAATTAATAAGGAAACTTTGAATTTGCACTACGTTATGGACAAAATGGCCTAATCGACATATAAAAAACATTCCATCCAACAGTAGAAAAATACACATTTTCTTCAAGCATACATGGGATATTTTCCATGATAAATCATATCATGTCTTAACAAATTTAAGACTAGATTCATATCAAGTATGTATTCTGACCAAAATGATATGAGACTAAAAATCAACAAGAGAAACATCAGAAAATTCACAAATATATGGAGATTAAAGAGCATGCTTCCAAGCATACAAGTCAAACAAAAGTTAAAAGGAAAATTAAAAAATATTTTGAGATGAATGAAAATGGAAATACATCATACCAAAGCATATAGAATGCAGTAAAAGCAGTTCTAAGAGGAAAGTTTATAGCAACAAATGCCTACGTAAAAAAAAAAAAAAACTCAAATAAACAACGTAACATTACAACCAAAGGATTCTGAAAAAGAACAAGCTAAGCCCAATATTAGTAGAGGAAAGGAAATAATAAAGATCAGAGAAGAGATACATAAAATAGAGACTAGAAAAATAATAGAAAATTTCAATGAATTTAGTTTCAATGCACTAAACTTCAATGAAACTAGTTAGATTTTTGAAAAGATAAACAAAATTGACAAAACTTTAGCTAGGCTAACAAATGAAAAAAGAGATAAGACTTATAAAAATCAAAGAAGAAACGAAAGAGGAAACATTACAAATAATAGTGTGAAAACATAATAGATCATAAGAAATTACTATGAACAGTCATATGCCAACAAATTGAATAATCTAGAAGAAATAAATTGCTAGAAACATACAATCTACCAAGACTGAATCCTGAAAAAATAGAAAATCTGAACAGACCAGCAATAAGTAAGCAAATTGACTCAGTAATACAGAGTACCATCAAAAACAGAAAGCCCAGGATCTTATGTCTTCACTGTTGAATTCTATAAACATTTAAAGAACTAATGTCCGTTTTTCTCAAACTCTTCCAAAATGTTGAAAAGGAAGGAATCCTTCTAAACTCATTTTTCAAAGCCAGCATTACCCTGACATCAAAGTGAGACAAGAACATAATAAGAAAATTTTAAACCAATATTCTGATGTATGCAGATGTAAAAAACCTCAACAGAATACTAGCAAACCAAATTCAACATTTAAAGGATCAGTAGCCACAGGCAAGTGGGATAATCATAAAAGGATTATTCACCATAAGCAAGTGGGATTTATTTGGGGGATGCAAGGATTATTTAGCCTATGCAAATCAATAAATATGTTATACTGCACTAACAGAATGAAGAAAATGAAAATTTCAACGAACACAGAAAAAGCATTTGACAACATTTAATGTCCTTTTATGATTAAAAAACTAAACAACTCAAGTATTAAAGGATGTACCTCTATACAATAAAGACCATATATGACAAACCCATAGCTAACATTATATTCCATGGTGAAAAGTTAAAAGCTTTTCTGTTAAGATCAGGTACAAGACAAAAATGCTCATTTTTGCCACTTACGTCCACCATAGTACTGGAAGTCCTTGCCACAACAATTAGGTAAGAGAAATAAATAAAAGGCATCTAGTCAGAAAGCAAGACGTTAAACTGTCTCTGTTTGCAGATTA
>NW_012118710.1:7112926-7115154 GCF_000951035.1 Colobus angolensis palliatus | reverse complement strand
CAAAATAGATTAAAGGCTTATTAAGACTTGCCACTGTAACATCAACAGAAGAAAACAGAGGAAAAGCTAAATGCAAAGGTCTAGGCAATGATTTTTTTGGGGGGGATATGACTTCAAAATCATAGGAAACAGAAGGAAAAATTGACAAATGAGCTTATCTCATTGTCAAGATTCTGCACAGCAAAGGAAGCAACTGACTTCACTGAGAATCCACACAATGAGAGAAAAGATTTGCAGACTATACATCTGAAAAGTGATTAATATTCCAAACATATGAGGAACTCAACTTAAGAGCAATAAAACAAATAACCTGATTTTAAAACTAGGCAAAGGGCTGGAACAGACATTTCTCAAAAGAAGATACACAAATGGCCAAAATGTAAATGAAAAAAATGCCAATACAACAAATCATCAGGAAAATACAAATTAAAACCACAACAAAATGTCACCTCACATCTGTTAGAAAGGATATTATCAAAAAGATGAAAGATAGCAAGTGTTAGTGAGGATGTGGAGAGGAGGGAACACCTGCATAACATTGGTGTGGATGTGAATTAGTACAGCTGTTACAGAAAACAGTACTGAGTTTTCTCAAGAAGCTAAAAATAGAACTACTATATAATCTAGCAATCCTATTATTGAGTATATATCCAAGTGAAATGAAGGGGTTATTGTAGAGCTATCTACACTCCCATGTTCACTGCAAGATTATTCACAATATCTGAGACTGGAATATCTGAGTGCCTATCAGCAGATGAATGGAAAAAAAAGTGTGGTATGTAATATATATACAATAGAATACCAATCAGCCTTAAAAAATGATAGAAATCTTGGTGTTTGTGACACTATGCATGAACCTGCAGGATGTTAAGTGAAATAAGCCAGGAACGGAAAGAAATATGCACAGTCTCACTTAGATGTGGAATCTAAGAAAGTCAAACTCAAAAGAAGCAGACAGTAGAATGGTGGTACCAGGAGCTGGGGGAGGGGGTTGGAGAGAGACCTGGCTTAGGGAGATGTTGGTCAAAAGACAAAACATTTCAATTAGGCAGAAAGTATATGTTCAATGACCCACTGTACACCAAAGTGGGTGTAGTTAGTAGCAATGTATTGTATACTTGAAAATGCTAAGAGAGTAGATTTTAAACGTTTTCAACACAAAAGAATGGTAAATATGTGGGATTATGCATACTTTAATTAACCTGATTTAACTGTTCCACAATGTATACATATTTCAATGTATCAAATTGTATGCCATAAATATACACAGTTATTATTTGTCAATTACAAATAAATTAATAAAGGAAAAATAAGTGCTAAGGAACTTTTAATTATAGTTGTTTCTGTGGAGGCAAATTGAGTATTCAAACATGATAGGGTATTTTATTTTTTAGTACATACTTTTTCTTATGATTTGGTACGTTTAACATGAATGATGTCCTACATTATTTTTCCATCTTAAAAGATAATTAAAAGAATGTGATGAGTAACTGTGACCTACAGAGTTTAATGGATAAATAGTACAGTAATCATTTTATTCTTACATTCTTACATTTTTACTTCTAAGCAACCATTCATGTTTGTTTATGTTCAAAAAGAACAAAAAATCCTGCAAACAGTACCTTTAAGATGAAATATCATCTCTTCCAAATCAGTACACCCAAAAGTGAGGCAAAACCTCCTATAAATCATGAAGTGCTGTGCAAATGTATGGCATTGCTTTTATTCAATAAGGGGCACTAAAATCATTGAGCTCACATGACTCTCAGAATAATGGTGCAAAGTAGGTAGAGTAGATGATTCAGTTTTCAGGATTTCAAGTCAATTGGGCTTCAGAATTCAAACACAGTTTCTTAGCAATGACACCCTGCACAGCTCTTTAGAGTCTAAATTGTCTAAGCCTGTATGTGGTGTTTTAAACTGTAGCAAGCTACGCAGATCCTCTTTATATCATTACTGTTCTGTAAAAAATTACAGCTTCTCAATAAATAAGAAAACTGCCAATACCAGAAAGTAAAATACCTAAGATTTTTTTTTTTAAAGAATGCATTATATGTAATAACTGATAATAGAAAGAGAAATCCAACTGACCTCTTATCACAGAACATTTACACAGCACATTGATTTTAGAAATTTTTTGGATTCTTCTCCAATCAAAAACAAAAAATGTTATTCTGTTATACATAGTTGATGTTGCCTAAAATCTGATTTCCTAAATAGGACATTAT
>NW_012118710.1:7061999-7112491 GCF_000951035.1 Colobus angolensis palliatus | reverse complement strand
TTAGCAATGACACCCTGCACAGCTCTTTAGAGTCTAAATTGTCTAAGCCTGTATGTGGTGTTTTAAACTGTAGCAAGCTATGCAGATCCTCTTTATATCATTACTGTTCTGTAAGAAATTACAGCTTCTCAATAAATAAGAAAACTGCCAATACCAGAAAGTAAAATATCTAAGATTTTTTTTTAAAAAGAATGCATTATATGTAATAACTGATAATAGAAAGAGAAATCCAACTGACCTCTTATCACAGAACATTTACACAGCACGTTGATTTTAGAGTTTTTTTGGATTCTTCTCCAATCAAAAACAAAAAATGTTATTCTGTTATACATAGTTGATGTTGCCTAAAATCTGATTTCCTAAATAGGACATTATCCAGATTATTATTTAATTTCAACTTTCATGTCAGATACATGGAGTACACATGTAGATTTGTTACATCAGAATATTGTGTGATGCTGAGGTTTGAGGTATGAATCCCATCATCCAGGTAGTGAGCATAGGACTCAGTAGGTAGTTTTTCAACCCAATTCTCCCTCCCTCCCTTCCATCCCCTCAATGGTCTATGCTGCTTACTGTTCCCATATTTATGTCCACATGGGCTAAATGTTTAGCTTCCACTTACAAGTGAGAACATACAGTATTTTTTTTCCTGTGTTAATTTCCTTAGGATTATGGCCTCCAGCTCCATTTGTGTTGTTGCAAAGGATACAATTTCATTATTTTTTATGACTGCATAGTATCCAATGGTATGTACATACCACATTTTCTTTATTCAATCTACCACTGATGGACACCTGGGTTGATTCCATGTTTTTGCTGTTGTGAATAGTACAACGATGAAAATATGAGTGCATGTGTCTTTTTGATGGAATGATTTATTTTCCTTTGATTGTATACTCAGTAATGGGATTGCTGGGTCAAATGATAGTTTTATTTCAAGTTCTTTGAGAAATTTCCAGACTGCTTTCCACAGTGGCTGGCTGAACTAATTTACATTCCTACCAACAGTGTATAAACGTGTCCTATTCTCTGCAGCCCTACAGCCTGGCCAGCATCTGTTATTTTTTGACTTTTTAATAATAACCATTCTGAGTGGTGTGAGATGATATCTCACTGTGGTTTTGATTTGCATTTATCTGATAATTCATAATGCTGAGCATTTTTTCATGTTTGTCGACTGCATGTATGTCTTCTTTTTCAAGAAGTATCTGTTCATATCCTTTGCCTGTGTTTTAATGGGATTGCTTTTTGCTTGTTCATTTTTAAATTACAGATTCTGGATATTAGGATTTTGTTGGGTGCATAGTTTGCAAATATCTTCTCTCACATATAGGTTGTCTGTTTACTCTGTTGATGGTTTCCCTTGCTGTTCAAAAGCTCTCTATTTAGGTCTTACTTGTTTATATTTATTTTGTTGCTTTTGAGGTGTCAGCTAAAAATCATTTGCCAAAGTCAATGTTGAGAAGAGTATTTCCTAGGTTGTCTTCTAAGAAAATTTTATAGTTTGAGGTCTTACCTTTAAATCTTTGACCCATTTTGGGTTAATTTAAAGGTAAGGGTCCAGATTCAGTCTTTTGTATATGGCTAGCCAGTAATCCCAGAACCATTTATTGAATAGAGAGTCCTTTGTCCTTTGCCCATTGCTTTTGTCAGCCTTATTGAGGATCAGGTGGTTGTAGATGTGAGGCTTTATTTCAGAGTTTTCTATTCTGTTCAGTTTGCCTATGTGTCTATTTTTGTACCATTACCATACTGTTTGGTTTATTGTTGTTTTGTAGTATGATTTGAAGTGTGATGCCCAAAGCTTTGATCTTTTTGCTTAGGATTGCTTTGGTGATTTGGGCTCTTTTGGATACCATATGAATTTTAGAATAGTATTTTCCTATTTTGTAAAGAATGATGTTGGTTTTTTAATGGGAATAGTGTTGAATCTGTAAATTGCTTTGGGAAGTATGGCTATTTCATTGATATTGATTCTTCCTATCCATGAATGTGGAATGGAATGGTTTCCCACTTATTAATTCCATCTCTGATTTATTTCAGCAGTGTTTTATAGTTTCTCCTGTAGATATATTTTACCTCCTTGGTTAGTTATAGTGCTAGGTATTTCATTTTTTGAGGTTATTATAAATAGAATTGTGTTCTTGATTTGATTCTCACAGCCTGGATATTATTGGCGTATGGAAATGCTCCTGAGCTTTGTACTGATTTTGCATTAATGTATAAACCTTACTAAAATTGTTTATCAGTTCTAAGTAATCTTCTGGTGGAGTTGCTAGAGTTTGCTAAGTATAGAATTATATTAGTAATGAAGAGAGATTGTTTGGCCTTTTTTATTTGGATGCCTCTTCTTTCTTTCTCTTGCCTGATTGCTCTGACTAAAACATCCAGTATTATGCTGAATAGTAGTCAGAGTGGACATCTTTGTCTTATTCCAGTTCTCAAGTGGAACTGTTCCAGCTTTTGCCTATTCAGTATGATGTTGGGTGGGGGTTTGTCATAGATGGCTCTCACTATTTTGAGGTACAATCCTTTGATACCTAGTTTGTTGAGAGTTTTTATTATGAAGCAATATTGGATTTTATCCAAAGCTTTTTCTCTATTGAGAATATCATGTAGTTTTTTATTTCAATTATGTTTACATGGTGAATCACATTTATTGTTTTGTGTATGTTGAACCAGCCTTGCATCCCAGAAATAAATTCTACTTTATTGTAATGTATTAACTTTTTGATGTACTGCTGGATTCAGTTTGCTAGTATTTCGTTGAAGATTTTTACATCTATGTTTACCAGGGGGAGTGGTCTGATGTCTTCTTTTATTGTTGTGTCTCTACAGATTTTGGTATCAGGCTGATGCTTGCTTCATAGAATGAGTTGGGGGGAGGTTCTCCTCACTGTTTTGTTTGGAATAATTTCAGTAGGACTGTTATCAATTCTTCTTTGTATGTCTGGTAAAATTCAGTAGTGAATCTACATGATTCAGGGCTTATTTCGGTTGGTTGGTTCTTTATTATTTATTCAATTTCAGAAATTTATATTGGTCTAGTCAGGGTTTCAATCTCTTCCTGATTTAACCTTGGGAGATGGTATGCATCCAGAATTTATCCATTTCCTCTAGATTTTCTAACTTGTTTGCATAGAGTTGTTCACACTAGTCTGAGAATCTTTTGTATTTTTGTGGGATCAGTTGTAATATTACCTTTGTCATTTCTGATCATGCTTATTTAGATCTTCTTTTCCTTTTTCTTTGTTCATCTTGCCAGCAGTCTATTAGTCTTACTTGTTTTTTCACAAAACAAACTCTTGATTTCATTGATCTTCTGTATGAATTTTTGCATCTCAATTTCAATACATTCTTCTCTAATTTCAGTTACTGTTTTTTCTTTTGTTAGCTTTGGGATTTCTTTTTTTAGTTCCTTTAAGGTAAAAAATTAGATTGCTAATTTGAGATCTTTCTAATTTCTTGATGAAGGTGTTTGGGGATATAAACTCTCTTTTTAACACTGTTTTGGCTGCATCTGAGATATTTTTGGTAAACTGTGTTCCTATTTTCACTGCTTTCAAACACTTTTTTGGTTTCTGACTTAATTTTGATGTTCACCCAGGAGTTATTCAGGAGTAAATTGTTTAATTTCTATGTATTTGTATAGTTGAGATCTTCTTGATATCAATATCTATTTTTATTGCACCGTGGTCTGAGTATGTGCTTGGTATGGCTTCACTTTTTATTGATATTTGCTTTATGACTAAGAATGTGGTCAATCTTACATTGTATGTGCAGATGAAAATAACATATATTCTTTGCTTTTGGGATTGAGCATTCTATAGATGTTTATTAAGTTTAATTTGTCAAGTATCGCGTTTAAGTCCAGAATTTCTTTGGTTTTTTTTTTTTTTTTGAGACAGTCTCATTCTGTTCCCCAGGCTGGAGTGCAGTGGCGCATCTCAGCTCATTGCAAGCTCTGCCTCCCAGGTTCACGCCATTCTCCTGCCTCAGCCTCCCAAGTAGCTGGGACTACAGGCACCCACCACCAAGCCCAGCTAATTTTTGTATTTTTAGTAGAGACGGGGTTTCACCGTGATAGCCAGGATGGTCTTGATCTCCTAACCTTGTGATCCGTCCGCCTCAGCCTCCCAAAGTGCTGGGATTACAGGCGTGAGCCACTGTGCCCAGCCTCTTTGCTAGTTTTCTGCCTTGATGATTTAACACTATCAGTGGAGTGTTGAAGTCTCCCACCGTCATTGTGTGGTTAAGTATTTTCATAGGCTAAGAAAAACTTGTTTTATGAATCTGGGTGCTCCAACTTTAGGCACACATATATTTAGAACAGTTAAGGCTTCTTGTTGGATTGTACCCTTTGTTATTACCCTTCATTGTCCTTCTTAATTTTATTGATTTAAAATACATTTTGTGGCCTCTAGATTGACACTGTTTAATTCAGTAGCCACTACTTTCATATGGCAATTTAGCATTTGAAATGTAAATAATCCAGAATGTGGATTAGGGGAATCATGGCGGATGGGAGGCAGGACTAGACTGCAGCTCCAGACAGAGAAGCATGTGGAGGCTTGCATTGTGAATTTTATCTCCAGATCAACTGCAAGAACAAACTAGCAATCCCGAGAAGGAAAGAAGGAAGCTGTCTGCTCCTGCAGCACCCAGGAGACACCCCAAATACTGTGAATGCCCAAACTGGGGAATTGGGAAAGGGAGACTCTCCTCTCCCAAATATGCACCCCCATTGGACAAGATGAAGGTCTGTGTGCGGGAGAAGTTTCCAACTTTACCTGAAGCTGAGTCAAATTAGAGAGCTGAGTGAAATACAGGGCTGGAGAAGTAGCAAAAAGGCCCTAGGAGCTCGCTGGGTCCCCAGCAACCCATTCCTGCTTGGCACCACAGGGATCCATTGGAAGAGTGGCCAGAGGAACAGGGGGTAAAACTCCACAGGAAGAAGGCATTCTCTAGCTGATCTTTGTAACAATTTGAATGGGGTGAGAAGCTTCCTAGCCAGAACTCCAGAAAGTGTGTGAATTAGACATCCAGAATTCACAGGCAGTGGAAGAACTAAAGCCTTTTCTTTTGAGGCAGATAGCCTCAGGCAAATTTTCAAGCCCATGTCACCCTCCACCTGGCAGGCTAAGGGCTATTAGCGAGGCTGGGAGTGGGCATGGTGGGAGTGAGATCCGCCCTTCAGTTTGCATGGGAGCTGGGTGAGGCCTGTGATTGCTGGTTTTCCCCTCTTTCCTGATAACCTGCATGACTCCACAGAGGCAGTCATAATCCTCCTAGGTACACAATTCCAGTGAACTGGGAATCCCACCCCTACCCCGACCGTAGCCACAGCAACAGCTGCCCAAGGAGAGTCTGACCTCAGACATGCCTAACTCTGCCCCCACCTGATAGTCCTTCCCTATCCACCCTGGTAGCAGAAGACAAAGGGCATATAATCTTGAGAGTTCTATGACCCCACCCACCACCCGTCCCTCTCCACACTGATGCTTTCTGGAAAATGCCACCTTCTGGCAGGAGGCCAACTAGCACAAAAATAGAGCAATAAACCACCCAAGCTAAGGACCCTCATGGAGTCCACTGCACCCTCTGTGCCACCTCTACCAGAACAGGTGCTGGTATCCACAGCTGAGAGACTCATAGAGAATTTACATCACAGGACTCTGTGGAGACAACCCCCAGTATCAGCCCAGAACTGGGTGGACTTGTTTGGGGGCTAAACCCAGACGAGAGACAACAATCATGGCAGTTCGGCTCACAGGAAGCCACATCCAAAGGAAAAGGGGGTATGTACTACGTTAAGGGAATGCCCCATGGGACAAAAGAATCTGAATAACAGCCTTCAGCCATAGACTGTCCTCTGGCAGAGCCTACTCAAATGAGAAGGAACCAGAAAAACAACCCGGTAATATAACAAAACAAGTCTCTTTGACACCCCCAAATTCACCAGCAATGGATCCAAAACAAGAAGAAATCCCTGATTTACCTTAAAAAGAATTCAGGAGGTTAGTTATTAAGTTAATCACGGAGGGACCAGAGAAAAGCAAAGCCCAATGCAAGGAAATCCAAAAAATGACACAAGAAGTGAAGGGAGAAATACTCATGGAAATAGATAGCTTAAATAAAAAACAACAAAAATTTCAGGAAACTTTGGACGCACTTTTAGAATTGCAAAATGCTCTGGAAATTCTCAGCAATGGAATTGAACACATAGAAGAAAGAAATTCAGAGCCTGAAGACAAGGTCTCTGAATTAACACAATCCAACAAAGACAAAGAAAAAAGAATAAGAAAATAGGAACAAAGATTCCAGTAAGTCTGGGATTATGTTAAACCACCAAACCTAAGAATACTCGGTGTTCCCGAAGAAGAGAATTGTAAAAGCCTGGAAAACATATTTGGGGAAATAATTAAGGAAAACTTCCCTGGCCTTGTGAGAGACCTAAACATTCAAATACAAGAAGTACAAAGTACACTTGGGAAATTCATTGCAAAAAGATCTTTGCCTGGGCACACTGTCATCAGGTTATCCAAAGTTAAGATGAAGGAAAGAATATCTTGAGAGCTGTGAGACAGAAGCACAGGTAACCTATGAAGGAAAACCTATTAGATTAACAGCAGATTCTCAGCAGAAGCCCTACAAGGTAGAAGGTATTGGGGACCTATCTTCAGCCGTCTCAAACAAAACAAATATCAGCCAAGATTTTTGTATCCAGTGAAACTAAGCATCATATATGAAGGAAAGATACAGTCATTTTCAGACAAACAAATGCTGAGAGAATTCACCATTACCAAACCACCTCTACAAGAACTGCTAAAAGGAGCTCTAAATCTGGAAACAAATCCTGGAAACACATCAAAACAGAACCTCTTTAAAGCACAAATCACACAGGACTTATAAAAAAAAATACAAGTTAAAAACCAGAAACAAAAAACTAAAGTACACAGGCAACAAAGAGTACGATGAAAGCAATGGTACCTCATATTTCAATACTAACATCAAATATAAATGGCCTAAATGCTCCACTTAAAAAATACAGAACCTCACAATGGGTAAGGACTCACCAGCCTATCTGCTGCCTTCAGGAGACTCACCTAACACATAAAGACTCACATAAAGTTAAAGGGGTGGAAAAAGGCATTTCATGCAAATGAACACCAAAAGTGAGCAGGGGTAGCTATTCTCATATCAGACAAAAGAAAAACCCTAAAGCAACAGTGGTTAAAAGAGAAAAAGAGAGACAGTATATAATGGTAAAAGGCCTTGTCCAACAGGAAAATATCACAATCCTAAACATATATGCACCTAACACTGGAGCTCCCAAATTTATAAAACAATTACTAATAGACCTAAAAAATGAGATAGACAGCAACACAATAATAGTAGGGGACTTCAATACTCCACTGACAGCACCAGACAGGTCATCAAGACAGAAAGCCAACAAACAAACAATGGATTTAAACTATACGTTGGAATAAACGGACTTAACAGACATAGAGCATTTCATCCAACAAACTCATAATACACATTCTATTCAACAGTGCATGGAACTTTCTCCAAGATAGACCATATGATATGCCATAAAACGAGCCTCAGTGAAATTAAGAAAATTGAAATTATATCAAGCACTTTCTTAGACCACAGTGGAGTATAACTGGAAATCAACTCCAAAAGGAACCTTCAAAACCATGCAAATACATGGAAATTAAATAACCTGCTTCTAAATGAGCATTGGGTCAAAAATGAAATCAAGATAGAAATTTAAAAATTCTTCTAACTGAATGACAATAATGACACAACCTATCAAAACCTCTGGGATATAGCAAAGGCAGAGCAAAGAGGAAAGTTCATAGCCCTGAACGCCTATATCAAAAAGTCTAAGGTCACACCTCAAGGAACTGGAGAAATAAAAACAAACCATACCCAAACCCAGCAGAAGAAAGGATATAACCAAGATCAGTAGAGAACTAAATGAAATTGAAACCAAAAAACTATAAAAGATAAACAAAAAGCTGTTTCTCTCAAAAGAAAAATAAAATGTATACACCATTAGCAAAATTGTACAAGAAAAGAAGAGAGAAAATCCAAACAACCTAATTAAGAAATGAAACAACTGACACCACTGAAATACAAAAGATCATTCAAGGCTACTATGAACACCTTTACACATATAAACTAGAAAACCTAAAAGAGACTGATAAATTCCTGGAAAAATATAGCCTTTCTAGCTTAAATCAAGGAGAATTAGATACCCTGAACAGACCAATAACAAGCAATGAGATTGAAATGGTAATTAGAAAATTACCAACAAAAACCATCCAGGGCCATAAGGATTCACAGCAGAATTCTACCAGACATTCAAAGAAGAATAGTTATCAATTATTTTGACACTATTCTACTAGACAGAGAAAGAAGAAACCCTCCCTAATTCATTCTATGAAGCCAGCATCACCCTAATACCTAAACCAGGAAAGGACATAACCAGAAAAGAAAACTACAGACTGACACCCTTAATGAAGCTTGATGCTAAAATCCTTAACAAAATACTAGCTAACTGAATCTAAAAAACATATCAACAATATAATCCACCATGATCAAGGGTTTCATACCAGGGATGCAGGGATGGTTTAACATATGCAAGTCAATAAATGTGATATACCACATAAATATAATTAAAAACAAAAATCACATGATCATCTCAATAGATGCAGAAAAAGCACTCGACAAAATCCAGCATCCTTTTATGATTAAAACTCTCAGCAAAATCGGCATACAGGGGACATACCTTAATGTAATAAAAGCCATCTATGACAAACCCACAGCCAACATAATACTGAATGGGGAAAAGATAAAAGCATTCCTCTGAGAACTGGAACAAGACAAGGATGTCCACTCTCACCACTCCTCTTCAACAGAGTACTGGAAGTCCTAGCCAGAGCAATCAGACAAGAGAAAAAAAATAAAGGGCATCCAAATCAGTTAAGAGGAAGTTAAACTGTCACTGTTTGCTGATGATATGACTGTTTTTTTGAAAACCCTAAGGACACCTCCAAAAAGCTCCTAGAATGGATAAAAGAATTCAGTAAAGTTTCCAGATATAAGATTACTGTACACAAATCAGTAGCTTTTCTATACACCAACAGGGACCAAGAAGAGAATGAAATCAAGAACTCAACTCCTTTCATAATACCTGCCAAAAAACAAACAAACAAAAAGCAAACTTAGGAATATACCTAACAAAGGAGTAAAAAATCTCTTCGAGGAAAACTACAAAACACTGCTGAAAGAAATCATAGATGAAACAAATGGAAACACATCCCATGCTCATGGAATGGCAGAATCAATATTGTGAAAATGACTATACTGCCAAAAACAATCTACAAATTCAATGCAATGCCCATCAGAATACCACAATCATTCTTCACAGAATTAGAAAAAACAATTCTATAAAATTCATATGGAAATAAAAAAGAGCTCACATAGCTAAAGCAAGACTAAGCAAAAGGAACAAACCTAGAGGCATCATACTACCTTGATTTCAAACTATACTATAAGGCTATAGTCACCAAAATAGCATAGTACTGGTATAAAAATAGGCACATAGACCAATGGAACAGAATAGAAAACCCAGAAATAAACCCAAATACTTATACCCAATTGATCTTTGATAAGGCAAACAAAACATAAAGTGGGGAAAGGGCACCCTTTCCAACAAATGGTGCTGGGATAGCCACATGTAGGAGAATGAAACGATTTTCATCTCTCACCTTATACAAAAATCAACTCAAGATGGATTAAGAACTTAAACCTAAGACCTGAAACCATAACAATTCTAGAAGAGAACATTGGATAAACCCTTCTAGACATTGGCATAGACAAGAACTTCATGACCAAGAACCCAAAAGCAAATGCAATAAAAACAAAGATAAATAGCTGGGACCTAATTAAACTAAAGAGTTTTGCATGGCAAAAGGAACAGTCAGCAGAGTAAACAGGAAACCCACAGAGTGGGAGAAAATCTTCACTATCTATACATCTGACAAAGACTAATATCCATAATCTACAACGAACTCAAACAAATCAGTAAGAAAAAAAAAAACCACACCATCAAAAAGTGGGCTAAGGACACAAATATACAATTCTCAAAAGAAGATATACAAATGACCAACAAATATATGAAAAAATGCCCAACATCACTAATGATCAGAGAAATGCAAATCAAAACCACAATGCAATACTACCTTACTCCCGCAAGAATGGCCATAATAAAAAAAAATCAAAAAACGGTTAGACGTTGGCATGAATGTGGCAAACAGGGAACACTTCTACACTGCTGGTGGGAAACAGCCACTATGGAAAACAGTGTGGAGATTCCTTAAAGAACTAAAAGTAGAACTACCATTTGATCCAGCAATTCCACTACTGGGTATCTACCCAGAGGAAAAGAATTCATTATTCAAAAAAGATACCTGCACTCACATGTTTAAAGCAGCACAATTCACAATTGCAAAATCGTGGAACCAACCCACATTCCCATCAATCAACGAGTGGATAAAGAAACTGTGGTATATACATACAATGGAATACAACACAGTCATAAAAATGAATGAATTAACTGCATTTGCAGTGACCTGATGAGATTGGAGACTATTTTTCTTTCTTTTTTTTTTTTTTTTTTGAGGCGGAGTCTCGCTCTGTCGCCCGGACTGGAGTGCAGTGGTCGGATCTCAGCTCACTGCAAGCTCCGCCTCCCGGGTTTACGCCATTCTCCTGCCTCAGCCTCCCGAGTAGCTGGGACTACATGAGCCCGCCACCTCGCCCAGCTGGTTTTTGTGTTTTTAGTAAAGACGGGGTTTCACCGTGTTAGCCAGGATGGTCTCGATCTCCTGACCTCGTTATCCGCCCGTCTCGGCCTCCCAAAGTGCTGGGATTACAGGCTTGAGCCACCGCGCCCGGCCTGGAGACTATTTTTCTGAGTGATGTAACTCAGGAATGGAATACCAAACATCGTGTGTTCTCACTGATATGTGGGAGCTAAGCTATGAGAACACAAAGGCACAAGAATGATACAATGGTATTTGGGGACTTGGGGGGGAAGAGTGGAAGGGAGGCAAGGGATAAAAGACTAAAATATGGTGCAGTGTATACTGCTTGGGTGATGGGTGCACCAGGATCTCACAAATCACCACTAAAGAACTTACTCATGTAATCAAATACCACCTGTACCCCAATAACTTATGGAATGAAGTAAAATAAAATAAAAATGTAACTGATCCAAATTAAGACATGCTGTAAGTAAAACAATACAGGCCAGAATTCAAAGATGTGTGTGTGTGTGTGTGAAAAAGAATGTATATATATATATATGGTCTGATAAAAGGATAGTGACGCCTGATCTTTTCTTCATTTGCATGGGAGATTTTTCTCCATCCTTTTACTTTGAGATCATGGGTGTCATTACATGTGAGATGGGTCTCTTGAAGACATCAGATGATTAAGTCTTGTCTTTTTATCCAGACTAGTTATATCTTGCCTTTTTATCCACTCCATCTTTCAAGTGGGATGTTTAGCACATGTACACTCAAGGTTAGTATTGATATATCTTATTTTGATCCTGTCATTGTGTTGTTAACTGGTTTTTATGTAGACTTGATTGAATAGTTGCCTTATAGTGTCATGGGCTACGTGCTTAAGTGTATTTTTGTGGCAGCAGCTGTCATTCTTTCAATTCCATGTTTATCACTCCCTTAAGAATCTCTTGTAAGGCTGATCTAGTTAAAATGTATTCCCTCAGCATTTGCTTGTCTGAGAAGAATTTATCTTTCACTTTTGAAGCTTAGTTTGACAGAATATGAAATTCTTGGTTATAATTTCTTTTCTTTAAATATGCTAAAAATAGGCCTCTAATTTTTTCTGGTTTGTAAGATTTATGCTGAGAGGTCTGCTGCTAACCTCTTCAGGTTCCCTCTGTAAGTGACCTGTCCCTTCTCTCTAGTTGCCTTAAGGATTTTTGTTTTGCATTAATCTTGGTGGATCTGATGACTATGTGTATTGTGAATGGTCATTTTCTATTGTTTCTGGCTGAGGTTCTTTGTAATTCTTGGATTTGTATGTCACCCTCTCTATGAAGATTAGAAAAATTTTTGTGGCCTATATCCTCAAATATATTTCCTGAGTTGCTCATTCTTTCTCCTGCTTAGGAATGCCAATGAGTTGCAGATTTGGTCTCTTTACATAATCCCACATTTCTCAGAGGTTTTGTTCATTCCTCTTAATTCATTTTTCTTTATTTTTATATGACTGAGTTGATTAAAAGAATCACTTTTCAAACTTCAAGATTCTTTCCTCAGCTTGGTCTATTCTGCTGTTAATACTTTCAGTTGTATTATGAGATTCCTATAGTAAATTTTTCAGCTGAAGAAGTTCATTTTGGGTCTTTCTTAAAATGGTTATTTCTTCTTTCAGCTCCTGAATCATTTTACTGGCCTCTGGGTTTCCTTAGATTGAATTTCAACTTTCTTTTCAAACTTGATGAGCTTCCTTGCCATCAGGACTCTTAATTTCCTGTCTGTCATTTCAGACATTTCAGACTGGTTAAGAACTATTCCTGATGAGTTGTTGGGCTCATCTGGCGGTAAAGGAGTCATCTTGCACTGATTCTTTCTCATCTGGGAGGGTTGGTGTAAATTGAGTATATTCATTTAACTTCATTTCTGGAAGTTTTCAGAGGGCTAAGGTTCTGTACAGGTTTTGTTGTTGAATCCTTCCCTTGGTTTTACAGTGGGGAGAACAGCAAAGCGTTTTTTGGTGTTGTAGTTTGGACTGCAATTCAGTAGATGGCACTTGAGAAAAATGGGCGGTAGATAGTTCTCAGCTGTGTGGCTGCTTTGCTTATCCCCCTGTTTGCAGCTGTGTTCTGTAGTGCATCTAGTCAGGGATCTTCCAGATTACTAATATTGGCATCAAATGATATTAAATGAGAGCTATAATGAGTTGAATTCATTGGTTCTCTTCCACCTAAAGTTTTATATTTGAGGACAATTCAGCCTATCAATCTGTCCTTTGTGAAACTGAAATTCATAATTTTCCCTAGGATAGGAGTCTCAACAGTAAATTCTATCAGGGGTCTTCTTCTCTATTCTACCATGAACTTGATTTAAAATAAAGCACCAAAGACTCCTTGAAAGACTTAGTAGTAATATGTAGCCCAAGAAGTATCTGCATAAGGAGTAGGAGCAGATCATACAACTGACCTTTGAGAAGATGGATGGGACATTATCAATAACAATAATAATATCTAGCAGTTATTAAATATTCCTGTGTGGGGTTACCAGGTGCCTGATTCCAGAGAGCACCTTTCACATCACTTTAGTTGCCAATAAAGCTTTCCTGGATAATTCAGCAGCGGCACTGCTACTCTTTTCCAGGCAGTTTGTTCAACACTGTGCATGCATTATTTCATGCACAGTATTGAAAGCAATACTGACATATGAATAATAAATGGTAAGCATTTATTGGATGATAATTATATGCTAGAAATTGTGATGCAAATGTATTAACAGTTCTATAAATGTTGGATGACTAATATTTCTTCTCTCATTTTACAAATGAGAAACTGGGTTTTAGAGTATCTAAATGACTTATTCAATAGCTATTGAGTGATGGGGCTAAGATACTGGAATATGTATTGATTGCCCAAGATTGTAACTACCCAACCTTGAGCCTGTTATCAAAATTCTTCCTTGCATCCGTTAGCTGTCAGACATGTCTTCAAGTTAGCATTCACTGGCTATGTTTGAGTTTCTAAAAGATGGCCTTAACACAGGCTGCTGAACACAGTCACATAGGTTGTCTAGTGCATGGATTAGGCAGTGTATGATGCTCCAAAGTCATGCAATTTACTACTACGTGCACAATTCCCCTAAGTAGGCCCAGTCTTTTATGAAGTATGGCTTCTGGAAGAGCATTCACAAGAAGTATGTGGTTTCTAAGAGTCCATGTCCTTTCTTGGTAGATATCACAGACATGTAGTTTACAAATTCTTTAAACATCTCAGGCAGTTGGTGAAACAATGTTAGTTGTTAGAACCGTAGGACTGTAACCTATGCATGCTGACAATGAACATACAACAAAAAAACAGATGCCCTTTGTACAATCTAAATGCAAGGGAATAACACATAGTTCCATTGGCATGAAGTACATGACACTTCCTTTATCATGAGTACAGGCCTAAAGCCCATAAACAACAAATCCTGAATGTGCTCACAACAAGGTCCCAAGTGGGTCTTACTCCTATAGACTTTCTGCATTCCTCCACTGATTTAAAACAAATGACAATAAAGGGTGGGTCTTAGAATAATTATTTTATGTGGTGGGAGACACTTTTGGTTGACTATTCAACTGATTCTGTTCTTCCTATTTCTATTGTGTTTGGGTATTGTTTCACCATTCTCCATGACTTGGAATTACATTCTGATTAGTCTAAGTTAATCATAGTGTCCCATTTCCTTTCCAGCAATTGGTTAAAACGTGGGTATCTGACCCAGTTCTAGACAGTAGGGTATGAGAAGAGACCTGCTTAAGGCTTTCTCAGAGAGGGCTGGCTCTTTACTTCTAAGAGAGATATAAGGGGAAGAAGAATCCCTTTTATTCCTTCCCGTAGTCTGGATTCCTGAACTATAGCATATCTTGCAAGCTAGAGAACCTTCACTTTTTCCGTCTTGAGACTTTCAGAAAACTTTGAATTTAGTTTTTATTTTTATCAAAATACATGTGCATACTTGAAAAGAATCAAGTGATCTACAGGACTTATTCTAATGATAAACAACTCTTTGACTCACCCATTTCCATTCAATTTATTCAGCAGAGGGAGCTGTTTTGAACTCTTAGTTTTCTTCTGTTTGCCTCCATGTTTCTAAATATAACAACATTGCTATTTCTTAAGTTTTAAGTTTTAGATATTTTTAAACTTTCTTTGATGAATGATGATTTAACTGTTACAACTTCCACATAACTTCTACTGACACCTCTATCCTCCCAATATATTCATTCATTAAATATTCAGTTTTACAGCTGAGCCAAGCAGGGCAGATCACATTGTCTTCTTTTATCACTTTTGGTCTTCTCTAGAGTTAATAGTTGCCTCAACATTTTCCTTTGTGTAGTTTTGGTTTTAAAATATATGTCACCAATTTATTTCTAAGTTATTTAACAGTACTGGAAAACTGATCTCAATATGGTCAAACTCAGCCTCTATCAGCTCCATTTTTTCTATGTAGTATCTTAATGCTGGCAGAAGAATGGCAATGTGTCTCTTCTCCCTATTCTTTAGACATCTATGCCATTGTCTATATTGATATTTTGTGTTTTTCTTTCTTGACTTTTTTTGTTTTTAGAGACAGGGTCTCATTGTCACCCAGGCTGGAGTAGTGGTACAATGAAAGTTCACTGCAGCCTTGAACTCTTGGGCTCAAGGAGAGTTGAAACAGGCCAAGAGAGGCTTAATTTTGGCCTGCTGAGTAAGATCTCATGCAGCATCCTGTCTTTCTTCTTCTGCTATTTCCAACCTTGAACTCCTGGGCTCCTCCTGCCTCAGCCTACCAAGTAGCTAGGACTATGGGCATATACAACTATGTCTGCTCATTTTAATTTTGCTTTTTGTGGAGATGGGGTCTTGCTATGTTGCCCAGGCTGGTCTTGGATTTCTGGGCTCAAGAGATCCTCTCATCATGACCTCCAGAAGTGTTAGGATTACAGGTATGGGCCACTATGCTCAGCCTTGGATTTTTACTTTCGACACTTCATTTCCTTGTATTAGTCATGAGGTTCTCCTGATGACCATCTCTGAAAATGTGTGCACACTTAACAGGAAGAACATGTTGAGTCACCCACCTGGTCATGTGTGTGGGTCTCACACATCTCTTCTTCTGTGGCTGCGGGAGGGAGTGATGAAGAAAAGAGAATGGGTAGGCAGTAACAGTGATGAAGCCAGCTCTTGTTTTACAGATTCACTCTGCATAGCTCAACCAGTGTGTTCTCTATACACTTTTTGAAGCACCAAGCAAAGGAGACAGCATTAGTCAGATTTGAGATAGGTAACATTTATAGCCTTTCATCCCCTGGAATGCACAATAAATGAGTCTTGCCTTAAAGGCTACTACTATCAGTCTAGTTTGTCTTTGAAGACATCCCCCCTCCACAAGTGAATGGCAATGATCACACACACACACACACACACACACACACACACACACACTCTCTCTCTCTCTCTCTCTCTTCTGTGAACATGCAAATGTATATCTATACACAGAGATGCAGCTAAAGGAGAGTTGAAATAGGCCAAGAGGGGCTTGCTTTTGGCCTACTGAGTAATGCAGTATCCTGTCTTTCTCTTTCTGCTATTTCCAGTAGTGAGTAGAATAAAGCTGAGAGAAACTAATATTAAAACAATTTTGCTTTCCTGGAATTCAACTGCACACCTTCAGACATACAAAACAAAGTCTGAACGGCAAGTGATGCATAGAATAGACAACCTGATGTCCCTTGGTCTCAGTTTTTGGTTAATCGTTTAACAAATTTGACAATGCAATATCTCCATGGTCAATATTGACATGATCATTAGGCTAAGGTTTAACATCACAAGGCTATTGTTTACAATGTTTCTCCCTGTTTGGCTTGGATCTTAACATACTATTTAGTGAATGCACAGATAAATTAATCTCAGGGCTAGCTAGTTCCAGACTCACTTGCTCTCTTTTATTTGCTTTTCCTTGAATCCCTCTGCCCATCTGGTTATGATTCCAACTGAGTATAGCTCAATCAAAGATCTGCAAGAACGTGCATTTAAGAAAACAAACATTTTTTTTAACTCCCACTACTAAGAATAACCACATTCCATAATTTGCCTGGGAGCAAGAAGCCAGTGGATAAGAATATAAAAGCTGACCACAACTGGGCTTCAGAGAAGTACAGATATTTATGAGGAATTGAATAGACCCTGATAGAAACCAGATTGCAGGAAGGAACGATATGGCTTTGATGAAAAACATCACCAGAAGGAAGGAAGGAGCTGGCTTAATAATAGTGGCTAAGTCAGAGGGAAGAGTATTTCTAAGTATGCTGAGGCAGTGTTTAAATGCATCCCATCTTAGCTCCCTGAGAGTGACTCAGCTCCCTTGGGAGGACAGGTGTATTAAACATTCAATAACTGTATTTTTGGGGGTGGTGCAAATACCAGTGCTGGAAGATACCCTACTGCTATAACCAGCTCCCCATGCCCTCAGTAAAAAATAATCATCCCAGAGAAGAGAGAGGCAGGAATTTCATTGCAAGCCAGAGAGAGATGAACATCAGACATCTGGAGAGAAAAGCTGAGAATTCTAAACATTAAAGAAGTGAGCACAGAAATCTGTGACTTGTGTGTGTTTGTGGGGGCGGGTGGGGCAGGCATGGAGGTGAGAAGGTTGGAAGTTAAAAGAGGATTGGCAGCACTCTTTTTGAGCAGATGTAAATTCCATCAACTGAGTCAAGCATTAATGCCTAGTGGGCTGGCAGGGAAGCACAGGGGTAGTTCAGAGCCCAAAATAAATGTAAAACAAATTCCATCTCCTGTTTACAACTCTCTTGAGAGTACCTGGAGCAAGACAATGAGCTCCTGCCATTCAGCAAAAGGAAGTTATCAATACCGCAAATACAGGGTCTGACCTATAGGAATTCAACTTAGCATCTATAAGTGGATAAGGCGAGGGAGCATTAAGGGGTTTTGTATATTTATATGTATATTTATATATACATGAGTTTATATATACAAATATATACTGCATATATGTAACTTATAACTACATAAATTTATATGAGCCTCATCGATAACAAAAGCTAACATTTGTTCTGAAACTAAAAAGCATAGAAATTTGAGAAATGGTAATTACTATATGCACATAAATATCAAATATATTTTTTCTTTTTCAAATGAATCATGTCCAAAAGGGAACTAAATGCATGTATTTCTTGAATGGAGCATGGTAGTAATACTTTTTCTCTGGAGGCTTTCATATCATATGGGTTTCATAGTTAATACTAAATAACAACATTGCAATGAAGAATAGTGATGTTCCACCCCTCCCTGCCCCAAGGGACATGGCTTTAGGGCTTCTCTGTCAAATAGCTCTCGCCATGATGCTAACAAAATTGTGTTATTTCCATTTCAAGGAAGAGGGTACAAAAACTGAGAAATATGCTAAAAGCCTAAATTGCTGTAGATTCATTAGCTTTACTCATATCTGGGCCACAAATATGAACTCCGTGGTTCCCTTCCCAGCCATAGCCTTGGAGATCTGAGGGCTGCTAATTGCTCCCACTGGACAGCTTTCTGGCTCCTCTGCCACTGAGCACCCCTAAGAGCCGGGAGTCCATCGCCTGCCACATCTGCCTGGTCTCCCTTTGTAACTGGGTGCATCTTGAGAAAAGCTGGGAAGCTTGGGTGACAGCTTCCCCCTTGCCTTTGGTGAGATAACCAGCTCATTAAATCTAAATGTGAAGGGCATTTTATTATGAAGAGTCAGACCCAGAGATTTACTTGCCCGTTTTTCACCTGCTTCCCCATCCTGCTTACTCCTTTGTATTCACTAATGGCCTTTTTCTAAGTTATATAATCCTGTCAGGGGTATAAAAATATCACTCCAAGACTGCTCATTTGGCCTAAATCATTCAGCTGTTAGCAGTGGTAGGGCAGGTGTCTGAACCACACTAGAGGCAGGAGGACAGCTGTCCCACTCTCTATTTGTTGTCACAGGGCTAAGAAATGCAGAGATTTTAATAAGATCATAAAGTAGAGTGACATGGACTGGTATGATAGGTGGTTTTCATTAGCATTCAGAATGTCTGGGATAATAAATTAGAGCAATTGAGCAGAAATGGGCAATTTGATTATTCAACATTTTTCAATACCAGCCCAAGCAGCTGGACCCAGAGCTATTCTGCTGACTTCTCCCCATGCAGTTGGGCTGGTGGGGCACAGGTGAATGCACAGCAATCATTTTCTCCTACCCAGACTCTGGAGTGAGAGCCTTGGACATTGTCTTACATGCTTGGTGAGTGTGAATTGATGATCGGGAAGAGGAAGTCTTCATATATCTTTGTAGCGGAGGTGGCAGGATTTGACTGGCTGACTTTCCTTTATGGCAACAGGCCTATGTTTATTGAGAATCCTGGTGCAAAACAACATGATTGGAGACCCTACACACACAGCAATTTACATTCCTGGCAGAGGGGTGATCAGTCAACTTGCTTTTCCCGTGGAAACTCTAATATAGTGTGAGACTAGCCTTGAATTTATTCACTCTAGCTAAGGGGCTGGGGGCCAAATTTCTAAGCACTGTTATCAAACGACACATATATATACACATACACCCATAAATATGTATAATAAACCTTTTGTGTAAATTGATTAGACGAGGATGCATCATAATCATAGAATTTTGTTTATGACAAAGGACCATTTGAACCACTATAAAATCATCACTGTTCTTTTGTGCTTCCTGTTTGCTTTTATTGATATTCCATTAAAATAGCTTTAAACTTTTTGTTAATAAGAGGCTGAATGAAAAGTTCATCAGAATTGATAAATATACAATGGCTTCCTTAGATATTTTCACAGGTATCTTTGAGGAAGTTTAAAGCACGTTCAGAGCTACATCATGGCTGTACAAGTGCCTGAGCCTCAAGATTGTGTTTTGACAATCTGTTTTCTTCGTATCATAGTATCTTACAAACACCATGTGGTACTACTGCTTTTGAAGAGTAAGTCTTTTGCTTTTCTTGACTTGTCTTCTCATTAATGCTAGACACTTGGCCTCACTTCCTAGTGTCATGGTGTGGCCTTATACTTTTAATTTGAACAGTAGAGCAACTCTAAAGTGTTCAAATGGATTATAATGCCACATGTTTAAAAATTTACCAATTGGGCCACAGCAGTTCTACATATTGATGTATAATGGAGGACTTTTATCATCTTTCAATGCTTTTCGGGATGTGGTATCAGTATATATATGTGTGTATAACATGTACATACACATATATGCATATACAAGCCAATACATTTTGCTTTTGAAACAGCTTAATTTTAAAGTTTATCCACCCATCCAATAATCATGCCAATACATTTCAAACTGCTCTTCACAGATGTTTTAATAGTAATATTACAAACATCAGCATTATTAGTATAAGACAGACAAAATCTGCCTTAGTCCATTTGTGATGCTATAAAGGAATACTTGAGGCTGGTATTCCTTTATAAAGGAAAGAGGTTTCTTTGGCTCACAGTTCTGCAGGCTGTACGAGAAACATGGCCCATCCTCTGCTTCTGGTAAGGACCTCTGGCTACTTCCACTCAAGGCAGAAGGTGGAGAGCTGGCGTGGGCAGACCACATAGCAAGAGAGAAAGCAAGAGAAAGAGGGAATAGGCACCAGGCTCTTTTTTGAACAACTAGCTCTCATAAGAATTAATAGAGTAAGGGCTGGACACTGTGGCTCATGCCTGTAATCTCAGCACTTTGGGAGGCCAAGGCAGATGGACTGGTTGAGCTCAGGAGTTCAAGACTAGTCTGGACAACATGGTAAAACCCTGTCTCTACCAAAAATGCAAAAATTTTTGCTTCTTTTTGCTTAAGCCCAGGAGATCAAGGTTGCAGTGATCTGAGATCATGCCACCACACTCCAGCCTGGGTTGATGAAGTAAGAATCTGTCTCCCCCCAAAAAAAAGAAAAAAAAAAAAAAAAAGAACTAATAGAGTAAGAACTCACTCATTACCTAGAGGAGGGCACCATGACATTCATGAGGCATCTGCCTTCATGACTCAAATGCCTCCTACCAGGCTCCATTCTAACATAGAGGGTCAAATTTCAACATGAGATCTGTCAAGATCAAATATACAAACTACAGCAACATCATATATTAACCAAATATTTGTATTATATTTCACCCCCTCTCCTTGCTTCTTTTAGCAAATTCTTCTTCCTTTTAGTTCTTCAGCCAATAGTTTAATAGTTTATCAGAAGGTGTGGACTGGAGCAGAATGAAAGCCAAGTGACCTGGGAAGAACCCTGGGAATAGAGCTCTGCAGTGGCGGCTCTGAGAGTCCTCCTGAAGCTGCAACACAGGGGGATGCTTATGGGGCAGTGGCATGGAGCCTTAATTTTGGAATATTAAAGAGATGTGCTCTGAAGTCCAGAGTTTGGTTCAAATCCTGATTTAAGTAATTACAGAGGTGTGGCATTTGATAACGAAGTTGACTTCTGAGCACTGTTTGTCTCATCTACAAAGTAGGGACAATAGTTTCGTCATGTCATGGGATTGTTGTGTGGCTTAATTATGTGTGAACTATTTAAGATAGCTAAGGATACAGAATTTAGTCCTCTCCTCTAATAATATGCACTCCCTTAGTGGTCTTATATGATCTCAGGACTTCAAATACCATCTGTACACTGATGACCCCCAATTTATATATCGAGCTAAATTCTTCCCTGAACTCCAGACTTGTATACCAAACTGTGTACTAGAAATCTCCTCTGTGATGTCTAACATGCATCTAAAGTTTAATATATCCCAAACTGAGTTATTTATCTCCACCCCCTCATCAACCTTCTCTTATAGCCATCCTCCTAGGCGAACGTACCCTCCTCATTCCTCAGGCCAGAATCTCTGGAGACATCCTTGACTCCTCTTTTTCTCTCAAGCTCCAAATCCAAGTCATTTGTAATCCTTTGGGGTCTAACTTCAAAAGAATTCCAGAATCCTGTCACTTCCATCTCCTCCACTAAAAATCAGCTTGACATAGTTGACATTTATAGAATACTTCATCAAACAACAGAAGAGTACACAAGCTTTTCAATTGCTTCTGGAACATTTACCAGGATAGGCCATAGACAGAGACATAAAACATATCCCAACCCCTGTTATCTCTTTTCTGGTGTGATAGATAGCTGCCATTTGCCCCTCCTTAGCTACTCACTGCCCACCATACTTTTTATCTTGTGTCCTGGAGGCAAACTGGTGTGAGCTACCTCAAGGGTCAAAAAAATTTCTGTAGAGGGCTAGATAGTAAATATTTAAGGTTTTGCTGGTCAAATGGTCTCTATTGTAGTAATTCAGACCAGCCATGGTGGTGTTAAAACAGCTATAGATGAAAAGAAAATGAAGAGCAAGACTATATTCCAGTAAAGCTCTCTCTACTGAATCAGGCAGTAGGTCATGTACCTACAGTTAGATGACATCAAGGATTTCCCTTGCATTCCACTGGGATTCCACTGGTTTGGTCAATAGGGTATATTAGCAAGATATGAAAGGAGGAGAGAAGAGAATGTTGGTGTGTTTATTTCACAGGCACTTGCAGGGTTCCTGCAGCTGTTACTGAAACACCAGAGATTTGATGTAGGTCCTGCTGTTCTCTGCACAGAAATCCAATCACTGAGACAATGAGTATTTCCAGGAAAGAAGGTTTTAATCAGGTGCTGCACCTGAGGAAATGGGAGATCAGTCTAAATCAATCTCCTTGACCAACTACAGTTAGAGGTTAATATAGCAGGAAATAAATGTAACTTGCAGAAAAACAGAAATTAGGGAGGGGTAGTGAAGAGGAGTTGGTCAACAGGCAGCAGGTGGTTGGTTAGGCAGACACAGTTGGCGAGGGGTCTGGGATCTCATTGTCCAGACACAAGAGATCTGGTAAATTTCAATTCCTTTCCTTAATAGTATCTGGGGGGCTTGATGGTTGGTTTCCTGAGAAAGGAACTCAAACAGGACAAGTGTAACTTCCTCAAGTTGTAAGATTGGGAGGGCTAATTTCTATCTTTATTTAAAAGAGACCATATATATCAGTTCTCTGGGACAATTGGGCAGGTGTCACAGCTTGGTTGTACCACACCTCAACCAAAGTTCTCAGCTCCCATCAGGGGGCCCTCTCTACCCAGCACTCTCTGTCCCTGGTTCCTTCTTGCTCCTTCATTCAGGCCTAAAAGTGGTTATAGTACCTGCTCTGTTCCATTGGTTTCCTGACATCCTGGTCACAGCTTTATAATGCAATAGCCCCTTTACTAAATTGTTCTTCAGATTACCTAGTGCAGTGTATCAGTGCTGCTTCTGGGATTCTGACTAATACACATAGTAATAGTCCTAAACCTAATCTCTCTCTCTCACCCAGTCTGTGTGTGTGTGTGTGTGTGTGTGTGTGTGTGTATTTTTATTGATATATCAGGGTTGTACAAATTTTGGAGGTAATGTGATATTTTAGTGTATACAGTGTATGATGATCAAATCCAAGTAATTGTGTTACCCATCCCTCAAACATTTATCTTCTATTTATTTATTTATTTTTGAGACAGTCTCACTCTGTTGCCCTGGCTGGAGTGCAGTGATGCTATCTCAGCTCACTGCAACCTCCACCTTCTGGGTTCAAGCAATTCTCTTGCCTCAGCCTCCTGAGTAGCTGGGACTACAGGTGCACACCCCCACACCCAGATAATTTTTGCATTTTTAGTAGCAACAGGGTTTCACTATATTGGGCAGGCTGATCCCGAACTCCTGACCTCAAGTGATCTGTCTGCCTCAGCCTCCCAAAATGCTGGGGTTATAGGTGTGAACCACCATGCCCAGCCTGTGTTGGCACCACTCTATCTTTAACAGCTAGAATGATCCTGCTAAAACCAGTAACTCCAGGTCATATCCTTCATCTGCTCCATACTTCAGTGGCCCCTCAGTTTCCCTCAGTGTGAAGGGCAAAGTTCTGACATGGCCTGGAAGTGAGGCAAGAGAATAGAGTCTAGAGGCAGAGAACTTAAGGACAATTCATATTGATTTCCTAAAGCTGAATCAAAGGAAAACACCAAGTTCTGGGGTTAGGGAATCTGAGGCCAATTTGTGATAATTTCCTAAAGTTAAATAAAAAACACCTGGGTTCACGGGGCAGGGACCCTAAAGCCAATTAACACAAACTTCCTAAAGCGAAACCAAAAGGAAAAACCCCATCTCCCAACACCGAGAAACAAAGGATCCAAGGCTACTCTCCCTACCACCCTCCCACTTCCACCACGTCTCAGATGGAGGGAAGAGTGCCTCGGATTGGCCTTGGGCCAAGCACGGGCCATCCCTTCATCTGCAGATGGCACCAATTTACCTCAGCCTTTAATTAGCCATGGGGCAAATCCTTCATCCAGGTAAGGGGGTAGCCGATAGGAACCTCAAACTTAAAAGCCAGAAAACGTTGTAACTGGGCCTTTGAGCCACTTGCTGGGGCCCACTGCTGCCCTGCGGAGTGCTTTCTTGCTTTAATAAATCCCTGCTTTCTCTGCTTCCTTTCTGTGTTTCATTCCTGTGTTGTTGGTGCATTTTGTTTAATTTTTGGTTCAAAACGCCAAGGACCTGGACAGCTCATGCTCAGGGCCTTCCTTCTGGTAACAGGAGGGCTCTGCACTTTCTGCCCCCCACAGCCCAGGGTGTCTGCATTTCTCGATTCTCGATTCTTCCCTCATGCCATCCCTCAGTCATGGGAGTGCCTCAGGCTTGTTCCTGCCTCGGGGGCCTGGCACTGGCTGTTCTTCCTCCTGGACAGGATCTCTCAATAACCATAGGGCTTCCTCATGCCACTTTGCTTCTTCCCTCAACTTGGTCCGAAAGTCAATGAATCTTCCTCTGGCTGCCCCATTTAACATTTTTTATTTTTAAATTTTTTTATTTCCATAGGTTTTTGGGGAGCAGGTGGTATTTGGTTACATACGTTCTTTAGTGGTGATTTGTGAGATTTTAGTGCACCCATTACCCCAGCAGTATACACTGCACTCAATTTGTAGTCTTTTATCCCTCATCCCCTTCCCACTCTTCCCCGCCCCCACACCCCAATCCCCAAAGTCCATTGTATCATCCTTATGCCTTTGCAACCTCATAGTTTAGCTCCCACTTATGAGTGAGAGCATACAATGTTTGGTTTTCCACTCCTGAGTTACTTCACTTAGAATAGTCTCCAATCCCCTCTACCCAGAAGAAAAGAAGTCATTATAGGAAAAAGATACTTGCACACTCATGTTTACATCAGCACAATTCACAATCACAAAAATGTGGACCCAGCCCAAATGCCCATCAATCAATGAGTGGATAAAGAGACTGTGGTATATATATATGTGATGGAATACTACTCCACCATAAAAATGAATGAATTAATGGCATTTGCAGCAACCCATTTAACATTTTATGTCCTCACTCCTCTTTCATTTCTAAGTCTACTTTCTTAGCTTAGTTTTGTTTGATATAATGCTTACCATACTCTAACAGGCTATATAATTTACTTCCTGCTTTTTGTCTCTTTCCCTACTACATGTTACGCTTCACTAGGGCAGGGATTTTAATCTCATTTGTACATTGATGAACTTTTAGTGTCCAATCCTTGTGACAGCACAGGCACAGAGTACACGCTTACTGAATGAACACTGGTTATTTATGAAAAGTGCTAGACTTCGAATTGGGAAACCTGGTCTGAAATCAAGGTTCTGCTTCATGTTTTCCATTAGTCCTTTCTTCCCTCCAATGTGGTTCCCTTTCTTCTTCCAACAGCCCTTGAAATAAGTGATTTTATAATTGCACAGGGAAATTAATAGAAATCTAAATTTTTTTAAAAAGTTATTCTCACCTTTTCAACCTCTCAAACTGATGTCAATATTCAGTATTCCTTTTCAACGATTGTTCGTATGCAGATACAATCTTATAAACATAACAAGGGTACTCTTTGTATTTTACTTTTGTCTTATTTTTTCCACAATGAAAATGGCTTTTCTCCCTGAGTACACATACACATTTTTTATAAAACAACTGAATGGTGAATAACATAAGAAAAAGAATATGAGCAAAATTAAAATTTTACCACCTGAAATACCACCATTAGCATTTTGATTATCATCTGTATTTGCTTCCCTTTAGGCATCTGTATTTGTATATATGTCTATTTTTTTAAACAAAAAGAACTGTAAAATATATTTATGACAGGTCATTGGATCTATTTAAAAAATACATATGAATACAGCTTTTCTAAATAGAATATTAACCTGGTATATAACATTTTATCCATAATTTTCTGTAGTTTTCTTTATTTTTAGGTTGAAATTCCAATATTTGTTTTTACCTAAAGGAAGCAGTTTGTGTAATCTCTTTCAAACTTGAATATCATCTATGGACCATTTTAAAGTAAAAACAAAATTATTCTATATCCTGAGCACTGATTGTAGTTATTTTGTTGGAATATTACTTGGTGCATATTAACATGTAACTCAACATTTTTGTTTATAGCTCTTATGTAAACTCAAAGCAAGTTTATAAATTAAATATAAAAGCAACACTGCAAAAATCAGTAAGATTCAAATTAATATTAACATAATATAATGCATGATACTATTTTGATAAAACTAAATTTATAATGTTTAGTTTAATGATTAAATGAAATAGCCTCAACTTTGGTCCTATAGTTAATCTCTCTCAGTATTAATACAGAAAATGTGAATTTGTAATTGTGTTTTACCAATTAAAATTAATACTTTTAAGGCATTGTCGGCTAGTTCAAGTTTGACCACATGCTTAATCAAAACTTCCACCAATCAATTCATGATTACAAATTTTAACGAAGCTTCATTCTATAAAATTGTCTCATTCAATTAAAGATACTAGTAATCTTAGCATTGTGGCATTATTGAAGTCTACTTTCAAAATGGTCAGTTTTTACCAGGATTACAAATAGAAATAATTGGCATTTCATTGTTATCACTACCTTACTGTCACTTCGCCAGCATACACAGAGAGAGATGGGCATCTTTGCAGGATATTGCCTGGCAATCTGCCAAAGGCCCTGGCAACTCTGGTGCAGCTTTAGTTGTATGATATTGCAGGTCATGGGATGGCTCCACTTCTTACTCCTTTTCCCTATTTAAAGCAAAGTAAAACACCAGTTTGTTAGGTGTCCTGTGACATTATTTGGTTATGACTCAGAAGGAATCTGCTCATAAATATAAACTTGGACTTTCAAGTTACGTAATTATTACATGGTTACATTTCATTGGAAGTTCGCCACAGTGCTGATGAAGGTGCTTATCTTTTATGGGTAGATTACTGCTATAACTAAGCACATTATCTAACTTTGCTGGAGACCTCACTGGCTTAAGGAATGGGAGTTCTGTGTCCCAGATGGGAAAACATAGACATGATGGGTTTTAGAATCTAGATAGTCTTGAGCTCAAATGGTAGTTTCACAACTCGATAAGCTATGCAAACGGGCAGTTTACCTAACCTTTCTGAACCTCATTTTTCTTATTTGTAAAATGATTATTATTCTCATGCCTCTCATGTGAAGATCAACATTGCAGAGTTGTGGGGAGGACTTAATGAATCCATGCCAAGTGTCTGGACAGGTCCAAGTGTTACCTTTCAGTTCCAATATAAACAGTACAGCTGGTGGAGCCTCTAGCCCCAGGGAAAAAGCCTCAATAGCATCAACAGTTCGTTTACTGAGTTCCTAAATCACTCCGCAGAGTGGGTGATTATAGACTTAATCACCAGCTAGATATTAAGACCTAATTTTACAACCACAACCTTGCATAACTTTTCAGCAAACAAGGGGATAATCTTTTTTGCATATGAACAGTCCCTGATCTAATAGAAGCATTTTTCTTTTTTAAGGTTAAGACCCAAACTCAGCCCAGAGACAGCAGGCTACTTTAATATGCATTCAAATTACGTGCAACACTCTTAAGGAACAGTGTTCAAGGCAGAAGAGGATATGAGGTAATTAAGAAACTTTTGTGGATGATTGAATGTTCAAAGATGCTGTGGACGGCTTTCCATATCTGATGACAGTAATAAAAGAACTAGGGCTGATTGACATGGCTCCTATTTAAAGAGCAGCTTTTATTTCATTCAATAGATATTTATCCAGACCTCTTTTTTTGCTTCTAAGCACTTCTCTTGAAGAGTAGATGGTAACATACTAGAGAAAATCATGCATCGATACATGGACACAAGGCAATATGAGACATGATGTATTCCTGACATCTGCCAAATGCTGCGGAGGGGTTGAGAGTTCTATCGATGGATTTAAAATAAGTCTTTGCAGATCAAGCAGGCTTTCTTTTGCTTTTTCAATTTTTTCACCTGTACACTTTTGGAAGCATAGTGGACTTACTGCTTTCTCAGTTCACTTGCATTTTCTGTAAAGTCAAAAGTTAGATAATTACCTCAAGGTGGAATCCAAGCTGATTCCCAGAAGGTTTACATTTGAAGGAGCAGTGATAAGTTCAAGAGTGCATAGTACCCTGGACCTAACGCTAAGCTAGGAAAGGACTCACTCTCCTTTCAGCGTGACAACGGCAAGTTTGCTTTTGTCTTTGAATGTACGTTTCCTGAGTCAGTGCAGGAGATGAACTGGTTAAAAACAGTGTCTATTTGGTGGTTTAAAAAAAAAAAAAACGTAGAGGAAGAATGAGGAGCTGAATATAAATTGCCAGTGCCAGGCGAGGCTGGAAAGAAAGAACTGACGCTAACTGTGTTATATCCATGTAGTGACGGAGGCCTCTAAGCTTGGCACCAGCTGACAGCAGCGTGCTGTAAGCAGGGATTAGAGCCAGTGCCAGAGCAAAGAAATATTCCTTTCTCTCCCCACTGACGCCCTGGACACCTACCGTCATTATTTCCATTATCTCTTCTTCCATGAGGCCACCTGGCCACTGCCAAGCTTTTCTCCGCTGACACTGTTGATTGTGTTTATTCAAAGTCCTCCGCGTGTATCGCTCTGCATCAGTGTTCCCCCCACTGGGCTGTGTAGGTCTGTGGAGCTTTATAACTTTTCTTTCAACAGCTGGCAGCTACAAATTAACTTTTTGACTTCATTAGGCTAATAGGCTGAATTATCCCTAATTTGGAGCACCTGAAGCGCTCCCCACCACCTCCCTCTCCTGTCTAACCACCTTTTCTCATCAATCAGGAGCTGAGTAGCAGGGAAGCAGCATATGGAGAGTCAGGCAGGCTTGATCAGAGCCCTGAAGTTTGTTTTTCCATCCCTGCCGAATCACTGAACGACTCAGACCATTCTAATCAACATATCCTATCTCTGTGGTCAGGGCTAGTGTGAACGCAAGATGCCACTGCAGTTGCAAGGGCGAAAATGACCGGGGAAACTAGTCATTCCTCTACCTTTGGGGCATCTACCTTCCCTCAATAGGCAATTTCTTTTCTTTTTTTAAAATCTTTTTTATGTATTTCATTTTTTTAAAATTTCAGCAGCTTTAGGGGTGCAAGTGGTTACATGGATGTATTGTACAGTGGTGAACTCTAGGATTTTAGTGTATCCATCACCCAAGTAGTGTACATTGTACCCAACAGGTAAATTTTCAGCCCTCATCGCCCTTCCATCCTCCCCTTTCTGAGTCTCCAATGTCTATTATACCACTTTGTATGCCTTTGTGTGCGCATAGCTTAGCTCCCACTTGTAAGTATGAACTAAGTATCTGTTTATTTTCCTGAGTTACTTCCTTTAGAATAATGGCCTCCAGGCCCATCCAAGTTGCTGCAAAAGACATTATCTCATTCTTTTTTATGGCTGAGTAGTATCCCATGATATATATACCACATTTTCCTTACCCACTCATCAGTTGATGGGCACTTAGGTTGACTCCATATAAAATCTTTGCAATTGTGAATTGTGCTGCGATAAACACATGTGTGCAGTATCTTTTTGATAGAGTAATTTATTTTTCTTTGGGTAGAAGCCCAGTATGTGATTGCTGGATCAAATGGTAGATTTAATTCTTTGAGAAATCTCCAGCCTGTTTTCCACAGAGGTTGTACTCACCTACATTCCCACCAGCAGTGTCTGTGCATCCCCTTTGCACCACATTCATACCAACATCTATTGTTTTTTGACTTTTTAGTAATGGCCATTCCAGCTGGGGCAAGGTGGTATCATTTTATGGTTTTAATTTGCCTTTCCCTGATGATTAGAGATGTGGAGCATTTTCTCATATGTTTGGTGGCCATTTGTATATTTTCTTTTGAGAAATAGCTATGCGTATCCTTTGCCCACTTTTTAATGGGCTTGTATTTTTTTTTTCTTGCTAATTTGTTTGAGTTCCTTGTAGATTCTGGATATTAGTACTTCATCAGATGCATAATTTGCAAATATTTAATCCCATTCTGTGGGTTGTCTCCATAGGCAATTTCCAGCCTAGAGTTTCTAATTCAGGGTTGCCTGTGGCACCGCAAGCTTTGATTTCCTCCAGTATTCCCAGGAGGTTAGACTAAGTGGGACAGCGTTCTCTTTCACCCCTCCTCATTTTCCTAGGAACCAGATGGTTGAAAACTCACTTTGTTCACACAATCAGTAAGAAATGAAAAAAAAAAAAAAGTTTTATCTGCCTCCTCAGAATCACACCTGCATCTACTGATAGGGGCTTCTGGCCCACTCTCTTCCAGCTGAATTTCCTTAAAGTCCCCAGAATAGTTCAACACAGTCTGTAAAGTTGAACAAAGATATTCCTACTATCCTGTCAGGCTCAAGTACCAATTTTCTTCCCAGAGAGTTTTCCCTAGAGGGCACTGAAGGAAAACCAGCACAAACACAACTCTTCAAATCTCTTGCAGATCCATGATGGTCTGCTCCCTGCAGTTTTAGCTGCTAAAGCTCTTTTCATCATATGGCTCTCCTGGAACCTCCCCTCCCTAAAAGCTTGGCCTGGAGAATGAGGTTGGGGAGACGAGAAAGGCAGATAAACAAGATTTGCTGTAACAAAAAAAGCCAAAACATCCCTGACTTAAATCTTATAAGGGGAGTTACACTTTATAAAAGCAATTCAGATGCACTTTGTCCATGGAACAGAGTGGAAATAGTTTCCTAGAGATAAAATTGGAGCACAGGAAGTGAACATCCATGCCAGAACCTTAAATTGGATGTTGCTTGATTTTATTCCCCCTAGGTTTTGTTTTTTGTAAGCTCTTATTTTATGGTTTATAGTTTAGTCAACCATATGCCCTAATTTTTCTAGGATAACCCTTGTTTATACCTGTTGTCATGACGTAATTTTAAAGAGTCTTCTTCCACTTGCAGAAATTTTCCAATTAGGATAATACACTTTATCAGGTCAGCCTATTTGCTATTAACTCTCATATCATCATTTGTCCCATCTTCCAACCTAAAGATGATAGGCAGACTGGATCAGTTGCTTTTTGAGAATTTACATTAATATTACAAGAGGAAAATATCATTTTAAGTCTCATTTTCTCTCTATAACCTTTGTCCCTTCACTTGGGGCAAAAAGTGATTGAGAGGCAGTGTGTTAGAAAGAGTGCGAAATTTGAAGTGCTACAGGCTTGGGTTTTAATCCCCCGTGATGACATTGACTCTAACCTTGGTCAAGTCGATTAAGCTCTTCCTTTTCCTCATTGCCTTCATCTGAAAAATGAAGCTAATTATAATTATCCTAAAAGGCAGTTGAAAGGATTATATTAAGATAATGTAGGTATGGAACCCACCACAGTGGCTAGAAGTGGCAGCTAGAACAGTCAGCAAGAGCTCTAGCAGTAGATACAGCCACCATAGTGGTAATAATCACAGGCCGCTCAGCCTCAATAGTAGCAGAGAAAAAGGCGTGAAATTTGGGTCACAGATCTCTGGTTAAGCTATTGCTCTGCAGCAAAATACACAGAACAAGCAAGCCAATTTCCTCCTCTGCGTTTCATCTAGGCTGTGCCAAAATTGCAATTACAATTAATCCTTGAACAACATGGGTTTGAACTGCATGAGTCCACTTATTCAGATTGTTTTCAACTGAATGTTGATCAAAATACAACATTCACCAGATGGGAAACCCGAATATATGGAGGGCTGGGCAGGGCCAAGCAGGGCTGAGCAGGGCCAACTTTGGGACTTGAGTATGCATGGATTTTGGTGTACACATGGAGTCCTGGAACCAATCTTCCAGGTGTACTAAGATATGATTGTAATGTCTTTTACTGGCAAAATAATACTTATGAAGAACTCATATCAATATCACAATAATACTTATAAAGTTTATATGGCCTTAAAGTATCATTTTCTGGATGTTCTATCAATGCTGTTTTGGAGTATTCCTGCACACTGTGAAATCATGGTTGATACTGCAGTCTAAGCTGGGAGGTATACTCAACTCAGAAATGATGGCCCTGGTCTTGAAAACCCAAGGTCTGCAAGCAGTGAACTGGGAACTGAAGTTAATGAGTGGAGACATATAGAAGCAAACTGGTTGTCAATGGAAGAAAGAAGTCTAACAATCGAAGGTGTTGAAGGTACACTGTCCACTCTGTGTGGCTGACATGATTAATTGCTTACCCAGGAGCCACCTTCTCTCATTTTCTGGTAACAGACCCCTGACTTTTAGGTAGAAAGAGACCCTCCATCTCACTGGAAGCTGGCCCTGCATCCAGGCCCAGGCAATGATTCCATACATGGTTCAAGCCAAACATGGTGATCCCGTTTTCCTCTGCCAGTGATCATCCTAGAAGTGGGGTCCTGCTCCCATTCTGGCCATAAGACATAAATCCAGGTGCGGGAGATGGAGTGGGGTGGGGGTGAGGGACATGACTTGGAGATTTAAAAGATGCACTCTGGGCCGGGCTCGGTGGCTCATGCCTGTAATCCCAGCACTTTGGGAGGCCGAGGAAGGTGGATCACGAGGTTAGGAGATCGAGACCATCCTGGCTAACGTGGTGGGAAACCCCGTCTCTACTAAAAAATACAGAAAAATAGCCAGGCGTGGTGATGGGTGCCTGTAATCCTAGCCACTTGGGAGGCTGAGGCAGGAGAATGACATGAACCTGGGAGGCAGAGCTTGCAGCGAGCCAAGATTGTGCCACTGTACTCCAGCCTGGGCAATAGAGTGAGACTCCGTTAAAAAAAAAAAAAAAAAAAGATGCACTCTGTCTTTCCTTTCATTCCTACTTGCTCCCAATTCCTACTTCCTTGACTTCATTGTGGAAGGAGTTTGGCAGCCATATTACAATCAAGAGACCAACAAGCATGAGGATGAGCAGCCAAAATGGTGAAAACGGTCCCAGTGACGTTTCTGCACTACTGACCAGACCAGGAACATCTGCCACTGGTCCACTTAAGGGAGACAATACACGTACATGTATCATTTGTTCCACTCTTAGACATACAGTCTATGATGAACAGCAAGAAGCATTCCTAACTGACATATCCTCATAAGCTAGAATTAGATCAATAAATTTCAAAGAGTGCTTAATAGTCTCTTTTTTCTTCTGCATTCCCTTTCAATTGTCTTTGACAATTAGCACTTTGATGGAATATCATTCTTGGGTCATGCAAAGAAGAAAATTCATCAGTTGCAGAGAGGACTCTTTCATATTAACAAAAACATATCCCTACTTATTTGCGAAGATAAGTGTAGAAATTAGGTGTAGCAAAAGATGTTGTTCTCTAAAAAGAATGGGATTTTTAGATTCTCAATCAGTGGCTGCATAAAATCCTGCTGTGATGAAACCGTGAAATGCAACTCAGTCAATTGGTCTGAACATTTTGAATTTGTAATTTTGGAGTCGGCTGGCATCCTTTATGTCCCCAGTCCACATAATAAGCACATAAAACCAAGAGTTAAAAATAATAAAAATGAGATCTGAAAATCCACACTAGGCTTTCCTGTGGGTTGTGGTTCCATTTTTATGTCAGGATTAATATTTGACACATACCAGCTCATTCAAAAAAAAAGTAACCTTGGAACACAGGGTCAGGTGGAGATATTTTGTTAAGATGTGCTTGAAATTATGCAGCCATAAAGAGCATTCCCACTAATTATCTTGGCACTCACGTTAGGCTGACCGGTTTGTTACCAAGTTGGGGGTGGCAGAATAGAGAGCTTCCTTCATGCTGTCTCATGCATTGCTTTACTCCATTTTTCTCTCAAACTCATTACTTGATGCTCAAATTTATGCAAAAGAGGGTAACGAGGTAGCCAAAGGTTATGCAGGGAGGGGCAAAGGGCTTTAGGATGATGAGAACATTGGTAACTAGGGCGGCCAGCCTCAGGCTGTCTGAAATTGAAATTTGGGGCTAAATTAATAACTCAACCTGAGCACAAGCTATTTCACAGTAAGACTCCTCAAGGGTTGAAACTATGTAGTTTTACATAAAAGAATCTCTAGTTATGACAGGAAAAACAAAGTTCAAGACTGTTCCATTGCAAAGTATCACCTTTTGGGCAAGGCAAATAGAAAAAGGTTGTGGTGCACCCATTATTCAAACTTTCCATAGAATATGCTTTCAGATTTTGATCTATAGAATATGTGTTTCTGTATATAGTCTTAGGGATCAACAGTGATCTTGCACATAATTATATGTGCAGACAGACACCTACAGTTACCCTCCTCGTGACCTGTCCAGAGTCAATATCAGCTAGTGTCTTGGAAAAGCTCAGGAGCAGAGCAAGATGCTGACTGGGACCATGCCTGTGCTCTTCCTTTATTTCTTTGCATTTCAGGGCCAGGGACATTGAGATAATTTCCCAAAGTCTACTTAAAAATACAGTGGACTATTTATTTGTATTTTCAGGGTGGGCATGTTTAAAGCACTCCCAGAGGGGAAAAATGTCAAAGAACAACAGCAAATAAGTAAAAACAGATACCTGGGAGACAGTATAGATTGGTCTCTGAAGACACTAGCCTACAGCTATTCTGTAGACTGAAAGGTTATCACAGTCCTTGGCATTAGAGATAGATGAGAATGAAAATAGAAAATATAATTCTACCTTTCTCCTAAACCATGTTTGCCCTTCCAGTATGCTGTGCTTGATTATGCCTCAAATTAGTTATAACCTCTTGATAAGATCAACAGAAGGACACAAAATTGATTAGGAGGATTAAGAGGTTGGCATAAAATGGCCAACTAAAATTCCTTAACCTATATAGTATGGGAAGCCATGGTTAAAACACAATTGATCAGAGGCTACACTGGGGATAGAAGTAATGATCTAGCAATATTTGCAATTTAAAATACTCTAACATTGGACAAATCAAAGGATTTCTTTGTACAAATGGAAGAGGACAGGATTTAAGTGATCTTTTGAATGTCAGACAGAAGCTGAACTAGAGCTCTGGTCTTGTGATGCACACTGCAGGGCTTTTTCACTACCCAGCAGTGCTCTCATGAACTGTGAGATGAGATAGATGAAAGAAATGATCTCGAAGCTCTGTTCTGGCTGTCTGTTGTTGATTGTGCCATCTCATTATCTGTGAGGGAACATTGGTAAGAGCCAATTTTGTCTACTGATAATGCACAGGTTGTTAGGTGGTCTATGTTCTTTTTAAGAAACAGTTGTTCCATGACTTCCTTTCTTCCAAGAATTTATTCACATCAGTCCAGAAGCAGCCACAAAAACTGGAAGACCTCTTCCTCTCCCCTAGCACAACCAGGAAGAACAAAGATGTTTTATAAAAAAAGAGTCTCTTCTATTTAAGTTGAAAAATAAAGTAACTTTTAGCTACAGGTTACTTTTTTCCCACTTCTCCAATAAGTCAGCCAGAAGTGTAAGGACAGGCACGCTGAGCTTTGTGAGCCAAAACTGCCTACAATTTGCCCCCAATTTCCACTCCCAACCTCATTTCTGAAAATTTCCACCACTCAAACCCTAAATCAAACTGAACTGGATTTTTCTTTTTATAAATGCCCATTTTCATTTGCTTCAACCTCTAACAGCATTCCATTTCTCTACATTTTTTAAACCATAAGGAAATTATCTGGCCTCCAATTTCTCAGAGAAAGAGAACCACAGGTGCAACCTCAACTTACCACTTCTAAATCACCTAACCCTATACACAGACCCATTTCCTCTTGCTTCTGATTTTTAAAATCTAAAGTCATGTTGTCCGGAGGCTATCCTTTTTGCATTTTATGAAATATCATTCCTTGGATATTTGCTCTTTCAGTTTTATCTTAACCTTATCTTCCATATTACTGCTATCAGGATTAGAACGTGTTCAAATTTCACTCATTATAAAACCCTATTAGTGTTAGACTGGATAAAGAAAATGTGGTACATATACACCATGGAACATTACACAGCCATAAAAAAGAATGAGATCATTCCTTTGCAGCAGCATGGATAGAGCTGGAGGCCAATTTCCTTAGCATACTAACTCAGGAATAGAAAACCAAATACTAATGAATACTAGGCTTAGTACCTGAGTGACAAAATAATTTGTACACCAAACCCCCATGACATACAGTTTACCTAGAAAACAAACCTTCTCTACCCCTGAACCTAGAATAAAAGTTATAATAAAAAATACACTTCCTCAATCTCATTCTCCTGATAAGTATGACCTTCTTCTTAAATATAATTAGTATAGTACTTTTACAATAAGTAGATAATTATGATCTAGTTATTGAATGTTTTTCTTTCCTCTTAATAAAAGTGTTATGGATCAGGTACTGAAGTTGTTTAGCTCACTACTGAATATCTAGCATCTACTACAGTTCCTGACACATAGTAGGAAGGTGATTAATAAATTTTTGATCACTGATTAATACGTAAATGAATGAATGAATGAATAAATTTATGAATAACGTTCTTTCTTTGGATCTTTGCTCATATTGTTCCTTCCCTATAATCAGAATCCTCTTCCCTGCCTTATCTTTTTTTAATACAAATCTTACATATCAACTGTTGATATTGAAATAAAATGTACTATGTTGTCCACCTTCTCCCACACCAGAAGAATTCCCTGATGTCTCCAAGGAAAAATAGTTACTCCTTCCTCAGAACTCTTATTATTAGAATCTTTTGGTAACTCACACTCTAGTAATTGGTGTGCACGAATTTTCTGCAGTGCAATACTGAGTGCTCATACTCAGTATTTCAAGGTATTTCAGAGTACAAGGATGTGATTGTGTCCTCCACAAGAACATGGCATTGTGCAGAAAAAATGCTCAATAAATGTTGAGCTAATTGATTCATTCATCTGTTCATTCACTCAAGAATACCCACCAAGCACCTACTAAGGCCAGAGCTAGAAATAAAATGGTATATAACGCATAGTGTCTGTCTTCACAGGACTTTTCATAGCTGATACAGAAAAATTAACAGGCAATTATGTTAGTGTGGTAAATATTATGGTAAATATAACTCCTGAACAAGGAGCACCTAGGATAGTGTTGTGTCTATAGATGGCTTCCCAGAAGAAGGGATACTTGAGTTGAGTTCTAAAAGATTGGTAGAAATCGGCCTAAGCTAAAGAAGAGGAAAGAAAGCACATAAAAATCTCCAAAGGTGTGTCAGAGTGAAGCCATCCCAGAAAGTTAACAAGAATTCTAGCCAGAAATCATTATAACTAAGTACCAATTAGGCTGTACTTTAACTCACTTCCTTGTAACTGGAAATCATGTAACACTAGATACAGAGCATATGCATCTTTATGGTTTCTATAGATAGGATCTTTGACATTAGAATCATAAGGCTTTTGTTTAAGACATGCTTAAGCAGATCCTGGATCCTGAATTCCGGTAAAGCAGGTGACACCAACCAGTTTGACCCTCCCCACCCCCAAAGGAACCAAATCAGCATGAGAATGCAGTTTCTTCATCTCCCTGTCCCATGACTTTGCCCTGAATTCTTTGACCAATTAACAATCTCCACACTTCAGCCCACTCCAAAATCCTTTAAAACCCTAGGCCCAAACTCCTTGGGGACATGGATTTGAGATTTCCTCTCATCTCCTCATTTGCCAGACCTCAAATTAAATCTCTTTCTCTGATGCAACTTGGTGTCTTAGCATGTTGACTTGCCACATGCATCAGGAACAAACCTATTATGGTTAAAAGAACATGGCAAACTCAGGGAACAGAAAGGGTCAGGTATGGTGGGGACTAAATGGACAAGTGGAGGAGGAGCCAGAGCTAGATCCTCAAAAGTATTCTAGTTTTATTCAAAAGGAAAGAGGAATCACTAAAGCAGAGAACTATATGACTGTGGGTTAGTGGTATAGAAAGTTTTTCACTGGAAAAATGGCAACACAAAAAATGGCCAAAACCAAAAAAAAAAAAAAAAGACAGGGACTTCCATGGGAGAATGTGAAAGTTAAACCCTCTCATCTTGGATTTCTCACTCTGGGTATATATGTTCTAGGATTTTACATTCATCCCGATAGTAATGTGTATTGTGTATCATGTCCTTTGGTCATTTTTTTTTTCTGTAAGACTTTAATAGTCTTCTCAGGTTGTTTAAAATTAATGAGGCAAATGTCCTCAATCAAGAAGCAATTTAAGAACATGCTGCTAATTTCAATGAGTTCTGTAAATGAACTAATTTAATACCAGTTGACCTTTTTATTTGAGGAGAATGATTTGTAGCTATATTTTCTTGATTTGTGCCTATAAGTCTTGGCAGTTTGAATGGGCATTTTGAGCCCAGGGGTAAACATTAATCATGGTACAAGGATGGTGTTCTTGTAAGGGGGGCATAGAACATTCCCCTCAGTAAGTAAGTGGAGGGTATTTTTTTTAACAGGAATGTCTTCGCCATGTTTATTAAAACTGAAGGCCATAGAATAAACAATACAGATATAGTTTGGATGTTTGTCCCCTCCAAATTTCATGTTGAAATGTGATCCCCAGAGTTGGAAGCGTTGCCTAGTAGAAGGTGTTTGGGTCATGAGTGTGGATCCCTCATGAATGGGTTGGTGCCCTACCCACTGTAATGAGTGAGTTCTCACTTTATTAGTTACTGTAAGACCTGCTTATTGAAAAGAGCCTGGACTCTCTCTTGCTCTTTCTCTTACCATGTGACATGCTATATGACATGTTCCAACTTCACCTTCTGCCATAAGTGGAAGCTTCCTGAGGCTTCACCAGAACCCAAGAAAGTATTGGTGCCTTGCTTCCTGTACAGCCTGCAGAACTGTTAGCCAAATAAACCTCTTTTCTTTATAAATTACCTAGTCTCAGGTGTTCCTTTACAGCAATACAAAACCAATGAACACAAATACTATTTTTTTTTTTTTTTTGAGACAGAGTCTCGCTCTGTTGTCCAGGCTGGGGTGCAGTGGCACAATCTCGGCTCACTGCAAGCTCCACCTCCTGGGTTCATGCCATTCTCCTACCTCAGCCTCCCAAGTGGATGGGACTACAGGCCCCGCCACCACGGCCGGCTAATTTTTTATATTTTTAGTAGAGACGGGATTTCACCATGTCAGCCAGGATGGTCTTGATCTTCTGAACTCGTGGTCTACCCACCTCAGCCTCCCAAAGTGCTGGGATTACAGGCGTGAGCCACCGTGCTTGGCCCACAAATACTATTCTTCTTTGGTGATATAGACCAGGTAGGTGCACGCTAATTAATATTATGAAATTTTGCTATCCTATTCTTTTTTATTTTTTAAACCTCTTTAGAGGTGAGATTGTACCAATTGTTTTTAAAATGTATTTGTTACCAAAAAGGAAAATTTCACTTCCTGAGTAAAAGTGATGCATGCTTAATGATATTTTAACGATCTTACCATTTCTCCTGCCTTTTACCACTTCATCCAGTGAAGAATCAATATTTTGGTAGCCTTTTCTTGAATGTCAAGCTGCCAGTAGTAATGTATCTTTTACTGATGATCTCCCAGGAAGGGTTTTGCTTTAAACCAGCAAATCCACAGGTCTACAAGCAATGAGAACATTTTACAATGCTGTCATATCAATAAAAGGACAAAATATGATTTCTGTCACTGAAGCAGTTTCCATTTAATAGAAAACTATTGTTCTAAGTATGGTTTAGCATTGTTCAATCAAGGCTGAATCAGCAGCTTTCAAGAGCCTGGTAAACTCAATCTTCTCAGAAAACAGTGGGGAAGGAGAATGGAACTGATAAAATCAGAGTAGGGTAGAATTTCTTTTAAAAGAAGTGAAAATCACTAACCATAATGGAAATGATTAATAAAATGACTGTTAAAATTAAGAACTCCTACTCATAAAAAAGACTTCACAAGCAGAATAGAAAGACAAGTCACTGTCACTGAATAGGAAAAGATATTTGCCACATACATGACTTCTATGAGACTTACAGCAAGAATAATAACAGAACTCCTATAGTCCTGTAGAAAAATGGCCAAGAGACTTGAATTAGCACTTTAGGAAAGAGGGAATCCAATGTTAATGAATATTCAAAAAGGAGTTCAAATTCCTTTATGATCAAGGAAATGCAAATTAAACTATTAGACATGTACCATTATACACCCACCAGTAGATATATACCATTGTACACCCACCAGACATGCAAAAATTAGCAAATCCAAAAATGCCTTCCTGGGTTCCCTGAACCAAGAAAAACAGGAACTCTTCTACACTGCTGGTCGGAGTAAAAACTGTCAAAACCCAATTGAGAAACAATTTGGCATTAACTAGAAAAGTTGAAGATACATATATATTCAGTGACTTGGTATTTCCACTTGAAATTGACAAATTTATGCACATACATTCACTTTAAAGAAAGCTTCACTTTAAAGAATGTAAAAGAGAGTTTTGTTGTTGTTATTGTTTTAACGAAAAAGACACTGGAGCAGCTGGAGCAGCTGCAGGGTGATAGAGAATTAGGGAATGAGTAAATGGAGCCTTTTCCAGAAAGAGAAAGAGAAAGAAGAAAATGAGTTTCTTCTTGAAGAAACTGAAAAATGTTTGGATTTTGAAACTAGGCAAGTCAGATAATTCCATTTACTTTTTATGAGATACTAACTGGGATAAAGAAGCTTGTTTCTGAAATTATTACGTTACTTTTAATGGGAAAAAAATGCAATTATTTTTGCACCAATCTATTAGATGCTGTGGCCTGATAAACCAACATTGTCCAAATGTGGGAAAGAATAGATGGAGCCACATTCATTCATCTTGGATTTTAATGAAAAAAAAAAAAACACACAGCATTGTTTAGTATTTACTATGTTCTATGTATGATATAAAACATTTGTTATATAAAAATCTCAGGTAATCACCACATAAGATAACCCCAAATTTCACACTAAAACTAAACTCTGTAAAAAATTATCCTCATTTTACAAAAACTGACACTTAGAAAAAGTAAAACCTAGGATTACAGAATTTATAGATGATACAGCTAGAACTCAAATGTAGGTCCATGGTTCCCAAGTAAAACAGACAAGTCTATGCAGCCTCTCTTCTTTTGAGCTATAGGCCAAAAGCATATGTTAAAGAGAAAATTAGCCACAACCCGTTAAAACCTAGCCCTCTTTCCCTCCCCAAAAAGCAAAAAGATTCCTGTTTGTTGTTTGCCAAAGTAATAGTTCTTAGACATTACCAGTCCTACTCCTCCTTTAAGGCGCTATTTTTGCCTGTAGAGAATAAGGAAAATAACAGAGCAGATGGTTCAGTACTACCACCCCTTTCTCTGATTCCTGCTTTCATTCCATCACCTTCTGTGCTTCTCCAGGTAGAGCAGAAACACAGGAAGAATTCATCATTGTCAAGCTGAGTAGCTTATCTTCAGAAAGTGGGAATATTTACTGAGGCGGAAAAGACAGGTCCATGAAGAGCTTCCTGAGTTTAAAAATAGGTATATACAAAGATACACATGTACAAATACATATAATCTTCTTCACTTATGCCTGTGTGTCTGTGACTTTTGGGTTGTTTTCTACCAGGTCTGTTAGCTTCTTCTAGGTCCTACATGCACTTGACATGTTGTATGATCACAGCAAAGCTTTGATTTGGCCATTGTACTCTAACTTTAGGCTGGAACCCAGAGCCCCTGGGTTCCAGAGAAAGGGGGTGGTTTCTGTCTTTGTCAGTTGGTTAAATCTTATCCACAATTGTTTCAAATACCTGGGAGAAAAAAAAAACACACACAACTTTTTTTCTTGGTTTAATGCAAAAAGTCAACATGTTTATCTAACACACCAAATTTGTTCATTGGTAGGTCCCAACTGTTTCAAAACACTGTCTAGGTCTTGTGGGCAATATAGAGATGGGAATGATACGGTCCCTGACCCTCAGAGGCACTCAGACGAGAAGGCGACTAAGGCATTGTGGTCCTACATTAGCAGATGAACACAGGAAATGAAGATCTTTGTAAGCTGAAAGGCAACTTTAGTGCAGATACAAAATGTACACATTGAGCACAAATTTAATGCTATCAAGTTCCTTTTTTTCTCTTGGGCAATTGATTTATCTTTCAAATAACACAAAACAACCGAACTAAAAGCAATAACCATTGTCAGTGACAGAAAGCTGTTAGCAACATCATTTTAACTGTTTGATATTCAGAGAATGTACCAAGGAAGTCTAACGTATCTCCTTTTAACAAGGAGTGGGATATTTGGGAAGCATTTTACTTCTTTGGTAGCATAGATGGAAACCTCAAGGGAAATTCATCTAGTTCCCATCTTAACACGCTCTAATTATGCATGTTGACACTGAGTGACACATCTACAGAAATGTCTGTTACTTGTGTGTGCTCCCCAACTATTTATTTATTTATTTTTTGAGACAGAGTCTTGCTCTGTCGTCCAGGCTGGAGTGCAGTGGCGGGACCTTTGCTCACCGCAAGCTCCGCTTCATAGGTTCACCTCATTCTTCTGCCTCAGCCTCCTGAGTAGCTGAGACTACAGGCACCCACCACCATGCCTGGCTAATTTTTTGTATTTTTAGTAGAGACGGTGTTTCACCGTGTTAGCCAGGATGGCCTCTATCTCCTGACCTCATGATCCACCCACCTCGGCCTCCCAAAGTGCTGGAATTACAGGCATGAGCCACCACGCCTGGCCCCTGTGCTCCCCAACTCTTGAGTGAAGTGTTATAAGTGCATATTCTCTAGAGTTAGTAACATCTAAAGAACAAAAAGCAAAGGGAAGACAGAAGAGTATAAGAATCAAAAGGATAAGGTGTGTTTTATTCTGGGATCTTAACATACTTTGTTTGGGGGCTGACGCTGATCTTTCTTTGAAAGGTTATTTCACAAAGAAGATAAGAAATGACATACTGGTGACTTTATTTTTATACGCATTTTTTCATCATGTTATCCAATTTTTGCTTAGGTTTACAAGGTCCAAGTAATTCTTATTCTTCCAAATGCTATCCTTGCTATCCTTTCACCGACATTTTCTAGCCACAAACTTAATTTCTATGTGTCTCATTGATCTCCATTATTAAGTAGAAAGAGTAATATTCATTTATCTATTTTCAAAGGAAGTTGTTCGGATTATCAATGTTGTAAGAGAATTACATTGATAAACGAATATGCTGAATTCCTTAGAAAAAGCATATACAGGTGGTCTCTAGCTGTAAGTTTGGCTAATGTGCTCATCCTAGAAATGCTTAGGACACACTTGTAGCTAGTATTTTTTGCAACACTCTGAATATTCATCACTGTTTCTTAAGGTGGAGAAGTGAACAATTGGCGGTGGAAGGCCATCTGGTGTCGGTGGAGAGTAACTACGTGTTTATGTGGAAGTTTAGGAAATGTGTTTCTCCTTCATTCTGTTCTCCAGTGTTTGTTTCAAAACACTCACTAGACACGGCCAGACAGGCGACATGACAACTCTTCTTCATCTCTGCAGATGGTGGTGGTGTTATTACGTCATGGTGTAATTTTTATAGGATTTATACTTCAGAATATGTTTGAAGTATCATTTGACAGTGGATATGTCTGATAAGTTGAGATTTTATAACATATTTCTACAATGCGGTACGAAGTTCTGGCTCAGAAGACTCTACTAAGTTGTTCCAGTTCCCTACCGAGTCCTCTTGCTCAGCTCTTGTCTTCTGCTTCAGTTCATACCAAGCAGAAATAGCATGACCTCTGAGATTAATACAAAGTCCTTCTACCACATTTTTGCCCATGGAACCCCACCCCTCTCATGTTCATGGAGCTATAATCATGTCACGTGAGACACAGGCCCATCCTGATGACTCTTTTTGGCCTTAAGGGAAAAAGGAAGGACTATGGGCTCAACAAAAAGAAAGTCTCTAATTCTAGTGATGAAAACATGCAATTAATGACCTAAATGCAGTAATGTGGAAGGTAAATTACAGGTGACAATATAATGATTTTTTACAGAATTTAATATATTCAATTCAATAGGCATAGAACAGATAAAAGTCTTCCTTTATCTTTGGCGAAAAGTTTTCAAAATAAAAACTTCAGAAATGATAACTGTAGAAGTTATACTCAATTGTTTAAAGTGGGAATGAATGGACTCATTCAGTGGCTCTCCATCTCATCTTTGTTCATAAACCCAAAAGGAGTCACTCAGGGTAGATTTTTATAAAGAAGTAATTATAAATCCTAAAGGACTCACTCAGGATAAAATTTTATAAAGAAGTGACTTGTTACTTAAATGGACCTGAAATTAATGTTGTTCTCTTTGACAATTGCTTTCTTTTTCACAGTATAATGGATGATGTTGTCAATGATTCGCTCAGCTTTAGGAAATAACTTGTGTCACCTAACCTGTCCTTTTCAGTGCTTTCAGGCTGGAACACACATGGATAATGGAGATGCCTACTGAGAAGACACTGAATTTGCGGGCATCTCTCCCTTTGGTTCTTTGTCCTTCCACTGAGAGAGTTTTGAAAATTCTGGGTGGATCAATTTCCTGCAACTAATTTCAGATATAGGACAGACAAAATTAGTGGGGTTTGAGGGTCTGCCTGTTCCCTTTTAAAATGATCTCATTAAGCCTCTTAATGCCTCAGATTTACCTATGAAACAGCAGATAAAATGGGAAGCAAAAAAATGATAAAATATTTTTTAAAAAATCATGGCTACTCTCTAATGGCTTGTGCTGCTAGAAGTAAAGCATTTTGCTATGAAAATGGATGGGAGGCTTTTTGCCTTGCTGGGATGTTAGGAAGTGTAATTCATTAGTGGTTTGAAAAGTGCTTTGAGCTAATGGAATAAAAGGCACTGGAGAAATTTGAACTAATATTATTAAAAATGAAAAATTGCAACAGAGAAACTTATTTCCCCTAGAACACAGGCATCAATTTTGAGTCTAATGTTGCCTAAATAACCAGTTTGAGAAGGAAAAATATCAGTCACTCATGTGGACATTTTGTCTACACAATCTCACATTACCAATTTGACTGACTTTGTTTTCCCACTGAATTTTATAAATTTAGTTCTTCTCTGAGAACCTAGATTCTTGTTCATATTTGGGGTATGACAGATTTAAATCTATACTATGTAGTGTAAATTCTTCAATTACACTATCCTCTGTCACCCTATCGTGACCTGCAAGGTCACATGTGTTCTTCTCAACTTCTTCTTATACGACCCTTGAAAGTCATATTTGAAATCAATGCATTTCCTCATCATCTGCAGAGACTGTTGTATTCATTATATTGCCACAGTAATTAAGATGGGACCTTCCGAAGTAAAGGTAATGAATAGAAAGCGTTTGCACAGGTTTCTGAAAATATGAGGTAGATTATTGCTTTGTTCACACTTAGTTTTCCCACAATAATGTTGGACTGGGAATTAATGAACACAATTAGAGCTTTTTGATATGGTAAACCTTTGAAACTATTCATTATTCTGTTAACAGAACCTTGCTAATTTTCTTCAAAATTAATGTTCTCCTGTTGTGATGTAGATTATGTTTTATAATGCAACTCAGTCGGCTTTCTCTTTCCTTTCTTTGTTTGCTGATTCCAGTTTCTTTGTTCATCATGTCATTCAGGTGAGTAATAAACTGGAATATCTTTCAATACTCTTTTATGGAAGAAACTATAATTTAACTTAATGATAACTGTTTACCATTGCATCTTCCTTTTAATGCTTCATCCAAATGCAAAGACACACAAAAAATTAGTATATAAAATTAATTAATATATATTTTTAAATAGACTTACCAAGGCAGTTTTGAAAGATTAAAGAAGGTCTTCTTTTTTCCTTTGAAAATTATACTTCATGTCCTCTGTCAAGGCTCTTAATGCAACTCGTATTTTGTCATTACTTTATAATGTAATGTAAAATGCCAACAGCAACCAGAGAAAGTGAGCATTAGAGACTCCAGATTATATATTAAGTTGATGTTCCTGACCTAATTACCAAACAACTGTACATAGGAAATGGAAGGAAGCAAAGGTTAAGTATTTGCCTTTCAGTAAGTTTTAAACCTGGTTAAGCTATGCTGAGCCTTAATGCAAAAAGCAGAATTGGCCCATGCTAATTCGCAAATACAAGTATTAACAACACTATTTCATGACTATTTTACTTTTTGCTCAGCTGTGAAGACAGAACCTCTTTCTCATTGAAGATGAAAACTGGAGTGAACTCAGGAAATGAATGACAACATAAGCCTTTTTTTTTTTTTTTTTTTTCCTGCATGTGGAAAGGGATGCTTTGGAGTTGGCAGTTAGACATGGGCCATTTTCTTTCCTTTATTGCTTCTTGTCTCATTTGGTCTTCTTTTCTCTCTCTTTTCCTCTCTACTTTCCTTCCTCCCATCTTTTTCCTTGGATGGAAAAAAATAAAACATAACAAAATTATCTGCATGGGAATCTGTATCAATTCAGGAGGTGAAAACTGCCAAGTTCAAACCTTAAGAAATCTTTGGCAGAATTCTGTGTGTGTGTGTGTGTGTGTGTGTGTGTGTGTGTCCATTTTAGACAGCGTTAGTGTCTCAGGATGGCCTATGCCTAATCCAATAGGAGTTGGGTCTAATAGAAAAGTTCACAGAGGATTAAGTTTAATGCACTATAATAGGTAACTGAGCTTTTGCCAGTATGCATTTTATAAATGTGACTCTCAGTAAGGACCCAGAAAATTAGGTTTACAAGCATCTTGAAATGTTTCCTTATGGCCTTTTGCATCTTTCCTTTTATGTGCCGATCTCCAAAGAAACCATATGAAGGTTGGAAATACCAAGTGAAGAGTCAGAGAAGGCAGTGAGAGAAAGAGACTTTGAAGCCTGGTATTTTGAAACTGTTGTTTCAAGAGGCTGATGGTGAGATTAAATTGAATTGATTTATACAAAAATTGGATATGGAGTACCAAGTTAAATGTCAAATGCAAAGGAAGAATTACAAAATCTGTAAATGCAATAATTATACAAAAGAATAATAATGGTTTTCACAGCAAGGAGCTAAGTGTGTCTGACTTTAGCTTATTTACCTCTGTGGCAGGGCAGAAATTAAGGGCCAATGAAGGAAGTGTATCACCCTATGTTATATCTGAAAGCCTAAAAAATGCTGGTGCTACCAGAACTTTGCTGAGCAAAGAAGCCAAGAGAAATAATTATAACTTTCATAGCATTTTCACTTTTACATTTTAAATTAATATTCCCTATTATTTTGAAACATGGGTAATGTAGGTCTCCCATTTCTTTCTTTCTTTTCTCTCTTTTTTTTTCTTTTGAGGTGGCATCTTGATCTGTCTCCAGGCAGGAGTGCAGTGGTGCAAATGTGGCTCACTGCAACCTCTGCCTCTGCCTGCTGGGTTCAAGTGATTCTCCTGCCTCAGTCTCCCAAGTAGCTGGGGCTACAGCCGTGTGCCACCACGTCCAACTAATTTTTTGTATTTTTAGCAGAGATGGGGTTTCACTGCATTAGCTAAGATGGTCTCGACCTCCTGACCTTGTGATCCACCTGCCTTGGCCTCCCAAAGTGCTGGAATTACAAGCATGAGCCACCACGCCCGGCCAGGTCTCCCATTTCAACAGATGAAAATATTAACGTAGAGAAGACTCACAGAAATAAGAGTAAATTTTTTTTCCCCACTTGACTAATACAAATGTGTAACTGTGTAACTCAGCCTGTATTCACTTTCTGTTCAGGAATTTGAACTTTATACCTCAGGCAATGGGGAAACACAGAAGATGTCTGAATAGAGAAATATCAGGATCAGAACTGTGTTTGGCAGGGGATACCCAGAATGATTGGAAGGAGTTGAGCGTGATCCCTGAGAGGAAGAAGAGACTGCACTAGAAAGGGGTACTGGTTGAAAAATAAACGATGAGGCCAGGCACAATGGATCAAGCCTGTAGTACCAGAGCTTTGGGAGGCTGAGGCAGGAGGATCCTTGGAGGCCAGGAGTTCAAGACCACCCTGGGTAACATAGCGAGACCCCATATCTACAAAGAAATTAAAAAATTAGCTTGGCGTGGTTGTGTATACTTGTAGTCCTAGATACTCAGGATGTTTGGTTGAGCTCAGGAGTGTGAGACCACAGTAAGCTATGACTGCGCCATTGCACTCCAGCCTGGGTCACAGACTGAGACCTTGTCTCCAAAACAAAACAAAACAAAACAAAACAGAAACAGATGCTTTTGAAAAGACTCCGAATGAGAACTCTCGAATGTGCTAGAGATGAGAAGATAGGAACAACACTTGGGAGAAGGAGGGACACAGATTGGAAATGTGGGCAGAGCTCATTCTAGGTTACCAAAAACACCATGGGCATTGTGTTGTTGTTTGTTGAGAGAGTCTCACTCTGTCGCCCAGGCTGGAGTGCAGTGGTGCGATCTCAGTTAACTGCAACCTCCACCTACAGAGTTCAAGCGATTCTCCTGCCTCAGCCTCCCGAGTAGCTAGGATTACAAGCGCCTGCCACCGTGCCTGGCTAATTTTTCTATTTTTTTTTTAGTAGGGGCGAGGTTTCAGTATGTTGGCTGGGCTGGTCTCAAACTCCTGACTTCAAGTGATCTGCTTGCCTCGGCCTCCCAAAGTGCTGGGATTATAGGTGTGAGTCACTGTGCCCAGCTACCACTGGCATTGTGAGTACCTACATTTTCAAACTCAGAAGTTAACTCTTATATTCATTATGTCCTTGATGGAATTTGAACTCTAATCCTCCAGAAACAAATCTTTGAGATGGAATAAATAATAAATGCTAGTTTCACTAATTTGAAAGCTGTGATCACTTGAATACAATCTATTAGTTAGAAATTCTAAACCATCTGTAGAAAATAATTATTCCTTGGGCAGACCAGACATTGTCCTCAAAATCGCAAGGAAATTAATTGTTTTCATGTATTCTGAAACTACTTGAACAACAGTCGCTAGCATATGATTAATGTTAAAAATATAAAGGTCTCATTAATATTACAAATAGAGCATTTCACAGCCTTCTGTTGAAAATAGTTTAATTATATAACACATTATATATGTGCTCAAAATAATGTTGACATTTCTATATTCTGAATATTTTACTTTTGCCTAATTATTCTAACTTAATGTGAGATTACTGACCCTGCAAATCGATATATCAAATCCATATTTTTATTTTTCCAAACTCAGGAGTCATGTGTTTAAACAAAATAAACAAATTGAAAGAACTTCAGACTAGCTCCAGAAAGTTTTGAAATACTCCAAATTTTATAGCCATTTTAGTTTTAGAATTTGATCATTTTTAATTTAAAAAATTTTAATTGACACAAAATTATATATGTTTATGGAGTACAGTGTGATATTTCCACACATGTATACAATGTGTAATGATCAAATCAGGGTAATTAGCATAGCCATCACCTCAAACATTAACCATTTTTTTTTGTGTTGGGAACATTCAAAATCCACTCCACCAGATATTTGAAAATATGCAATAAATTATTGTTAATTATAATCACCTTACAGAGCTACAGAACAATAGAACTTATCTCTCCTTCTAGCCATAATTTTGTATTCATTAACCAAACTCTGGTTCTCTCCCCTCTCCCAGCCCTTAGTATACACTATTCTATTCTGGTTCTGTGAGATCAACTTTTTTAGCTCCCCCTATGAGTGAGAATGTGCACTACTTGTCTTTCTTTGCCTGCCTTATTTCACTTAACATAATGTCCTCCAAGCTCATCCGTGTCACCACAAATGACAGGATTTCATTCATTTTAATTGCTGAATAATATTCTATTGTTTATATACACCACATTTTGTTTATCCATTCATCTGTTGATAGGCATTTAGGGTGAATCTATATCTTGGCTATTATGACCTGTGCTGCAATAAGCATGGGAATACAGATACATCCTTGGCTTACTGATTCTCTTTCCTTTGGGTAAATACCCAGCAGTAGGATTGCTGGGTCATATGGTAGCTCTCTTTTTAGGTTTGTTTGTTTGTTGTTGTTGTTGATTTTGGAACTTTCATATTATTTTCCCTATTGGCTGTACTAATTTACTTTCCTACCACGAGTATGTGAGAGTTCCCTTTTATCCTCATCCTCGTCAGCATTTATTATTTTTGTCATTTTGATAAGAGCCATTCTAACTGGAATAAGATGCTATCTCATTGTGGTTTTGATTTGCATTTCCCTGATGGTTGGTGATGTTGAGAATTTTTTCATATATCTATCAGCCATTTGTATTTTTTTCTTTTTGAGCAATGTGTATTCAACTCATTTGCCCATGTTTTGTTTGTTTGTTTGAGTCAGAGTCTTGCTCTGTCGCCCAGGTTGGAGTGCAGTGGCACAATCTCGGCTCACTG
>NW_012118710.1:6972380-7061014 GCF_000951035.1 Colobus angolensis palliatus | reverse complement strand
AATTTAAATAAATATTTAAAAATAATAATCCATCATGTAAAAGAACCATGATTTGCTTAACCACTCCCTAATGGTGGACATTTAGGTTGATTCGTTTACCAAAAGAACCATGGAAACCCATTGAGGGTGTTTTGTCAGAGAAGCTCCTGAGTCTACCTGATCTGAAGATATTCTTCAGTTGCATTTATATCTGTCAAAGTCCACACTCCCCTGCATCTATTTATGAATACCAGATGGGCTTTTTTTGAATGATAGCACAGTAAAATAATGGCAACCCATTAAGGTCATTAAAGGAAGACTGCATGGAATTTATGATCGGTGGGCTGCCATTTATGCAACCAACAAGGATCCATAAAATACAAGATAATCTATCATTGATTTGATTTCTGATCCGAGCAAATGCCTAGGAACCCCTGCATCTGTGGACATATGATGTTTTCCAAGCTCTTTTCCAATACTGTCCATTTTTGTCCCATCGATTATCATTTCTACTGCATTATTCAGGCATAAAATTAATTGCTAACTGCAAGGTTTCCTGAGTGCAGTCAGTTAATGCATAAGCCTGTTTACTGTATGCCAGATGGTTCCACAGTTACTTAAGGAGGGAAAAATATTGATAAAACAGTGTCTTCTGTACAAAACTGTGCCACCAAACAATTCTATATAATAGATGTCTGAAGTGAGGGGACTTAGAGAAAAAAATATCTTGCAAGTAGTTACAGATTATTTCTTTGAAAAACAATTAGCACTGCAAAGTCTTATTCTTTAACCTTAAGCTCTGCATGACAAGAGGATAATTTTCTTAGATCCCTTTGAAATGAGTCCTACTTTCACACTGCTGTTTAACAGGATAGACAATGAGGAGTAAAATGGAGGATGCCCAAAAGTTTGCAGAGTGAGGAGTGGCAAATGGACCCCCAGAGGTATTTCTATCCCCAGCCCTAGCAATGTTCAGTTTAGGGCACTGGGAGGGTGCACCCTCTTCTGAGACCTCCTCTCCTGGAATCAATAACTACTGAAGGTGTTCTTCCATGTTTGGACTGGCTGTCCACACCTTTCATCCTGTGTAGTGACAGAGGGACACTTGCTTGGCAGTGCTGTCAGAGTGACAAATACATCTAGACTTTTGCCACATGTGCTACCAGGGGCTGGCGTATTTTTCCAAAGGCTGTCACCCAAACAGCGTGCTTCTGCTGTTCAGGGTGGACTCACCATTGTAGAATCATTTTGAGAAACTGGTTATTTATTTTTCATCTTTCAGGCAAAAGGAGGTGGAGTGAAGTTGCTCTTCCTGCCAGTGATTGCGTATGAGATTGTCTGTGAATTAGCCCCGAGCTCTATTAAAGTCAGCAAATACCATTTTGAAATTGTGAAGTTGCTCCTTTAGATGAAAGCCCTGGAAACTCAAGCAAAAATGCAAGTATGTAAACATGTTGCCTGGGAAGGAGAACACATGCAACTTATATAAACCATTAACGTGTGCATGCAAATTAAATTATTATAATCATTTTAGCATTGTAGCAAGATGTTTTGGAAATAGAGAGGAAGGGAAGCAGAACATCAAGAGTTATTGAGGGCTCTGGGTAACAGTGGGCAGGAGGAAGGCACTATTCATCTGGGGGAAGAGACACTGATCAGGCATGGGATGGAGCAGGAACAGAGGGTCCCTAAGGGCATATTTCCTTCATAATACTGCCCTTATAAGAACTAGTTTTGGTGTTTTTCTCTGTATCACCAATAGGGCTCTATTCACGTTTTGAAAATTATAAATGTGTCTATGAATATTGATGAAAGGTGATGAAGCAGGTATAAAATGTTACCAGGTCCCTGGAGAGATTTAGAGAGCCATTCCTTGATCATATTAGGAAATAGAATGCTCCTTAACATTACCACTTTGGAACCACCTTACAGACAAAACATTAGCATTTAGTTAAAATCTAAGTTATATTTCTGCATTTATAATTTGAGTAATTCTTTCAACTTGGGTAATAAAAGAAAAATTGTCATCTTTCAGTCACTAATTAAAGAAATGCTCATAGGTGTAGCTTCTAAGACCTTAATGTTCTTCTTAATAATGCTGGTGAACTTGGCACTAGAGATTCATATATTCCTAGGATGGATTATAGAGCTTTTGTCTCATCAGTGTAAGTCTAACACTTCTTTTTTTTTTTTTTTTCCGATGGAGTCTCACTCTGTCACCCAGGCTGGAGTGCAGTGGCAGGATCTCGGATCACTGAAACCTCCGCCTCCCGGGTCGAAACAATTCTCCTGCCTCAGCCTCCTGAGTAGCTGGGACTACAGGCGCATGCCACCATGCCCGGCTAATTTTTATATTATTAGTAGAGATGGGGTTTCCCCATATTGGCCAGGCTGGTCTTGAACTCCTGACCTTGTGATCCACTCGCCACAGCCTCACAAAGTGCTGGGATTACGGGCGTGAGCTGCTGCGCCCGGCCAAGTCTAACACTTTAAGAACGTTGAGTTCAATGTTGCACAGGGTTTGTCAGTTATGACACTGGAAAACCTAGTGAAATATAAACAGAATGAAATTATTCTATTCTATTCTATTCTTATTCTTTCCTCTTTTTCCTCCCTTACTTCCTTCCTCCTTTTCTTTCTTCCTTCTTTCTGTCTGTCCATCTTTCCTTTTCTTCCCCTCTTTCTTTGTGTCCTACCTTTCTTCCTTCCTTCCAATGACAAGTTGTAACTTTTCACTACACACTAGGCTTTCCTATCAGGTAAACAATTTCATGCTTCCTATTTCTCACGTATACAGCTTCCTTTTGAAGGAAGGTGACAGACAGGGGACTTGCATGGTGATCAGAAATGGCTACTTAGAAGCAATGGCCATTGTTTGGATTTTAATCACAAATATAATTGTATCTATCTTGACATTGTTCTGATGCTATATATAAAAAATCGTATTTTAGAAAAAGAAATCACTGAGAAAATCAATCTATTGAATCCATAGACTTGAAAATAAGCCTCAACTCTCTGGATAAGAGTTGACATTTTCAACATTTGAGAAATGAGAATTGAACCAAGTAAACAGTGTATGTTGCTTTGTGTTTTATATTGCTTTTCAGGTTTCCTGAAAATCAACAAATTATGTCTGTTGTGGCTAATGGTTGCAAAGGAGGATAATCGGTACAAGTTAGAAATGGTACCCTGTGTCCCCTTTTTATACCTTTCTCTGTTATATTACAGAAGGTAATTATTTAGAAGTGGAAGTTTCTCCAATCAATCCCTCCCCAAGAGAACTGCCAGAGTTTTAGTTTCATATGACCTCACTAATTTAAATGTGAGACAAAAAGATAGTGCAATATGACAATACTTTGAAAAACACCAAATCAGTAGGTTTGATAACCTCTGAGAGCTCCAGTTTCATTTTTTAACCCAGCAAATAGTAGCTGCTCCGGGATCTAGAGAAATACATTCTTAATTGGTCTTCTGCATTATACTTATTCCAGGTAAATAAATGCCAAAGATATGTTAGTCGGTAATGTTGAAGGTCATTAACTCTGACAATTGCACCATGTCCTCAAGATTATGTTTATCTTGATTGGCTGTATATATATAAATGTAGCCAAGCAGATAGAGAAAACTTCTGGTCTTCAGATTAAATAGTGAAAAACATTTCAGCCTGTAATATGTAAAAATCTAGGGAATATCTATGCTTATGGAGTCCAATCTTTGCATTTTAAGGGTTTTAAAATTTATTTGCAGTTTTAATAGCATTCACATTTATAGCACAAGTATTTTGATTTCCACACTAATAGTGAAAATGCAAAATATGGTTTCTGAAGATTTTCAGTATTCTAGTTAGTACTTTCCCAGATAAAGGAAAAACAAGTTTAGTGATATTGAAAAGCTTAAGCCAGGTAACAGAGAGTGGCAATGAGTAGAAGTCATTATTTTAGCAATTAGTTGTTCTTTCTGGGAAACATAGGTAAGGAAAGTGAAATAATTTTTTTTTCTTAAGCTATATTTTTAAAAAAAAAATTCTACCACTAGAAGAAGCTTAGTCTTATGCCATTGGTAGTGTCCTTGAGGTCAGGGATTCTGTTATGATGGTTAATATGCCAAATCTTAGCTATATTTACCAATGATAGAAATTGGGGGAGGACAAAAAAGGAAAGAAGTAGTACTGAATATGCTTCCTGGCACTTTGAAAACAAGTGAATTCTCATAGCATTATCTTAGAATTGTATTAGTAGGTGATATAGTTTGGCTGTGTCCCCACCCAAAATCTCAACTTGAACTGTAATCCCCATAATCCTCATGTGTCAAGGGAGAGGCCAGGTAGAGGTAATTGAATCACGGGCGCAGTTCCTCCATGCTGTTCTCATGATAGTGAGTTCTCATGAGATCTGATGGTTTTGTAGGCATTTGGTAGTTCCTTCTGCATTCATTCTCTTTCCTGCCACCTTGTGAAAAAGGTGCCTTGCTTCCCCTTCACTTTCTGCCATGATTGTTTTCTGAGGTCTCCCCAGCTATGCTGAACTGTGAGTCAATTAAATCTCTTTCTTTTATAAATTACCTAGCCTTGAGCAGTTCTTTAAGAATGGACTAACACAGTATCTGACAGATAAGAAGAAACTAAGGCTTAGACAGGCTCATGTAGCCTATGTGTGGCAGAGCTAAGATGTGAAGCCAAGGTGTCATCCATTACACTGTAGTAGGTGAGCATCTGATCGCCCAGCACCCCTTTGGTAATACCCATCTCAATATCTCCATTGCTACTGTAATCGAGTATGGAGTGAAAAGTAAGGATATGTTCTGTAGCAAATATGAGGAGGATAGGAAGAGACCTAGGGGATAAACATTCCTTGACATCCTATGAAACCACCAAAGCTACAGTGCATCTGTTCAGGATTCTACAAGATAGACAAAAAGATGACTAAATAATTGAAGGGAAGAGGTGCTTAGACCAATCTTTTGAGACAACAGATTGCTATTGGGTAAGTTGTGGGCATAAGGTAGGATTTCAAACCCAGTATGGTTCTACTATTTTTTTTTAGTCCTTTATATAGTTTAGATATTTGTCCCCTCCAAATTGCATGTTGAAATGTGATTCCCAATGCTGGAGGTGGGACCTGATGGGATCTATTAGGGTCATGGGGGAGGATTCCTCAAGATGGCTCGGTGCTCTCCGCATGGTAATAAGTTTTTGCCTTATTGGTTCATGTGAGAGCTGGTTGTTTAAAAGATACTGGCATTTCTTTAGCTCCCTCTCTCACCATGTGACTGCCTGCTTCTTGTTTGCCTTCCACCATGAGTAAAAGCTTCCTGAGGCCTCGCCAGAAACCGAGCAGATGTGGGTGTCATGCTTGTGGTACAGTCTGCAGAACCATAAGACAAAATACACCTCTTCTTTATAAATGACCCAGTGTCAGGTATTCCTTTATAGCAACACAAATCCGACTAATACAGTCCTTTAGTTTGATAAAGTTTTGGGGACAGAGAGGAATTAAAAATATCCCTGGGGTATATTAAATCTGTTCAGAAGAAAGCAAAGAACTAGAATAGAGTTGAGGCACCAAATATTTTTAGTAGAAGAACTAAGGGGGAAGTGGAAACAAAAGGACTTCAAAGACAAATTAACTTCACATTTGTCCTTGGTAAAACAGGCTACCAGATTATTTTAGAAAGCAAAAACAAGTGTGTTTGAATGGTCTGCCTTTCGCAGTTGATTTAATATGTGTTATGGACACACTTTTCCAGATTTCTGGTTTGACAGGAATGAATAAATACAAAAATATCATCTTATTATGATGCTAAAATTCTTTGAGCATGAGAAATTATAACCCAAACTGACAAAATCGTGAGGTCCATCAATGTCTTGTAGGCTGAATTGCAAAAACTACATAAAAGGTCCAAATATTACTGATAGGTGACAGAATCTTTCTCTTCAGCTATAGAAAAATAAGTAGAGAAGGGAGGAAAAGAGATAGTGCCGTTATCATGTTACAGATCGTGTTTGACAGAGAACACAGTTCTGCAACATACACATTTAGCACCTGGATTAGAGGCAATATTCATATATCCTGCAAAATGGCTTAGTTCAGTCATTCAGTGAATCAACACATTCCCTTAAGACATTGAACAGTTGGCAGATGAAGCAAGCTCTTTGTTGGTGTCTTTGCCTGTAGCTAAGGGAGATTACTCCTGGTAATCTTTTCAACAATGTGAGTATAACAAATTGTCTCTCCTTATTTTTGCTGTATTCTAAAGGTGAGAAAAGATATTCAACTTGAGGTCCATCTTCTCTTCCTTCCTTGCTCAGCCTGCAAACATTTTCTGTGTAGTTTTCAGATCAGGGTACTTATGGAAATTCCTGGGCATTGCAAAAAAAAAAAATGTGCTGGGTAAAGAAATTGGGCCTCTCAGAAAAGATCAGTGGTGACAAGCAAACAAATTAGCAGACAAAATATAAATTTAGATTCCTTCAGATAGGCAAAGTAATGTTCAGAATTTCTGCTTTTATACCACCTTTCTCTTTAAGTGTGTGTACATTGTGTATTTTAATTGAATGTTACGTGAAGGAATTAACTCCTACCTTACCCCCTGCTGCTGAGGTGTACAGTTAATTTTAAATGACATACCACTTCCTCAAAATCACAGCTAGCTTTTGGCCCTAAAATGCTACAACAGACATTAAGAAAAGTAGAACTGGGTGAGGAAGAAGACAGGAGGTAGGAGTATTTTAATCTGTCAGCAGGAAGTTTTTGAAGATCTCTGGAGTTAAATGTAAGAGATGAAAAGTGTTATGAACAAGACATAGATACAATAAAGGTAGGAATAAGCATTTGCAACAGGAGGCATCTCCAAAAAGAAGGGGGTATAAATTCCAAAGTGCTAAAATGCCTTCCCAACTGAAAAGATGTCTACTGGCTTTTGCCAGAAATTACAGTGTTAGCTATGCCAGCTCGGTGGGGTGGTTCCTTTCACTCTGCTAGACCACAGGATTTTGGAATTGAAAGAAATTACAGGAAATCTGTATGAAGGTTTTAAATGGTTTTGACTATGCCTTGGCACCTGAGAGACATGGTTATGAGTGATGGTGGCTAATTATGGCGGCAATTGAAGTGTGTGTGTGTGTGTGTGTGTGTGTGTGTATGTGTGTGCATGTGTGTACATGTTTGGAAGAGAATATAGAAGGCCTTAAAGGGGCATTTCAAAATGCCGTGATTTGGAGATATGTGATTTGAAAATATTCCCCAGGTACTGAATGTACCTGAATGGTGTACTGAATGGTGATTTTTGTCATCAACCCCTTAAGAATGGTGTACTGAATGTACTGAATGGTGACTTTTGTCATCAACCCCTTAAGAAATAGTGATTAGTAGTTTTCAAATCTGTCATGCATCAGAGTCACAAGGAGGGTTTGCTTAAACACCAGTTGCTGCCCTCCATTCCTAGAGTTTCTGATTCAGTAGGTTTCAGGTGGAGTCTGAGAATTTACATTTCTATTAAGTTCACAGAGGAGGCTGATTCTGCAGGGCTGAGAACTACTGATGTAGTTCAGTGTTGGATCCAATTGCACCTTATTTGTTTTCTCTCCACATTTTACAGATGAGGAAACTGAAGTCTCAACATAGTAAGGGGCTCCATATGTTTTGACTCCAATTCCAGGCTTCTTGATGCCAATCAAAGTGGTATTTAGAAAGAAGACCTTTCGCAACAGTGTCCCAGCAGGTGTGTCAATCGTTCATGGCTAACCAACACATGGGTCAGATGTACTCCAGCCCCGAGACGTTGTCATCCCAGAATTTGATAAATATGTCTTGTATATTGATGTTTTTCACTGCAAATAGCTCTATTTGGCATGCTGAGAAGTTTGTTATATTAACCACTGTTTTCTCCATTTTAATCACTTAAAATGAAAGTTTATTTTTTTCTCTTTAAAAATAGTATTTGTGCATGTTGAAAATATAGTAGCAGTGTAAGGGGGAAAGTAATAACCTTTAATTTTATCACCTAGAAATAATCACAGTGAATATTTTAAGGATTTTGTGGTTAAGTTTTTGTTTAATGTAGTTGTATAGGGTTTTTATTTTTTTCCCTCAGTACTCTTTAAAAAAAAGCAGGTATTGATACATAGATTCACGTGAATATATAATTCATATACCATACAATTCACCCATCTAACGTGCACAATTCAGTGACTTCTCATGTACTCACAGAGTTGTGGAAGCATTACCACAACCAATTAAAACATTTTTGTTATCCAAAAGAAGCCACATACTGTCAGGTTCACAACTACACCAAATGTCATGTTGAGGTCTGAAGGGAGTGGGTAGATGAGCAGGAAGAACACTAGGGGGGCTGTAGGCAGGTGAAAGATGATTTTATTCAGCAGCAGCTCTCATCAACAGCTTTCTTATACTAGTTCTCTACACTGCTCGCCTTTATCTTCGTGCCTGCTCCGGCTCTGTGGCTCCTGCCACCCCCACTCCTGCAGCTGTATGGCTGGCTCTCCCTTAGCTTCAGGGTCAGCAGCTTAACTCTTTCTCTCTTTGAGCACGAGCCAGCTGAGCTATGTCCTAGCTCCCCTCTGTCCATCTGCAAAGACGGACAGCTCTGACTCTCTCTCTCTCTCTTTCTCAGGGTGCCTGTGCCTGCACAGTGTCAGGCATTAGCCACCACACCCAGGCATATGATTCTATATACATGAAACATCCAGAATAGGCAAATCCACAGAGACAGAAAGTAGTACATTAGCAACTTCCTAGGGCTGGGAGAATGTTGGGGAGGTGTAGAGGGGAATGACTGCTAAGGCTATGTGTGAGGGCAATTATACCTTTTGCAGACAAAAGTGGCTTAGAGCCAAGGAATGGCCTTCCCATGTTATGGCTACATGGCTGTGATAACAAGTGGAGTTATACAGGCTGCACTCTGAACTCTCTGAGTCATGTAAAATGTAAACATCCTACCTCAGCCTATCCTTGACCGAAGCACAGCCATGTTCCTTACACATACCCTTAGCAGTCACTCTACTCCACAACTCCCAAACATTCCTCCAGCCCTGGGAAGCTGCTAATGTACTACTTTCTGTCTCTATGGATTTGCCTATTCTGGATGTTTCATGTAAATAGAATGATATGACTGAGTGCAGTGGCTAATGCCTGTAATCACAGAATTTTGGGAGGCAGAGGTGGGGCCAGCACCTGAGGTCAGGCATTTGAGACAGACCAGCCTGGCCAACATGGCAAAACCCCATCTCTACCAAAGGAAAAAAAGTAGCTGGATGTGGTGGTGGGCACCTATAATCCCAGCTACTCAGGAGGCTGAGGCAAATCAGTTGAACCTGGGAGGCAGAGGTTGCAGTGAGCTGAGATCACGCCACTGCACTCCAGCCTGTGTGACAGAGTGAGATGCTGTCTCAAAAAATATAAAAAAATAAACAGAATCATACAATACATGTTCTTTTGTGGCTGGCTTCTTTTACTTAACATAATTCTCAAGGTTCATCCATGTTTTAACATATAGCAGTACTTCATTACCTTTTTTTTTGGGGGGGGGGGACAGAGTCTCACTGTGTTGCCCAGGCTGGAGTGCAGTGGTGTGATCTTGGCTCACTGCAACCTTCACTCCCCTGGTTCAGGCACTTCTACCACCTCAGCCTCCTGAGTAACTGGGATTACAGGCATACGCCACTATGCCTGGTTAATTTTTGTATTTTTAGTTTCATCATGTTGGCGAGGTTGGTTTCAAGCTCTTGGCCTCGAGCGATCTGCCATCCTCGGCCTCCCAAAGTGCTGGGATTACAGGCATAAGCCACTGCGCTTGGCCGATACTTCATTACTTTTTGATGAAAAATATTCTGATGTGTAGATATACCACATATTATTTATCCATTCATCCATCGACTTTTATTTCTTGACTATTATAAATAATGCTACTTTAAATATTTGTGTACAAGTTTTTGTGAGAATGTGTTTTCTGTTATCTGGAGTATATACCTAAGAGTAGAATTCTTACAGCAAATAGCTACTTTGCTTCACTTTTTGAGGAGCTGCCAGACTATTTTCTAAAGCAGCTGCACCATTTTACATTCCCAGCAGCAAAATATGAGGGTTCTAATTTCTCTACATCCTTGTGAACACTTGTTATTATCTGACTTTTGATAATAGCCATCTTAGTAGGTGTGAAGTGGTATCTCACTGTGATTTTGATTTGCATTTCCCAAGTGGCTAATAATGTTGAGCATCATTTCATGTGCTTTTTGATGATCTATTTATCATCTTTGGAGAAATGTCCATTCAGATCCTTTGCCCCTTTTCAAATTAGTTTACTTATCCTTTTATAACTGATTTGTAGAAATTCTTTATATATTCTGGATACAATTCCCTTATCAGATACATGATTTAAAAACATTTTATCCCATTCTGTGGGTTTTCATTTTCTTGATAGTTGTCTTCACTTCCTTTGAAACACATTTTTTTTTCTTTTTTAATTCTGGTGATGTCCTGTTTATCTTTTCTTGGTCATTTGTGTTTTTGGTGTCGCATCTAAGACAGCTTTGCCTAACCCAAGATCATTCCTATGTTTTCTTCTGAAAATTTCACCTTTAGCTCTTACATGTTTTAGGTCTGTTATCCATTTTGAGTTAATTTCTGTGCATTGTATAAGGAAAGGGCCAAGCTTTATTCTCTTGTGTGTGGATATCCAGTTGTCCCAGAACATTTATTAAGAAGACTATTCTTTGCCCATTGACTTGTCTTGGCATGTTGGATATAATTTTGTGTCATGTTTTTACATAAAATTTTAGGAACAGGTCTCTATGGTCTTAGATATAGTTCCCTATTTTAAATGAGTTAAAATCCCTCGGTAGATGTACTTTCCTACCCGCTCATGAATTACTTAAGAAAAACTGCCCTCCCCACCACCTGCACGGAAATAGAAGCCCTGTACAAATTGTGTGACCTCATATTTCTCCATCACAACTGATTGGACTAAGGTATGGGGGTTTTAGGGAGGACTCCACCTTATACACTCAAAACTACTGGAAAGACAGAAGCAGGAAAAGGCAGATGTTAGCTTTATTACTGATAAAGAACTGGAAAATATATTTCTAGAACTTTGGCCAAAGCAGCTTTCTACCATTTTTCTCTCACCTCCTGCCCTAAGTGAAGACCTTGTAAAAGCCAACCTGAGTGAAACTTTGATTTTGTAAAGCACAGATATGGGGTAAAGAGAGAAGCCAATGGAACAGTAATCTGGTGCTTGTCCCACTTGAGAAATATAGACAAATGAATGTCACCTCTATGGGGAAAAATAACAAGAGGGGAAGAGGCAAGGACTATTAGTCCAGTGTAGTCATTCTTTAACTTTAGCATGCATCAGAATCAGCAGGAGAGATTGCTCTGAGAATTTATTTTTATAACTTTTTATTTTGAAAGAATTTTAAATTCATAGAAAAGTTGTAAAAATATTTCCCATATACTCTCCATTCAGCTTTTCCTAAGCCGAGTGCAGTTACCAACAATAGAAAACTAACATCAATGCAATATATCAGCTCAGGCTGCCATAACAAAATATCATAGAGTGGAAGGTTAAAAAACAGAAATTTATTTCTCACAATTCAGGAATCTGAGCAGTCCAAGATCAAGGTGCTGGCGGATTCAGGTCCTGGTAATGTTTCCCTTCCTGTCTTGTGGTTGCTGCTTTATTACTGTGTCCTTACATGGCAGAGAGAGAGACTGCTTTGATCTCTGGCTCATCCTTTGAGGGTACCAATCCTATCAGAGACCCCATCTTATGATCTCATTTAACCTAATAACTTCTTAAAAGCCTGTCTCTCAATACAGTCATACTGAGAATTAGGGCTTCATTCAACATATACATTTGTGGTGACATAATTCAGTCCATAGCATTCTGCCCCAGTTCCCTGCAAATTCATGTCCTTCTCACATATACAATACTTTTATTCCATCCTAACAGCCCCCAGAGTCTTAACTAATTCCAGCATCAATTCTAATGTCTAAAGTCCAAAATTTAATTAAATCAGATATGAATTAGACTAGAGGCAAAATTCTTCTCCAGCTGTGAATCTGTAAAACTAGACAAGTTATGTTCTAAAATATGGTGATAAGCAGGCATAGAAAAAACATTCACATTCTAAAAGGGATAAATATGGAAAAAAAAGACATAACAGATCCCAAGAAAATCCAAAACTTAGTAAGGCATATTCCATTAGATCTTAAAGCTCAAGAAACAATCATCTTTGGCTTAATGCCCTACCCTCTAGGCCCAGTTGGGATGGCAGCATCTCCCCCAGAAATCTTGGCTGGAGTCATTCTAAGTCTAACAGGTTCAAATTTGGCAACGTGTACTTCCCTAAAACAATAAAAAATCTATTTCACCTAGGTTTTGAAATGTATTCGCATAGCTGTCTGCAACGCAGTATCTTATTTTATTTTTAAATTTATGTGGTTGTATCTCCATTTCTTATTTACATACTATGATTTCTCCCCCTTTTCTCTTCTCAGGTAGGCTAGTGGCTTGTCTATTATATTTTTTTAAAGCATAGATTTGATTTGTTGATTAGGTCTATGGTTTCATCATTTTCTACCTCATTGATGTATACTTTTATTTCTTCCTTGGTTCTTTCTTTTGTTTTATTATATCTTTTAAAATTTTTTCATCTGTTATTTAAATATTTTCATTCTTTTACTTCACTGTAGCATTTGTTAGAAATGTTCAGTGCTATAAAGTTTACTCTGATCATGGCTTTAAATGTGTTCCATAGATTTTTTGGTATGTAGTTATATTAGTCTGTTCTCACGCTGCTAATAAAGACATACCTGAGACTGGGTCATTTATAAAGGAAAGAGATTAAGTGGACTCACAGTTCCACAGACTGGGGAGGCCTCACAATCATGGCAGAAGGCAAAGGAAAAGCAAAGTCACACTGTACATGGCTACAGGAAAGAAGAAAAAGCATGTTCAGGGGAACTCCCCTTTGTAAGATCATCAGATCTTGTGAGACTTACTATCACAAGAACAGCACAGGAAAGGCCTACCCTCATGATTCAGTTACCTCCCACTGGGTCCCTCCCAAGACATGTGGGATTTTTTTTTTTTTTTTTTTTGAGACAAAGTCTCACTCTGTCACCCGGGCTGGAGTGCAGTGGCACAACCTGGGCTCACTGCAATCTCTGCCTCCCAGGTTCAAATGATTCTCCTGCCTTAGCCTCCCGAGTAGCTGGACTACAGGCACGTGCCACCACACCTGGCTAATTTTTTTTTGTATTTTTAGTAGAGACAGGGTTTCGCCGTGTTAGCCAGGATGGTCTCGATCGCCTGACCTCGTGATTCACCCGCCTCGGCCCCCCAAAGTGTTGGGATTACAGGCGCGAGCCACTGCGCCCAGTGACATGCGATTTATGGGAGCTACAATTCAAGGTTTGCGTGGGGACACAGCCAAACCAGATCAGTAGTGTTTTCATTTTATATTATTAAAATTCTATAATTTTAGTTTGCATGATTGAAGAGTTATTTAATAGAAGTGTTTAAAATTTCTAGATTTAAGGGCTGTCATGTCAGTAATCTCTAACTTTGTCATACTGTAATCAGAGAGTGCTGTTTGAAATATTTGTAGTGTATGAAACAGTGATTTTAAAAAATCTAATATGTGGTTAATTCTTATAAATGTTCCATGAACACTTCATAAGGTACATTCTCTATTATCACCTGTAGAAATTGACATAGACCTGTAAGATCTACCTTGCTGGTTATGTTGCTTATGTCTTGTGATTTTTGTTCATTTGATTTGACTAGTCCTATGAATGCTATATTTGAGTCTACTATTTTTAGTGGGTTTCCATCTATTTCTCCTTGCATCTACTGTATTTTTTGCTTAATGAAAACAGTTGCTGTGTTATTTGGTGCACAGTTATTCACAAATTTGAGATGTTTGTAAATTGTCAATTTAGTATTAAAAAATGCCCTTGTCATTCGTTTTGGCTTGAATTCTATTTTGACATCAGGACTATTTTCCTCATTTCTTTTTCTTTCCATTTTCCTTTATAGCTTTGTTTACCTCTTATTTTACAGCTTAATTTTTTAAGGTTTGGTTCTTGTATCAAAAATACATTTGGGATTTATTTTATGAGCCAATTTGGGACTCTTTTAAAGTTAATAAGTAGGTTAAGCCTGTTCACTTTTATTGATCTCATAGTTTGATTTTAGATTTTGTAGTCATATATATTTATTGTATTTCCAGTATTTTTTCCTCCACAATATTTGTGTCCTTTGCCTTTAATTTTTCCAAAAAATATATGTTTAGTAATGCTTGTATTTTTGTCCTAGTCTTATATTTTAATGCACTTAGCCTATTGTTTTACTATTTAATATTTTATTATCTGTTTTATCAGTTTTTATTGATATCTTTTAAGTCCTACCTATTGTCTAAATATCGATCAATTATTTTCTATTATTTCTATTATGAAGGGGAGAGATTTTATTTTTATGGGAGTGGGGTGGATGTGGGTAGCATTACTGACATCTAGTGAATAAAGGCTAGGAATACTGCTAAACATCTTATGATTTATAGATAGCTCCAAAAACAAAACAGAATTATCCTCCTAAAATATCAATAGGCTCAAAGTTGAGAAACCCTAACATGTATTCTATTTTGTAAAAAGCTTACCATCAGACCTTTCGTTGAAGTTTTCTTAGTCATCTTCTGGTTGGGTAAACCTCATCCTTTGTAGACTACATTCATGCAGAATTCCTCAAGTTCTTCTATGTCATCAACTGTTTCGTGTTGTTAAGTACTTGTTTGAGTATATTTAATTACATTTGGACTATTGTTTTACAGTTTTCTTCTGTTTTGTGGTCAATTTTTATGAGGAGGAAGGGGAATTTCACTTAGTATGTGCATTGACATTTCTTGTCTGACTTTTCGTAAAACCTCTGTATGAATGTTAGTTTTAATTTTAATTAATTTGTTGTGGTATTGGGTGTTTTATAAGAGTCCTGGCTTAATAATTCCTCTTCTATCAGATACTTTGATGGATTTTGTATGTTTTGTGGTAAAAGAGGGATTATGAAGTGTCTGTGTGTTTACCTTTTGAGTTACAGAACTCAGTTTTTCTTCTTTGCTTTTTTCTAATATCAAAGGATACTTGTTTCTTCTTTTTCTCACCTATAATTTATAAGTTTGAAGACTGAACCTTCAAATTGCACATACTTTTAAGTCCTTCGCCCTGTAGTCTGTGTTCTGATCTACCTGGATAATTTCTTAGTAATTTTGGACTGAAAGTAGACAGTCTCATGGTATATTTAGATCGAACCACGTTTCCTTCTCTGGCTTTCGTTTTCTGTCTTCCCTGAAGTTTTCTTAGTTTTTCTTTGCATGCCCAAAACCCTGCCATGGAGCAGGGGTAGAGTGGGAGTCTGAGAAATAGTGGACTGAGATTTGCCATTTTTCATTTTTTATTTACAGTTATTTTGAAGTTTGGGCATTCTTTTAAAGTTATGCTGAGGGCATGACTTGTGGAGACTTTTTTTGTTTTTCAGTATTTCATATTGTTTTCTGGAGGAAATGTTAGGAGATAGAAAGATAGGCATCCCCATCATTCTCAGGAACCTGGAAGTTCTAGAGGGTTTGTCCAAACAGGTGGAAATACTGGTTATTAAAACACTCCTAGAGTTTCTGAGTCAGTAGGTCTGGGTTGGGCCTGAGGAATTTGCACTTCTAACAAGGTCTTAGGTGATATTTGATTCTGTCGTTCTTGGAACCACACATTGAAAACCACTTGTTTGGTACAAAACCAGCCACTTGGAAAAGTAAAACAAGAGGAAAGGATTATTTCCCATTACACAGGGGTATGCATCTGACTTAAGAAGGATAGTTGAGGCTTAAGCCGATTGCCTCCTTCTGAACTGGCTTTAGAAAAAAATATGTCTAATGAAATTATCTTAGAAACTTAAAACTATGACATTGTGGTAAGAAGAGATGACACTGTAGCCATAAAAAAGAATGAGTTCATGTCCTTTGCAGGGCCATGAATAAAGCTGGAAGCCATCATTCTCAGCTAACTAACACAGGAACAGAAAACCAACACCACATATTCTTACTCGTAAGTGGGAGCTGAACAATGAGAACACATGGACATAGGGAGGGGAACATCACACACCAGGACCTGTCGGTGGGTAGGGGGCAAGGGGAGGGAGAGCGTTAGGAGAGCAAATGCCTAATACATGTAGGGCTTAAAACCTAGATGACAGGTTGATAGGTGCAGCAAACCACCATGGCACATGTATACCTGTGTAACAAACCGCCACATTCTGTACATGTATCCCAGAACTTAAAAACTAAATAATAATGATAGTTAATTAATTAAATAAAAAGAAGAAAGGAAGCCAAAATAGTAACTAGAGGTAGAGTCATGGCTATAAGGCCATGAGTGTGATAAGGTGCTATCACAGCTAAAAGTTTGAGAAATCAGACATACAGAGACAAAGAAGAGAAGTAGAGACTGAGACAAGTACATATTTCAAAAGAGTGATAAAGGCCATGAAGAAAATAAAAGAGGGTTACGTAATTAAATGAGTGGTAAAGATATAGGGCTGGGCAGTAAGGCAGACAGCATGAAATTTACATAATTTAAAAAGTCTCTGAGGAGGTGATATCTGAGCTGAGTACTGAATGATGAGCTGCAGTGAGCTATGCAAAAAGGGAAGAGAATTCCAGAGGGAATACCAAGTGTAGATGCCCCAAAGTAGGATGTAAATAATAAGAATGTAGTTTTGAGTCCATATCTTCATAGCTCTAGACACTGAAATGCCTCTTTCCCACCAGTTCTTGCTTGAAAAATATGGGAGCAGGACACCTAATGCATTGGTTTGGTTCATGTGCTCATCATTACATCAATGGTGGCCAGGAGGTACGGTCTATAAACTTAAGGAGAGAGAAGAGTCATGGAAACAGCCACTAGGGATGTGTTGGGAGCCAGATAGCCACCTATGTGTATTCCTTATGATTTTGCAACCTTTGTGCTAAAATTGCACAACTTTTCATCCTCCCAATTTACAATATATGGAAAAAGTAGAATTGTCACATTAAGAACTCCAGTGTAGAAAAAGGGAGTGTGGAAAGCAACATCTAGTACCATGTCCTGTGTTTAGTCTGTTTGTGCTGCTGCAATAGAATATCTGAGACTAGATAATTTATAAAAACAGAAATTTACTTTCTCACAGCTCCAGAGGTTGGAGAGTCCAAGATGAAGGCCTGGCAGGTTCAACTGTCTGATGAGGGCTGCATACTCTGGAGGAAAGGAACCCTGTATCCCCACGTGGTAGAAGGGCTGTGCTGCAAGAAGCCTCTTTCATAAGAGCCTTAATCCCATTCACAAACGAGAAGCCCTCATGAAAGGCCTAATCACTTCTTAAAGGCCATCATTATTGGCACCCATCATATTGGCAACACTTGAATTTTAGAGGGGTTACATTCAAATCACAGCATCCTGCTTTCTAGGGAATAATTTCTTTTGTCCATTATATGTTATGGCTAATAAAGGGTACCAAAAGGGCTTTTGTATTAGGGACCATTCCGCTGTACTTTTGGCACAATTGTGGAAACCCAGGGTTTGCTGGAAAAAAAAAGGTGAAAATTACAGACCTCAGAATGTGGTCCTGACTGAGGCAGTGGAAAACAGAAGGAGAGAAGACATCAGCTATGATTAATTTATCTCTGTCATGGGGCCTAGTCCTATGAAAGCAAACCTTGATTCATCTAAGCATAAGCTATGCTGCTAATAGTCTGGAAGATCATATCAGTTGAAATCTGTGATACAATAAAGAAGAGAATAGAATCATTTCTTAAATATTCATAACTTAGCCATTATGGATTTACTATTCATGAACATTTTTCTCTTTTCAGTCTGGATATAGATTATACCTGGTGAAACTTTAAAAAAAAGTTTTGTAAAGGAATCTTTTTCTCCTAACCAAATTTAATTGATTTTTCACTTATAATTCTAGGGGGAAAAATATCATCAACTTAGGATTCTATGAAAAGGAAGAGAGAAAAGAATCTACATAATTTGATTATGGTAAGGATGAATAAAGATCTATTTATGGCTAAGTTTTATAAATCATATATAATGTGAAGCTGACATATATATGTAAAGTTAATCCAGGAATCCATACTAATAAAGAAGTAGATATCAGTAGAATGCCTTAGACACCTAAAAATATTTTCTTTCCATGTAGCTATTTTATTTAGATAGTGGTCAGTAATTCTAACACTTTTTAAGTACTCCTATTTATCTTTCTCTAGTCCAGTGATTTTAAAAACTTTTAGACATATTTTATAATAAAATGCTACATGAACTCCATATATACAAAGCAAATAAAAGCATATTTCATTAGTTATTTCACATTTAAAATAGTATATAAATTCAAATTCATAACATAAAGCTAATCAGTAAGCAGTCAAGTTAATATATTGGTCATCTTCAATGTGACGTTCCTATAACACGTTTGAATGTACATATTTTATTTTGAATTCAGGTTTTTTTAAAATAGTTTGAAATAAAGTAAAAGATGAGATTAAAATAGTTTGTGGAGCCTGTAAAACACCTTTGAAGCATACATATAGTTTGAAAGTCACTGGCTATTTCAGTTAGTAAGTTTCTGTGAAGCAGAAGTTGTACTGGTTTAGTTTCCTTGTCATATAAAAAATTGTCTTCCTACAGTTTCTTTAATTGTATAGTGTTTTAGAGCTATTAACTCACTTGTAAATATTATCCACTTAGGTAAGTGACTCTAGAAGCCATCAATGATTGTTTCTACTAGATGCCAATAAACAGTAGTCATAGGTTCTATCGTATTTCCCTTTGAGACATGCTTCTTGGAAATTTGCCAGCATGGAGATTACTGTTTTCAACAGTCCATCTCTGTAGTCCTGTTTAATGTTAACTAAGAAGAGAGTATATTTGATAATCTTTGTGAATAAACCCACATATCCATGTGTATATGAAAAACTGGAACTCTGGGTGGTAGGTGTGTGTAAGGAAATATTTGAACAACCATTGATAGAATGAAAAAGCAAAACATTAATAGCCTTCTGATCTCAAAAGACTTGGATACTCCTTGGGCAATCATATTACACAACCAAATAGTTGCAACATTTTTACTCTGTGATTTTTTTTCCAAAAAGGGATGATTGAAAAACGACTAATACAATACAATGAAATACACATGATTTAAGACTGGCTTAAGTATTAGAACACCTGGGTTAGAGTCCAAATTAGCTCTGTGACCTTCATAAACCATCTAATTTCTATGAGCACCCTTCATTTGCATAATTAGATTATTTAACAATCTGTGGGGCTCAGTGGGAATCACATGAGAATTCTTTACAGATGCTGATTCCTGGGCTCCATCCTACCTCAAACAAATCTAAATTTCTAAAGCCAAAGCCAGAATTTGGTACTTAATATATCTTTTCCTAGGTAAATCTGGTGTACAGACCAGGTAGGGAATCATGGTTCAAGATAGAATCTAGTTGGTCTCCAAAGTCCTCTTCATTGAGTCTCTTCTAATCTTTTAGCTCAGTGTTTCTCAGACATTAGGGCACATCAGAATCACCAGGCAGATATGTTAAATACAGTTGTTGGGCCACAGCCTCACAATTTGCATATCTAACAAGTTCCCAGATGATGTTGATCCTACTGATTCTTTAAGAATCACCGTTCTAGTCCTTAGTAACTCAGATCTGTTCCATGAGGTACAAGTGGGCATATACACATTCTGCTTAGAAACATAGAGGTCTTCAGCTCGCAAGTAACCTTTTGGGATCATCTTCTAAACACTTAATTTTACAGCAAAAGTAATCTGAGACCCAGAGAGTTGAAATAATTGACAAGGTCATGGTTAAACACTGTGCAGATTTTAGAATCACAGCCCCCTGATCCCCAGTTCTGAATCCTTTCCAATGCTTAGAAGAAGGGAAAGGAAGAATTGCTAATCCCTAAATAATTCAAGGACAATAATCTTATTAGCAAATGATTATTAATAAATAATTTTTTATTTTATTTTTTGGATGGAGTCTTGCTCTGTCACCCAGGCAAATTTGTGCAGTGGCACAAATTTGGGTCATTGCAACCTCTGCTTTCCAGGTTCAAGAAATTCTCTTGCCTCAGCCCCCTGAGTAGCTGGGACTACAGGCACATGCCACTACGCCTGGCTAATTTTTGTATTTTTGTAGAGATGGGGTTTCACCATGTTGGCCAGGCTGGTCTCAAATTTCTAACCTCAAGTGATCCACATGGCTTGGCCTCCCAAGGTGCTAGGATTATAGGCCTGAGCCACCATGCCCGGCAGGTAGCTGCCATTTAATGAGTGCTTATAGGTATTAGACACTGCTTTAGATACCTCATCACAGTTGAAACTAAAACTTATTGAGGTCATGTTAAGTGCTTAGCACTGCTCTAAGTGGCTGTACATGTATTAATCCATTTAACCTTCCCAACACTTTTGAGGTAAGTAATATTAACATCCCTATCTTAGAGATGAAGAGCTAAAGCAGGAGAGGTCAAATAACTTACCCAAAGTCAGAGATTCAAACTCAGGAACTCCACCAAATGTTCTGTTGTCTCCCTTTCCTTTAGTCCTCACAAAAATCACAAGATCGTTATTATTATCTCTTCTTTTACAGATCAGAGGACAAGGTCAGAGAGTATACAAATTGCATCTAATAACTTGCTTTCTAATAAAGTAGTGAAGATAGTGGTTGGATCCAGGGTTGGCTAACTTCAAAGTCCTGGCTTTTTCTACTTGGCCACCTCCTTAATCTATATATCCATCAAGGTTAGAATCAGGTAGGTTATGACGGTCAAGCTGGACTTGTCTGCTTATCTTTGAGCATAAGAGCTAGCATCTCACCTTTCCATTTTCCAGTAGCAATTACACTAGAAAATGGTATGAGCAGAGCATTGTGGATAAGTAATTTTCTTCCTCCTGTTCATTATCTTTACCTATTAAAGCTTTTGCAGAACATTTGTCCTCCTGTCCAGCTTCTTTGGGCCACATGTCTGACATAGCTCAAGGGTGAGGTCATGTTGACTTGATGGCTTTGTTTTGCTTCAGAGGTTCTTCTCCTTTCCTAACTAAAATTGGGCCTGCATTATTTACCAATAGTAAGAGGCTCACTATTTATTAAATGGTGACTATATTCTTGGAGCTGTGCTAAGCATTACTGAGATAGAAAATACTAACACCTTACCCATATTGTCTTTACAATCTTGTTTTCTGGTAGGGAGGCAGAAATTAATCAACAAAACACAGTGAGATAATTTATAAAAAACGGTCAGGTGTCCAGTATAGAAAATAAGAGCCAAAGAATTTGAGAAGTGAGAGATGATTTAGTTGAAATTATCTGAAAAGGCTTTGTGAAGGTATCTGAAATAGCTAAAATAGATAGTATCAGTAGTTATAAGCTTTGGAAGAGAAAGAATCCATAGAGGGAGAGGGGAAGAAAGGTTATTGGGGAAGAAAGGAAGGAAAAATGTGAGCAAAATGGGGATTGGTAGACTAAGGCAAACCCTTTCTTATCACATGGTTTAGGCATGAAGTAGTCTTTGTTGGGAAACTTACATGAGCAAAAATGTCAACAAAATAGGATGCATGGCTGTATGGAAGATGCACCTAACAGCAATTAATGTAAGCATACCTTGAGAATGACCCTATGGTCTAAGAAGAATGTCTGATTAGAGTTCTGAGCTAAGGAAACTGGCAGTGGCCAACCTGGAGAATCATTCCTTCTCTATGAGGAACAGCGGAACCCCTAGCCCACCTTGTGGAATGCAGGCCATACAAGGGATTGAGGTCATTTGTTTGGGGTTAAATTAAGTTTGTCAGGTGAAGGTTTCTAGGGGTGGGGTGCTAAGTGAAAATGCTATATAAACTGCATGCTTTTTACAAATGGTAGTGCTTCTTCTATCCAGCCTGCATTCACTGATCCTCTCTGTATGGAAGTTCCCTCAATAAATTCTGTTTCCTTCACTGCCATCAGGTCTCTTTGGCCTTTCAAACATGGTGCCATCCCTACTGAAGTCAATAGGGATCTGGTACTGTGATGGCCCCATATCTTATTGCCATTCGGCAGAGAGCTATGATTGATGTATTTATAGTAAGTGCCAAGAAGGATTTCACAAGCAGGAGAAAAACAGTCTGAACTTGGGCAGTCGCTCATTGTTGGGAGACAATATTTTATGTGTCTCCCAACATAAAATACTCTGCAAATTCTTACAAAGTGACATATTGACTGGCCTTTGTTCAAACTATCTTTTTAAGGATGTTTATGTAGCAAACACCGTAGAAAATATAATGTCTCTGGGCGGGCACTGTGGCTTATGCCTGTAATTTCAGCACTTTGGGAGGCTGAGGCAGGTGGATCACAAGGACAGGAGATTGAGACCGTCCTGGTTAACACAGTGAAACTCCTTCTCTACTAAAAATACAAAAAATTAGTCGGGCATGATGGTGGACACCTATAGTTGCAGCTACTCGGGAGGCTGAGGCAGGAGAACGGCGTGAACTCGGAAGGCGGAGCTTGCAGTGAGCTCAGATTGTGCCACTGCACTCCAGCTTGGGCTACAGAGCAAGACTCCGTCTCAAAAGAAAAAAAAAAGAAAAAAGAAAAAAAGAAAATATAGTGTCTCCTGGCTAGGTGCGGTGACTCACACCTGTAATCTCAGCATTTTGGGAGGCTGAGGTGGGCAAATTACAAGATCAGAAGTTCAAGACCAGCTTGGTCAACATGGTGAAACCTTGTCTCTACTAGAAATACAAAAAATTAGCTGGGCGTAGTGACAGGCACCTGTAATCCTAGCTACTTGGGAGGTTGAGGCAGAAGAATTGCTTGAACCTGGGAGGCAGAGTTTGCGGTGAGCCAAGATTGTGCCACTGAACTCCAGCCCAGGTGACAGAGTGGGTCCATCTCAAAAAAAAAAAAAAAAAAGAAAAGAAAATATAGTATCTCCCTCTGGAGCAAAAGGCAGTTTTGATGAAAGCCTTGGAAGGTAAAGAGTGTGTCCTTCCACAGCAAAGGGTAAATACACTTATTACCATTATAAAAGATTGGGTTCCCAAAGCGCCAGGTGTCTCTCCTGGAAGGTAATCCGTTGCACGAGAAGATATCATCTGTTTCTTTTCATATCACCAGGTAGCAATTAAGACTACTAAGGCTATTAAGGGAACTAGAACAAATATTGTTACTCTGAACCCTGACTAGGGCTATTGCTGTAACATGCTGTCTTTTGTCTCTAATTTGGTGGTCCCATACCTTCTGCCAGCATCCATGAAAATGCAGCAAGCTACCTTTTTAGCTTATAAGTAAAGAAAAATTTCAGTCCTTTCACAGTTAGAGAGATGTGCATCTACACAATCATGAATGCAGTGAAATTCACAGCCACTATGGTCAGAATCCAGGCAAATTGTCAGAACATTAGCTGATTACTTGAGAGAGAAAGGGCAGGGCATGTTATGTGTGTGAAGGAACAAAGATGGCAGCTGAGTCATCTTATCACTTATCCCTTCCTGCAGCCTTATGCAAACCTTAGATCCATTTGAAGATTACTAAAGATCTCAGAGTATTTGGCTGTAGGATTTGGCAGCTATAAGGTAGTTTAGTCTCTTTGGGTAGATTTCCTTGAGAGAGATAAAATCCCATGGGAAACCAGAGATAATGTACTGAGTATGCAGAATGAGTTTCAGTGCTGATGAAGTGACCCACTGGAGAATAATAAACTATCTCAAACAAATTTATATATAAATTCCTGTGATCAGCTCCATTGTCCTAGAAAACTCTTTTATTCCTTATCTTGGAAGCAGGCAAGAACGTATGAGGTTTTACCATGACAGTGGAGAGCAAATGCTCAGGATTAAGGTGAACTCCTTCAAAACAAAGTGCTACTGAACAAAAGAACAGACACCATCGATCAACAGAACAGAACCAGAAGCCCAGAAATAAAGCCTTACATTTATGGTCAGTTGATATTCAACACAGATACCAAGACAATTCACTGAAGGAAAGAATGGCCCTTTCGACAGGTCCTGGGACAACTGGTACTCACCTGCAAAAAAATGGAGTTGGGCTCTTTCCTTACACATTAAGAAAAATAAACTCAAAATGGTTTATCAATTGAAATGTAAGAGCTAGAATTTTGAAACTCTTAAAAAGAAATCATTGTAGTAAATCTTTGTGACTTTGAGTTTGGCATCCTAGATAATGATATCTAAATCAAAAGCAGAAAAAAAGATAAATGGGATTTCATCAAAATTAAAATATTTTGTTCTTCAAAGGAGACCATCAAGAAAGTGAAAAGATAACCCACATGAAGGGATAAAATATTTGCAAATCATATATCAGGTAAAGAAATTGTACCTAGAATACATAAATAATAATAAAAGACCAACACTCCAATTAAAAATTTGGCAAAGGATATAGATAGACATATCTCCAAAGAAGATATGTAAGCACAATAGGCACATGAAATGATGCTCAATATTAATACTCAAAAAATCCAAATCAAAACCACAATGAGATACCACTTCATAACCTCTAGGACTGCTGTAACAAAAATAACAGATAATAACAAGATTGATGAGGACATGGAGAAATTAGAACCTTCATACATTGCTGCTAGGAATGTAAAACCATGCAGCGTATTTGGCAAACAGTTTAGGAGCAAAGCAAAGCATTAAGTTATCATATGATATAGCAATTTCACACCTAGCTATATGGCTATCTTAGTCTGTTCATGCTGCTATAATGAAATGCTACAGGGTGAGTAATTTATAAAGAATACAAATCTATTTCTTACAGTTCTGGAATCCGGGAAGTCCAAGATTAAGGCACCGGCATTTTGGTGTGTGGTGAGGGCTGTTCTCTCTGCTTCCAAGATGGTACTTTGTTGCTGTGTCCTTACACAGCCAGAAGGGGCTAGTGGGACGGCATGTATCCTCACATGGTGGAAAAAACAGAAGAGCAAAAAGGACCAAACGCTGTGTCCTCACCTGGTGGAAGAGACAAAAGGACAAAAAAGGGCTGGCTGCTGTGTGAAGTCTCTTGGCCTTAGTATCCCACTTATAAAGGTTCCACTTCTATCATTTAATTACCTCCTATAGACCTCACTGTTTAATACTATCACATTGGCAATTAAGTTTCAACATATGATTTTTATGGAACATTCAGATTATAGCAATACCCAAGAGAACTGAAAACACATGTTCACACAAAAACATATACCTGAATGTTTATAGCAGCGTGATTCAGAATAGCTAAAAACTAGGAACAACCAAAATGTCCATCATTTGATGAATGGGTAAACAAAATATGGTATTCATATAACAGAACTTTTGGCCATAAAAAGGAATGAAGTACTGAAATGTGATATAACATACATGAATCTTGCCAGGGGATGGCAGGGAGTGAAGAATTGGGAGTTACTGATAACAAGTACATGGTTTCTCTTTGGGGCGATGGAAATGTTCTGGAATTTGATAGTAGTGATGAATGTACAACATTGTGAACACACTGAAAACCACTGAGTCGTACACTTTGAAATGGCAGATTTTATGTTGTGTGAATTAGAGCTTGACAATAAAAATTACAAAAAATACATGGATAAACCTTGAAATCATTATGCTAAGTGAAAGAAACCAGACTCAAAATGCCATATATAGTGTACATCTGTTTATATGAAATGTCCAGCATAGGCAAATCCATAGAGACAGAAAGTAGATTAGTGATTACCAGGGGCTGGGTATTGGTGAGGGGTGTGGATGAATGGGTAGTGACTGATAATGTATATGAAGATTTGTTTGAGGGGTGAAAAAATGTTTTAAAATTGATTGTGGTGATGGTTGCACAGCTCTGAATATATGAAAAAGGATTGTAGACTTTAGAAGATCAATTATATTGCGTGTTAATTATATCTCAATAAAACTTACAGAAGGACAATTATATCTATGTGAGAAGTAGAAAGTTATGTGGTACTCATAGATAATAACATTGTTTAATAAATCTGTATATCTTATCTACAATAAAAACATGCTAATGTGCAAGTCAAGTTCAAGGTCACCCAAACATGACAATTCTGAGTTTTCTAGCTAGAAAGTACTGTGGGGGACCCCAAATGTACAATTTCCTGCTGAGTCAAAGGGCTCCCACAGCTAAAATAGGCTTTGGATGGATGAAGACACACTGGAATTTCATTTGGTTGAGCGATAAACAGCCACCATATTGCTAAAAACTGAAACCAAACATCCTTGCTGTTGGTGCCACTGGATCCCTCCCTGCCCCTTTTTTCCAACCTCAGCTTCTTTAAGAAAAAAGATGATTTGCAGTAGGGCTGAGGTCTCCCTGTCTCCAGGGAGTACCAAAGGCTGTATACTCACCAGTCTGAGAATGCTGGGGAACTTCCAGACAGGGAAGGACTTAAACTTGTATGGTTCCGTTGAATACTAACATGCAAGTCACCACTTTACCAAATCCTGTGAAGGGTGAGGGGACCTGAATTCAACTTGTAGGTTTTGAGCAAGGTTGGTGGGAAAGAAAAACTAACATGACCTTGTTGGTAAAGCCTTCTGGGCCAATTCAATGTAATGCTGTTATTGTGTCTACACCTGGATGTGTGGGAGAAATTGATATCTTACGTGCCTTTACTTCTCTGTCCTATAAAGCCAGAGGGGATTATTCCAATCAGGAAGAGTTACATATATAGAGAGGTACTGGTGCCTTTGGGGTCCCTTAACTCTACAGCCTACTTAAACTATAAGTCTCTGTGACTTATGATTTTGCCAATTGGAGCCTCTGGCAAAGGGAGCCAGCTTCAGTCTAGGGGTGCGTCTTGGGAGTTTGGACTCATTGACTATCTTTTGAAAAGCAGCTATGAGCTTGCTATGGGGCTCTTGTAGAAACTGAACCCTTAACTTTTATGGAGGTTTTGATATTCTATAGACTGATATTTCTACTTGGGGTGAATCAATTTCCACTCACTGAGTGACAAGGTAAGAGGGGTGCAAGATTTTCTTTTCCATTGAAAATATTATATTCAAGAATGTAGAGGGATCAGCCCCAGCAGTTTTACATGGAAAAGTGGCAGTTGTTTCATTTGGAGGAAACTTCACCTTCCCCTATTCCACTGCCTACAGGAAAACCACTGGCTCATTAGGGCCCTCAGTTCACAGAGGTTCTCCTAAATGGTTGAGCCTGGTTAATTGATGATTTAGTGATGCTGAAACCTGATGATGCCTACTGTCTCTACTCAGTGGGCAGAATAAAAGGTTGTGATTACAGCTCTAGCCAATATCCACCTTCGTAAACTTTGTAATATTCTTATTGACTTTTGAGCTATTTCCAGTGATTCAGGCTGCTCCCTGGAAAACCAGACTGACAGATTAAAGATACTCTTTGGAGAATATTAAAACAGTGTTTAGGATTGCTGTTTGAACCATCCATGTCACTGAGGCAGATGTTCATGGGAAGGGCCTGTTCTGTGACGAGACTGACTATAATGAAGCTGTTAGTGGAACATGCACTACAGAGACTGGCACATGGCCGCCTGGGTCCATCATCACACTGGACGCGGCCAGACATCAACTATCATAGACAGGGCATAAAGGACTCTATGTTGCTGATGCCAGCCCAGCCAGTTGATGCTGGCTACACCATTATAGCCTTAGAAACAAATCATGTTTTCAGCTTTCCAGATCATTTTCAGACTTAAAATGTGATACAGAAGTTTACTTTTTACTACAACAACCATTCAACAACAGGCTGAGTGTCAACATATTCGATGAGCCTTCATGTTCCTTATCATCTGCAGGCATCTGGTATCTTTGAGCTTGGAATGGCCTCTTCAAAAACCAACTCAAGAAGATTTCTGGCTCTCTCTTACCTGCTCCATACCCTAGTAAGGCAGTTTGGTCATTGAATGCAGCTCTACCCAGAGAGGAATCATATTTTCTCAGCTGCTTTCTGAGTAATGACCAGGATGAAAGGAGTAGGGTTTTATAAAAATCTATTTTGAAATATTGGGATTCCTCCCCCACCATGCTTGAATGTGATGTTTTTTTCCTTTCCCTGAAGACAACCCCACACCAACCCAGCTGGCATTCCCTCTGAATGATATTTCAGCCAAAAGGGGACATAAGAGAGTCAAAGCTCAAGTTCAGGCCCTTGAGTTCTGTTGTTTGAGCGACAGAGTCCAAGATCATAAAAATAATATCTTGGTTGGATATACTGCTTGCAGACCTCCTGTGGAGGCCCTTGTGGTACAAAGTTGGAAGCCACAATGGATCTCTGAATGGTTTATACAAATTCTTTTTTCCCTCTTGCACTGGGCTCTCCTAGATAAAAGTTCTGAGGGTGTTTAAGAGACAGGCCACATTTTGTGCAATGGGATAAAAACAACCATCTCAGCAGCTGGGGAGGAAATACTTTAGGACCTGGGAGCTGTGGTAAGGGGATGGTGGTTTTTCCAAAAATAGGGTGACTTGTATCTTGAAGGTAATTGTAAGAAACCTTCAAGTGCTTAAAGAAAAGGCAATAGTATACCATGTAGCCCTCAGATGGCTGGAGGATCATTCCAAATAAGGCCATCCTTGGATATTTGTAGGAACTTCCTGGAGAGATAACTGACTCACTATTTATGCTCACCCCATAGACGGTTACAGATATAATGGACAGATGTGTCCATAAATATTAAATGACAATGTCATTTAATAGAAAAGTTGGTAAAAATTTTGACCCTGACATTGACACCAACTTTGCCCTAGAAGGCAATCTATTTAACCCCAGTTCACTGGAAAGGGTTGTTGTGGATGAAAATATTGCCCTAGACATCCTCCTTATTGGAAAAGGCACAGAGTCTGTGTAAATGCTAATATATCCTATTGTATCTGGATTAACGTCTCAGGTGAAGTGGGGACGTCAACACAGAAACCTAGAGGAAGACACTTGACTTTCTGAAGTAGATCCTGATGATATATGTGGTTTGTTCAGCTGGATCAGGGAACCAGGGATGGATGATCAGGTTGCTACTGCCAGTTGGTTGCTTCCTGGGGCTTGGAGTCCTACTGGTGTAGCCTTTATTAAATGCTGCATGAGACTAATTGAATGGATTTGGTCCTAGCCTCTGTTGCTCAGATTAATCAGAGTAAGCATTGGATTGGCATACTCGTGGGAAAACTTGCCAGAAACAGAATGACATAGAGATGAGTGGTGGGGGCCAATTTCCCATGGTATCTTGCATTTCTGCACAACTTGTGAAGCAAGAAATTGCCTACCATTTTTGTTCCAGATTTGCATAGCAAATATCCTTAGAAGGTAGAGATAGTGTTTCCCTCCACATCAAAGGGCAGATATGCCTACAGTCTGGAAAGGTAGAGGTACTATCTTCCTCTGGAGCAAAGGGCAAGCATGCTTTCTGACCATTACAAAAGATTCCAGTTCCACAAGCTTAGGGTTCCTTTCTTGGAATGGAACCTACTGCATGTGATGGTTTGATATGGCCCTCTTTGTGTTGCTAGATTGGGGAATCAGCATAAATGCTAATACTCTGACACAAGCTATTGCTGTGAGTAATGTGTTCTGCATGTGATGGTTTGATATGGTCCTCTGTTGCTAGATTGGGGAATCAGCATATATGCTAATACTCTGACACTTGCTGTTGCTGTGAATAATGTAGTTTTTGTGTGTCTGACATAGGAGTCTTGTGTTTTTTTTATCAGCATCCATAAAACTGTGGCAGTCTCACTTGTTAGCTTGCAAGCAGAGAAAAATTTCACAGTTCTTGATATTGTTCAGGGCAGTTACATGCCTATACTACAAATAACACTGCTCACACTAAAGACTGTGTAAGCTGCTGAGACCTTATCTCTTTCTGGGGTTGGCGTAAAAGAAGCTTTTGGGGCAATGTAGAGTAAATCCATAAGGAAAATAGGAAGTCCACTGTCTATATCAGGCTGGCACTAAAAGACCAACATTAGGTGACAATAGGGATCTTGTGAAGATCCTTATGTCAGAAAAAGTGCGATGAAAGCAGTTTGTTAGGTACATTAATCTGATACTGTCTCATAAAATGGACTATGAATCAATGAAATTAATTCAAGTCAGCTAACATATTGAACACCTAGTAGGTACAAAGCCACTATATTGAGTTCTGCAGGTGATACAGAGATGAATAAAATGAGAAATGGAACAACTGATAATTTGGTTGGAAAAAATTGCATAAAATCATGATGCTTGTTTGAATAAAGTAAGTGAAATAAATTGTACAAACGCAATATTAAGGGGTGAAAAAATCAGGGATTAGAAATCCTGGAGGAAGGGGGAGGAAGGGGAAGGAAGGTAGGAGAATTTGCTTTGTTTTACCATAGCTTTAGATAAATGAGTTCCATATTCTAGTTAGTCTGCAAGTTTCGAATGGAAATTTAGTGACTAAACTGCTCCTTAAAGGAGACCAGAGCAGGGACCTGACAGAACATTAATTACAGGATCTATTAGACATCACCAAGGCTTTGTGCCACTGACCTAGATTTACCCACCTTAGGTTTCAGAGTTGGGATCACTGATCTTTCACTGAGGAAAATATTATTGGAGACAAGGAGAGAGCAGACGATGGTGGATTTAAGGAAAAGAGGAGCTATGTAGAGAAAACCATTTTTGGTTGGGCGCAGTGGCTCATGCCTGTAATCCCAGTACTTTGGGAGGCTGAGGCGGCGGGTGGATCACAAGATCAGGAGTTCAAGACCAGACAACATGAAACCTAGTCTCTACTAAAAATACAGAAATTCACTGGGCATGGTGGCTTGCACCTGTAATCCCAGCTACTTAGGAGGCTGAGGCAGGAGAATTGCTTGAACCCAGGAGGTGGAGGTTACAGTGAGCCAAGACCATGCCACTGCACTCCAGCCTGGGCAACACAGCAAGACTCCATCTCAAAAAAAAAAAAAAAAAAGAAGAAAAAGAAAAGAAAAGCATTCTTTATTTTCTTATGTTGGATCTTCTGTGCTTAAAATTAAGAAAGACCCAAACATTAGATTGCTGCTTACATCTCTGTGGTTGCTTATAGCAACACAAAGATATCTCAGAATAATTCTTTCACTAGCATACGACATGATGGCTTTCTCCTCAAGCACTTGTACACAGGGGATGTGCAAAGTAAGCCGGTAATAAAATTATTTTTTAAGGTTTATATTTTTGAATAAAGCACTTGATGAGGGAGCTTTATCTGCTAGCAACGTTTAAACTCACAATTTACAGTTTAATTATAGCAATAAACTCCTATGGGACCACTTATAGGGTGACTGTAAGGATTAACCAGAGTTGTTATACATGAAAATAACTTGGTTAACAATAAAATGGTAGACAAATTAAAAAATTTATTTACTTATGCACCCTAAGTCTTGCTCCAGAAAGAAGTGAAGACCTATTATTTATACTTCTGTTAGTAGCTGGTCATCGCCTTTTGGGTAGGAGTGAAACAACTCAAAATACTATCTTTAAACATATGTTCTGACTATACTTTCACTCCTCAGAGTTCCCACACCAGAAAACTCCTGCCTTTGGAGTGCAGATATGCCTTTAGAAAGACAAAACTGTAGGCCGGGCGCGGTGGCTCAAGCCTGTAATCCCAGCACTTTGGGAGGCCGAGACGGGCGGATCACGAGGTCAGGAGATCGAGACCATCCTGGCTAACACGGTGAAACCCCGTCTCTACTAAAAATACAAGAAAAAAAAATAGCCGGGCGAGGTGGCGGGCGCCTGTAGTCCCAGCTACTCTGGAGGCTGAGGCAGGAGAATTGCTTGAACCCAGGAGGTGGAGGTTACAGTGAGCCAAGACCATGCCACTGCACTCCAGCCTGGGCAACACAGCAAGACTCCATCTCAAAAAAAATATATATATATAAATATATATATATATACAAAACTGTATACGAACTATATATATATATGAATTTAGTTAATCATCACATATCAACACATTATTTCATTCCAAATTAAATGAACTTTGTTTATGTTTCTACCCATGAGACAATCAGAAAAATCAAGATACTGAGCATTTCCTTTACTTTAAAAAGTTATCTCATGGCCCTTTGGAATCCACTCTTCCTTCCACCCTTGCCCATAAACTACATAAACTACATATTGCTACTTTTTTGATAACACATTTCTGTCTCTGTAACTAGAAAAAATGAAAATTACCTTTGCAACTAACCATCATTGAAATTATTGTATATTCTTCAAGTCTTTTTTCTAAAGATCATACACATCGTTGGAGAGCCTGTTTTTTTTCTATTTTTACATAACAATTTATTAAGAACATTTTCTCATGTTCATAAAATTCCTCTCAGAATCATATTTTTTAAATTAGAAATTACTGCATGGCGGTTGCATTTGGAGGGAGCATATTTGACTTATTGTTATTTGTTTAGGTAGTTTAAAATTTTTCATTTAATGAATTAAACATATACCTACCACATGGCATGGCCGTTCTTCTGCTTAGATATTTACCAAAAAAATAGGAGACATTTTCCCATACAAAATCTTGTATATGAATATTCATAGAAGATTTATTTATAATACCCCAAGCTGCAAATGACCCAAATGTCTATCAGCAGGTGAACCAATAAAATTTACTATATCTTTACAATGCAGTATTACTCAGCAATAAAAAGGAACAAACTACAGACACAGACTTCATAGATGCCCTCAAAATCACAGACTGAAAGAATCCACACACAAAATAACATGTGCTACATGATTTCATTGACATATAATTCCATAGAATGCAAAGTGCAGTGGCAGTGGTTACCTTTGGGCAAGGGTGGAAGGAAGGGTGGATTCCAAAGGACCATGAGATAACTTTTGGAAGTAATGGAAATGCTCAGTATCTTGATTTTTCTGATTGTTTCATGGGTAGAAACATAAATTAAAATTCATTTAATTTGGAATGAAATAATGTGTTGATATGTGATGATTAACTGAATTCATAAATCTATTTTTACAGCACTCAGCTTTGTTGAATATATTTTTAGAGACAATATTCCTGGAGAAAATGGTATGAACTTGGTAAGGCTTTGGGCATGTATTGTAAAGCTGGCCTTCAATAGATTTTAATATTTAGAAGCCCACTAGAGATATAAGTGTATACTTATTTTCTGGCAATTGGAAAGCTAATTGTATTTGTGTATCATTTTATGCCTAGATGAGTTAAACTCACTTTGTAACCTTTATAATTTCTTTCGGGATAAATTAGGAGGCAGAGCAGAACCAATTCATTCCTAATTGGACAGCATTTGGCTCCAGGAATTAGTGTTAGTGAATCAAAGACAAAAGAAATGATTCAGGTGCAGGACTATCTGTTATTCAACACTTGTCTAGACATACCAAATAGAATCTTCTTCAAGTTATCTAGGTTGTTATTGAACTCAAACTGTCCAATCTCATGGAACTTGAATGCATTCCCATAGCCCAGGAAGCTGGTCACAGACATCAAGACAGGAATTTCATTTGCACTCAGTCATATAATGAGTCCAAGAATCAGAATCAGAGTTAACAGCCCAGCAGATGCCCACAGTCCATGAAATCCTACCTGGCCATCCCTATTGCTGACCTCACTAACCTTTAAACCCTTATACCTGAGGATTCTTCAGCAGTCATCTGAGTTTTTGTTCCTGTAGAAAAGACTGGGTTGCAAATAGCAGTCTGTGTAATTTAGTGGAAGAAGCCTAGGTGTCGGGGTGATCAGACCCAACACCAGTTCATGGGGGCAACGAAGTCTGGTGGAGTCAAAGGAATGAGAAAAAGACAGTTTGAGAGAGAAAATGGGCCCAGGGGGCCATCGCTAAATATGGAGGCTGCAAAGTCCCTGAGTTCTGGAAACCCAGACTATTTATTGGTGATCAAACAAAGAAACAGGTGGTGAGAATGTGGGGTTGAAAGGGATTATTGCACTAAGCACATGATTTACAGCTGTGATGGTTTAGCATTCCGTTACAGCTGTGACACAAAGCTCTGCTACTTGAGATAATGGAGAGCAGGTTCTTTTAACTCAAGATACAATCGATCCTGGGAGAGCAAGGAACAAGGAGCCAGCAAGTCTAGGCACATTCCAGAGCCATGAGCCCTGGATTCTATCCAAGCCATGAGGGGTTGCATGCCCTGGGCTTAGATTATGGTGCGTCAGTGTAGCCTTCCACCCTTAGCACAGAGTTTCATGTTCCAAAGGTCACAAGGGGTTTTAGACCCTGGACCCCGGACATGTTCTAAGATTCTTTTACATTATGTCAGACATGTAAACCCTACCTCAGCTCCTCCCAATACTCAGCTTTTCTCCCAATATTAGGTATTGAAGTTGGTTTCAAATATGTGTCTTTGTACAAGTCATTTCTCTGAGGCTGATTTGGGCAGTAACATTTATTTTGAAAGGTATTGAGTGGTGAAGCCAGCTGGACTTCCTGGGTCGAATGAGGACCTAGAGAACATTTCTGTCTAGCCAGAGGATTGTAAATGCACCAATCAGCACTCTGTGTCTAGATAAAGGATTGTAAATGCACTAATCAGCACTCTATAAATATGCACCAGTCAGCACTCTGTATTGAACTAAAGTATTGTAAATGTACCAATCAGCACTCTGTAAAATGGACGAATCAGCGCTCTGTAAAATGGACCAATCAGCAGGACATGGGTAGGGGCAAATAAGGGAATAAAAGCTGACCACCTCAGCCAGTAGAGGCAACCTGTTTCGGTCCCCTTCCACTCTGTGGAACCTTTGTTCTTTTGCACTTCATAAAAAAATCTTGCTGCTGCTCACTCTTTGGGTCCATGCCACCTTTAAGAGCTGTAATACTCATAGCAAAGGTCTGTGGTTTCATTCTTGAAGTCAGCAAGACCAAGTACCCACTGGAAAGAACCAAATCCAGACACATCTTGGTGACCACAAAGGGACTAATGCCATGCGGTGAGTACCATCAGACCTCTTTCACTTGCTATTCTGTCCTATTTTTCCTTAGAATTTGGGGGCTAAACACTGGGCACCTGTCAGCCAGTTAAAAGCAACTAGCGCAGCCACTGGATTAAAGATGCGAGTGTCAGGCTTTCTGGGAAAGGATTCTCTAACAACCCCCAATTCTTAGGAGTTGGGAGCGTTGGTTTGCCTGGGACCAGCTTCCGCTTTTCCTGTACTTCTCAGCTGAGCTGAGGGTCGACAGAGAGGAAAGCCATTCAGTTCCGGGGTCCTGACAAAAAGTTGGTTGACCGTGTAGCCATGAGTGGAACTCTCAATGTCATGTGGGCAAAGGGAGACTCACCCATCTATCTTATCTATTCTGACCCTTGCCTTCTGGGTCCTAATGCCTATCAAACTTCCTCCCACCTCTCTTCTCTGAAGCTAGTCCTGCTTCTAAATACCACTCCCTGTCTCTGGTGCTTTTCTAGTTTCTCCTGTAAGAATGATTTCTAGTATAAATTTCAAGACTCTGTTCCTTTCTTCAGGCACCCTGGCTCACCAATCAGAAAGACATAATTTTTGCCCAAAGCCCTGTTGTTGGGGGGTACCATCTGGAATTTTAGGATCCCTCCTCAGACTAGCAGGCCTAAAAAAGGCTATTCCTGAAGCTAGCATATGGAGAGCCTCAGAAGTTACACATTCCTATTCATATGATGAGAGGTGAGGACAAAAGGAGTCATTCTTCCAACCTTGCAGATCCCTTACCCACCTCAGGGTATGGCCCTCCACTTCATGTTAGGCATATCATCTTTATAGGACAAGGGTAAGTTCCTAATACCAACAGGAGAAAACATTTAGGACTCTAACAGGTTTTTGAGAATGCATCAGTAAGGACAACTAAATCTGATTTTTATTGATCCTCTTTGTGGTCTAAGAGGAAAGGCAAGGGTGCAGGCTTTTGGGAATGCATCGGTACAGGCCATGAAATCCGGCCATTCTTGGTCCTCTTTGTGAACTAGGAGGAAAACTAGTGTTTCTTCTGCTACATCAGTGGGTGCAACTATTCTCATCAGCAGGGTCCAGGGACCATTGCAGGTTCTTGGGCAAGAGGGAGATCTGCTGCTGTATCGGTGGGCGCAACTATTCCTATCAGCAGGGTCCAGGGACCGTTGTGGGTTCTTGGGCGGCAGGGGGGAAAACAAACCAAAACCATGGGCTGTTTTTTCTTTCAGATGGGAAACACTCAGGCATCAACAGGCTCACCCTTGAAATGCATCTTAAGCCATTGGGACCAGTTTGACCCACAAACCCTGAAAAAGAGGAGACTCATTTTTTTTTTTCTGCACTATAGCCTGGCCCCAATATTCTCTCTCTAATGGGGAAAAATGGCCACCTGAGGGAAGTATAAATTACAATACTGTCCTGCAGCTTGACCTTTTCTGTAAGAAGGAAGGCAAATGGAGTGTAATACCTTATGTCCAAGCTTTCTTTTCATTGAAGGATAATCCACAACTATGCAAAGCTTGTAATTTACATCTCACAAGAGCACCTGTCAGCTTACCCCCATATCCTAGCCTCCCTATAGCTCCCCTTCCTATTAATGATAAGTGTCCTCTAATCACCCCCACCCAGAAGGAAACAAGCAAAGAAATCTCCAAGGGACCACAAAAAGCCCTCGGCTATCAGTTGTGTCCCCTTCAAGCTGTAGGGGGAGGGGAATTTGGCCCAACCCAGGTACATGTCCCCCTCTCCCTCTGTGATTTAAAGCAGATCAAGGTAGACCTGGGGAAGTTTTCAGATGATCCTGATAAGTATATAGATGTCCTACAGGGTCTAGGGCACACCTTTGATCTCATTTGGAGAGATGTCATGCTACTGTTAGATCAAACCCTGATCTTTAATGACAAGAATGCAACTTTAGCTGCATTGCAAGAGTTTGAAGATACCTGGTATCTTAGTTAAGTAAATGATAGAATGACAGTGAAAGAAAGGGACAAATTACCTACCAGTCAGCAAGCCGTCCTCAGTATGGATCCCCACTGGGACCTTGACTCAGATCATGGTGACTAGAGTTGCAAACATCTGTTGACCTGTGTTCTAGAAGAACTAATAAGAATTAGGAAAAAGCCCATGAATTATTCAATGATGTCCACTATAACTCAGGGAAAGGAAGAAAATCCTTCTGCCTTCCTCGAGCAGCTATGGGAGGCCTTAAGAAAATATTCTCCCCTGTCATCTGACTCACTAGAGGGTCGATTGATCCTAAAATATAAGTTTATTACCCAATCAGCCACAGATATCAGGAGAAAGCTCCAAAAGTGAGCCCTGGGCCTTGTACAAAATCTGGAGGCATGATTAAACCTGGAAACCTCAGTGTTCTATAATAGGGACACAGAGGAACAGGTCAAAAAGGAAAAGTGAGATCAGAGAAAGGTTGCAGCCTTAGTCATTGCCCTCAGACAAACCAACCTTGGTGGTTCAGAGAGGACAGAAAATGGAGCAGGCCAATCACCTGGTAGGGCTTATCAGCATGGTTTGCAAGTACACTTTAAAAAAGACTGTCCAATGAGAAACAAGCTGCCCCCTGGCCCATGTACACAATGCAGAGGCAATCACTGGAAGGTGCACTGCCCCAGAGGACAAAGGTTTCTCTGGGCCAGAAGCCCCAAACCAGATGATCCAACAACAGGACTGAAAGTGCCCGGGGCAAGGACCAGCTCATGTCATCACCCTCACTGAGCCCCAGGTACATTTAACCATTGAGGGCCAGGAAATTGACTTCCTCCTGGACACTGGTGCAGCCTTCTCGGTGTTAATCTCTTGTCCCAGAGAGCTGTCCTCAAGGTCTGTTACCATCTGAGGAATCCTGGGACAACCTGTAACCAAGTATTTCTTTCACCTCCTCAGTTGTAATTGGGAGACTTTGCTCTTTTCACATGCCTTTCGTGTTATGCCTGAAAGTCCCATACCTTTATTAGGGAGGGATATATTAGCCAAAGCTGGAGCCATTATCTACATGAACATGGGGAACAAGTTACCCATTTCTTGTCCCCTGCTTGAGGAGGGAATCAACCCTGACAGTCTGGGCATTGGAAGGACAATTTGGAAGGGCAAAAAAATGTCCACCTGGTCCAAATCAGGCTAAAAGACCCCACCACTTTTCCTTATCAAAGGCAATATCCCATAAGGCCTGAAGCTCATAAAGAATTGCAGGATATTGTTAGACATTTAAAAGCTCAAAGCTTAGTAGGAAAATACAGCAGTCCCTGCAACACCCCAATTCTAGGAGTACAAAAACTGAATGGTCAGTGGAGACTAGTGCAATATCTTAGACTCATCAATGAGGCAGTAATTCCTCTATATCCAGTTGTACCCAACCCTTATACTCTGCTCTCTCGAATACCAGAGGAAACCAAATGGTTCATGGTTCTGGACCTCAAGGATGCCTTCTTCTGTATTCCCCTGAACTCTGACTCCCATTTCTCTTTGCCTTTGAGGATCCCACAGACGACACATCCCAACTTACATGGACAGTCTTGACCCAAGGGTTTAGGGATAGCCCTCATCCATTTGGTCAGGCAGTGGCCCAAGATCTAGGCCACTTCTCAAGTCCAGGCACTCTAGTACTTCAGTATGTGGATGATTTACTTTTGGCTACCAGTTCAGAAGCCTCATGCCAAATACTCTAGATCTCTTGAACTTTCTAGCTTATCAAGGGTATAAGGCGTCTAAATTGAAGGCCCAGCGCTGCCTACAACAAGTCAAATACTTAAGCCTAATCTTAACCAGAGGAACCAGGGCCTTCAGCAAGAAACGAAAACAGCCTATACTGACTTATCTTCACCCTAAGACATTAAAACAGTTGCAGGGGTTCCTTGGAATCACCAGCTTTTACCAACTATGGATCCCCAGATACAGTGAGATAGCCAGGCACCTCTATACTCTAATCAAGGAGACCCAGAGGGAAAATAGTCATCTAGTAGAATGTGAACCAGAGGCAGAAAAAGCCTTCAAAACCTTAAAGTAGGCCCCAGTACAAGCTCTAGCCTTAAGCCTTCCTAAGGACAAAACTTCTCTTTATACATCACAGACAGAGCAGGAATAGCTCTTGGAGTCCTTACTCAGACTCATGGGACAACCCCGCAACCAGTAGCATACCTAAGTAAGGAAATTGATATAGTAGCAAAAGGCTGGCCTCACTATTTACGGGTAGTTGCAACAGTGACAATCTTAGTATCAGAGGCTATCAAAATAATACAAGGAAAGGATCTCACTGTGTGGACTACTCATGATGTAAATGGCATACTAGGTGTCAAAGGAAGTTTATGACTATCAGACAACTGCCTACTTAGATACCAGGCACTACTCCTTGAGGGACCGGTGCTTTGAATATGCACATGTGCAGCCTTCAACCCCACCACTTTTCTCCCAGAGGATAGGGAACCAATCGAGCATGACTGCAAACAAATTATAGTCCAGACTTATGCCGCCCAAGAGGATCACTTAAAAATCCCCTTAGCTAATCCTGGCCTTAACCTATATACTGAAGGAAGTTCATTTGAGGAGAATGGGATACAAAAGGCAGGTTATGCCATAGTGATCTAACAATACTTAAAAGTAAGCACCTTCCCCCAGGAACCAGCACCCAGTTAGCAGAACTAGTGGCTCTTACCTGAGCCTTAGAACTGGGATAGGGAAAAAGAAAAAATGTGTATACAGATAGTAAGTATACTTATCTAATCCTACATACCCACGCTGCAATATGGAAAGAAAGGGAGTTCCTAACCTCTGGCAAAATCCCCATTAAATACCACAAAGAAATCATGGAGTTATTGCACGCAGTGCAAAAACCTAAGGAGGTGGCAGATACTGCCAAAGCCATAAAAAAGCAGCTGGCAGAGGCAGGGAAAGACCAGCAGAGAGAGAAAGAGACAGAAAGTCAAAGAGAGAAGGAAAGAGAGAGAGAGAGAGGAAGAGACAGAAAAACGAAAAGGGAGTCAGAGAGAGAAAGAGAGAGAAAGAAAGTCAAAGAAAGAGAGAAAGAAGTAGTAAAGAAAAAACAGTGTACCCTATTCCTTTAAAAGCCAGGGTAAATTTAAAACCTATAATTGATAATCAAAGGTTTTCTCCATGACCCTATAATACTCCAGTACCACCTTGTTCTCAGTGTAAACAAGGGCATAGCCCAAAAGCACTGAGGCCACTGACAACCCACAGCCCTCCTATCAAAAATCCTTAACCCAGCAGGTTTCCTAACAGGGGATCTAAATCTTAATTAATTACCATGCAAAGGTCCAACCAGACCTAGGAGGAATTCCCTTCAGGACAGGATGATAGATGGTTCCTCTTAGCCGATTAAGGGGAATGAGACACAATGGGTATTAAAATAACCCAATAATTGGTCTGCTCAAACGTGCGAGCTGTTTGCACTCAACCAAACCTTAAAGTACTTACAGAATCAGGAAGGAGCCATCTATACCAATTCTAAGTTAATATGGACTGAACGAAGTCTTATTAATAGCAAAGAATAATTAAAATCCCAAACTTACAAGGTTTTCAACAAAAATAAAGTTTGCTAAAAGTTAATAGTGTAACATGTATTATCCTAACTTCTAGTCTTGTGGAAGTCAGGCCCTATCAGTGCCCCTCAAAGCTCAAGTCTGTCAGCAGAAGGTCATACAACTAATACCCCTACTTATAGAGTTAGGAATGGCCACTGCTACAGGAACTGGAATAGCAGGTTTATCTACTTCATTATCCTACTACCACATACTCTTAAATGATTTCTCAGACAGTTTGCAAGAAATAACTAAATCTATCCTTACTCTACAATCCCAGATAGACTCTTTGGCAACAATGATTCTCCAAAACCACCGAGGCCTAGACCTCCTTGCTGCTGAGAAAGGAGGACTCTACACCCTACACCTTAGGGGAAGAGTGTTGTTTTTACACTAACCAGTCATGGATACTATGAGACGCCACTCAGTGTTTACAGGTAAAGCCTTCTGAAATCAGACAACACCTTTCAAACTCTTATAATGACCTCTGGAGTTGAGCGACATGGCTTCTCCCCTCTTCTAGGTCCTGTGACAGCCATCTTGCTATTACTCACCCCCAGGCCCTGTATTTTTCACCTCCTTGTCAGATTTGTTTCCTCCAGGATTGAGGCCATCAAGCTACAGTTGGTCTTAAAAATGGAACCCTGAATGAGGTCAACTAACAACTTCTACCAAGGACCCCTGGACCAACCCTAGAGAGTTCCTCTCTGGAGGACAGTATCACTGCAGGGCCCCTTCTTTGCCCCTATCCAGCAGTAAGCAGCTAGAGTGGTCATCACCCAATTCCCAAGAGCTGTTGGGGTGTCCTGTTTAGAGGGGGGATTGAGAGGTGAAGCCAGCTGGTCGAGTGGGGACCTGGAGAACTTTTCTGTCTAGCTAGAGGATTTTAAACACACCAATCAGTGCTCTGTGTCTAGCTAAAGGATTGTAAATGTACCAATCATCACTTTGTAAAAATGTACCAGTCAGTGCTCTGTGCCTAGCTAAAGGATTGTAAATATACCAATCAGTACTCTGTAAAAACACACGAATCAGCACTCTGTCTAGCTAAAGGATTGTAAATGCACCTATCAGCACTCTGTAAAATGGACCAATAAGCACTCTGTAAAATGGACCAATCAGTGCTCTGTAAAATGGACCAGTCAGCAGGACATGGGTGGGGACGAATAAGAGAATAAAAGCTGGCCACCCCAGCCAGCAGCAGCAACCCACTTGCATCCCCTTCCATGCCGTGGAAGCTTTGTTCTTTTACTCTTTGCAATAAATCTTGCTGCTCCTCACTCTTTGGGTCTGTGACACCTTTAAGAGCTATAACACTCACCACATGGATCTGCGGCTTCATTCTTGAAGTCAGTGAGACCAAGAACCCACTGGAAGGAACCAACTCCAGACACAGTAATTATGAGGATTAAATGAGATATGTAAAATTTTTCCACAATGCTTGGTACAATGTTAGGTAAATATCTCTCTTCCTGATTAAAAAATCAAGTGAACATGTGTAAGTCTTGTCTTCTAAAATAGATTGTTACTGTATGTTATACTTTCCCAATCTGTAGTTGGAAGGAAAATCTGACATCTCTACAAATGTTTTGTAAAATGTAGAGTGCTAGCTATATCTAAAACACTATTGTTGTCTTTCCTTTCGCACCCTGGAACACCTGGATAAAAAGTATCTCCTCAAGAAACAAGCAGAAAGTCTGTAGTGGTTGATTGATAAAGAGTAAATATAGGAAGTTCTCAAAACTTTAATGCCAGAATGCCAAACTACTATATTTTATAAAAAGAAAAGCCACCCAGGCATGGTATCTCATGCCTGTAATACGAGCACTTTGGGAGGCTGAGGCAGGCAGATCACAACCTGGGAGGTGGAGGTTGCTGTGAGCTGAGATCGCACCACTGCACTCCAGCCTGAGTGATGGAGTGAGACTGTCAAAAAAAAAGAAAGAAAGAAAAAGCAAGAAAGAAAAGAAAAATCCTGGGCTAACTGTGTCCACTGGATAATTACGGTGTTTGCTAGTGCCTGCTGTTTGCAGTGGTTTGGAGCCATTGTGAAAAACCTGGAATGGAGCCAGGCAATTTTATTTAAGGAAGGAAGATTGTTGGATGAAATATATTCACAAAAGCAGTAATGGCCACAGATTCTAACAAAAGGGAGACTTGAAGAAAACCAGGCTCGCAGAAAAAGCATTTTCTTTCCCTTGATAACAAGGTCTATGTTGATAGCGACTGAATTTGAAACAGCTGACCTGCTGTTAACAAAATGCTCACATGGACTGCAAAGCTGGGAAGAAAAACAGATAGCCTTGTTTCCTAAGGGGCAGTGAACATGCCAACACGCTCTCTTCAAACCTTATGACAGCTTGGGAAACCTCTGATGTTACCTTGTATTTTTGGAAAGTGGGAAGCCAAAGAAAAAGAAAAAATAAAAAAAAAAGAAAGAAATGAAAAAAAAAATTCCTGGGAAACCATCCAAGTTTTAAAAACATATTCTCTCTTCATGACCCTCCTGCTGTGATTTCAACTCTCTGCAAAGAAGGACAATCAATAGTTATTTTTAGATATTCAACACACCATGAGATTGGTAATTAACCAAAGCAATGCTTCTGAGAATAGTTTGTTTCTATAGAATATGATGGTAACATTTGCATGAAGGTGCTTCCCTTCTCTAAGAAAATGTTTGTTAGATCATTGCAAACTTTAATTCCAGCCAGCCACGTACAAAGTTTGTCATTATTTGTCTTGCTGTAAATTGCATCCCTACCTTGTGTCAAGTCCAATGTGTCAGAATGAAACAGAAAGGACTGGAAAACCTAAGCAAGTGGACTGGCTAAGAGCAGGTGTTAGGCAGCACCAAATCATTGCACTTTTGAAAATATTCTCTTGTGGAACAAAAAAAAAAAGATGAAGAAGAGCATAAAAGAATGAGAAATACATAAGCAAAAATGAGATAATAGTTGGTAAGCTGTGCTGATAAAAGGTGAAAGAAAAATAAGATAATGTTATGGGCCATTACATGTAGAAACAGAACACAAAAGAGGGAGCTCTCCAGCAAGTAAATCATTCCCATTTTATTCTAAACAAGCATATAGGAAATAGCAAAGATGATTATCTCATGTTTAATAAGCAGCAAGCTGATTTTTTGTTTCCATTTTCTTTGAAGATGCAATCTTTTAAAATAGTTGTTTTCCTTTTTTTCCTCTGAGAGTGGGAGGTAGATTCTCCACGTTCTCTGCCAAAGCTACCCTGTTTTCTTGTAATTGCAAGATCTGCTTCAGAGGCATGAAATCCATGGGAGAGGGATGCCAGGACATTAACACATTGTGAACATCTGACCCCTGATTGGGGGAAATGATGAAAAATTAATGGGTACAGATGTGCTCATCCTGCAGAGGACAGATGTTCACTTTACACACCATTTAGAATTCCCTGGTGTGTTTGACCATAGGATGATGAACACAACAGTTAAATCATATGAGGAGCAGCAAAAGTCCTAGAAAAAATAAAAGTTTATGCTTGAGCAGGGCAGCAACATTGTTCTCCATCAACCAGTACTAGGATAAGTGAGAGTCCTTTGTTTGGGATGGGGCAGATGTCACACTCAAACTGACTGGGAATATCCTAACTCGTGTGCTGGTCTGCTCAGAGAATGAGTCACTTTTAAATGTTTAGGCAGAGTCTAGGGCGGGTGAAGGTTATTTATTTAATATGGTGACCACTGGCTACCATCCATGGACACTTATCAAATGAGTGTTGTGGTCAGAGTAGGCTGTGCTTCCGGTACCATAGTTCCTGGATATTTTTCAGAATGTGTAGATATCGTGTAATACCCATTCCAATAAACATGTAAACAATTATGTTTTTTCTTCAATAACCGTACAGATTAATTTACAATTTCCAAGCAGAAAAAATCTGTGACATTTGTACCCTATTTGTTTAAACCCAACGCCACAAAGGTTTTAAAATAAGGTATAATGCTGAAGAGCTTTGTCATTCAATGGGTATTTGGTGAATATTTACTACATGCCAAGGAATGTATTGAGGAGAATATCGTAACACATACTATGCAACATCTAATATATAATGCATAAAATAATATATACAATATAATTATGTTATTATCTGAACCTGGTGTATTTCATATGTAGCTACTTAAATTCTGTATGGAGGGTGTTTGTGCATTGCCCAGGTGTCTAGTCCTCAGTTATATTGCAGAATCTGTGCAGCTATGTATGAAGTGTGCTGAAAGGGACATTTGGACAATAATTGCAATAATATTTCAGGAAAAAAAGTAGATTAATGTGGTCCAAAACAAAAAAGAATGACTTTGTGGAAGAGAAATGATAGAGAGGATAAGAGAAAGTGAGAGAAATGAATAGTCTACGTGGAGACAGCCTAAAGAAACCTTTTTAATGAAGAATACCCTTATGGCTGTTTGGGTGTCTGGGGAACATAATAGCTTAGACAATGAGAGGTCACTGGACATTTCTAAATAATTAAGTAAAATGATAAACCAATTTTAAGGAATCCTTCCCCAACTCAAGCTTAACTCTGTCAGTTTCATATCAAAAGAGGCACACAGATGAAGTATGGGGAATAACTCTGTTAGAGGCAGTCTTGGACATGATTTTATCCTTATATGAGGTAGTCATTTGAGTTCATCTCTAGGTTGCTGAGCCATGAACCAAGAGTTTAAATCAAGAACTATATGTTTTTACTTTGTCCAAACAGGGCTCTTTTATAGAGCAAGAATATTTGAGATGTCCCAGAAGAGGTCACTTTGGGAAAATCAAAGTATAAAAATAGTATCTATGTTTAGAGGTTAACTAAAGAAAATAAACATATCTATCAGAAGAAAAGGCTTGCTAATGAGATAATAGTTTTTTAGGTTCTCTACTAAAACTGGAAAAAGAGGATAGATGCTTAAATCAAATAATGCAGGAAGTTGGATCAAAGTAGATGTGTCATTACAGTAGATTAGAACCCTAGAATGTTCTAAAAAAAATTAGAAATCTACTTCCTTTAAAATAGGATAGATATTCCTCTAACTGGAATAGTTTATGAATCATGCTGTCTAAAGACAGAGAAAATGAATGAATGAAGGAATGACTGTTTGGAGCTTTCTTGAAGAAATGGAATCCTAGAAGACTAAAGAACAAAGGCATTCAGTAAAGCCCACAGTATAGTTAATTCTTACAACCTTTTATCAGATCACATAATCTAAAATTTTCTCCCCCTTATTCCTCTGGCTGATGTATCATAACATCCTCATGCACTTCTTTCACTGTTATTATAGATAATTTGTAGTTTTGTTTTTTTTTTCCCCACTAGTATAGTGCTTCTTCTCCCAATAAGAAGGCAAGATTCTGAGTGCAGGGGTCTGGCTATTACCTCCCCAACATATAATGCCTTGTTTTGTACATAGTAGATGCTCACTAAATACTTATGGAAAACAGCACCACACATGTCTTGGCTAAAGTGATGACGGAAATGAAATAAGATAGAATGAGAATAGAGGATTCTCTCTTTACTTCAGAAAAGTCTTATTGGAGTTACTTCAAATTTCTGCTGCCTTTTGCAATGACACGGAGGGCTGAGCGGCAGCCAATATTCCTCTGAATGAAAACTCAGACGCCGTGTAGACTAGCCCCTTCTAGCTTTTTTGATGATCGTTAGGTATCTCCTGGTCTGATCCTTTTTGCTTGAGGAGTTGACCACCTTTTCTGAAATTATTATTCTTTTTCTCTTCTATTATGCTTGTCCAATGTGACACTTATACTTTAATGCCTTACAGATAAAATGGTCTCTGTCAGTCTGCACTTCTTATGCCTGGAGAAAATTTTACTGCTCCATAAACTCCTGTAATGCCCCAGTGTTTAACAAAAGATCTATCACTCTATCAGTGGGTCTTTATGGGCTCTGTGTACATTTTTGTGTTTGTTTTTGTTTTTGCAATGCAAGGTTGGTTCCTGAAGCAAAAAAAGAGACAGAGATAAATGGATTTTTGTATGCTAACAAATGTCAAGAATCCAGCTCAATTTATACTGAGGTGGTATTAAATAGCTAAATCAAATTGTAGAATATTTCACAGGCAATAGCATTAAGCACTGGAAAGGAACTGTAATATAAGATTTCCTCTTTATCAGTGATTACGGAAATATAACTCTCTTATTCACTGGCTTGTGCTGGAGAATATTTATAGTTGCTGTATCTTGATTTTTTCTCTCTTGACAGATGCTCAGAGGCTCCATGCCTGATGAGTCAGTGGACAGGGAACATTGAACATGACCTGCTTCTGCCACCCGTTCCACACCAAACAACTCTGTGTGGCTTACAAAATCCTTTAAAGGCATCTTTTCAAGATGTAAGCTGAAGGAAGATATGTCGGATTTCAGGAATGAAGTTTCTCTCTCTAATCTGTTTTAGGACTGTGTTAGCCACAAGCTGAAGATTTCTGTCAAGGATGTTTCTGCAAGTGTGCGTGCGTGCATGTGTGTGTGTGTGTGTGTGTGATTATGCATATAGGAACATGTGTGCACTGGGGATGTCTCTATGTGTGCAGGTGATCCCAAATGGCCTGGCGAAAAGGTGTCTTATCCATAGTGTGGGAGGTTCCAAGTTGCTGCTTCTCTCTGAGAAGCTGCTGAGTCGCCACCTGCGTGGTTGTGAGTGTGGGCAGCAATTCAGTCTCCTATCATTCCAGGCATCTGCAGAGAGAATAAGAAAACCATCACCTGTCCTGTGGCCAGGAAGGTGGGAATATCTTGATTACCTGTTGGTGGTACTCATACCAAATAAGCATGTAACTGCCACTTCACTCCCTATTTCTCTACGATGGTACACGGAAACCTTATTTTCAGAAGCTTTCAGTGAGTAAATGAGCATCTGTTTCTGCACTGCTGAACAATTTGCCGTGTTTTGTTCAGAAAGTATTTACTAAGTAGTTTATTTATGCTCTGTGCTTTGATAACAGCTATGATGAATAAACATGTAACAATAGTAACAAAAAAATGGGAATGGGTGCAGGGATACTTAGGTAATTTTAGCCAAATAATGCAAACAAATAACACAGAAAGCTGGCACACAGGAACCCGGCAGCTCCTCCAAGGATGTTCCCTTGAAATTAGATCCATCACACAAACTTTGCATCTCTACAGCTTGCTAGTGTGTGTCAAGCAAATGTATAAGGCGCACCCTTTGCTTGTCCCCCTCTGGGTGCAGGATCAAAAACCAAAGCATAAAACACAAACACGCACCACGAAAGAGTTTATTTCTGACCCCAAATGACGTGATTTTTAAAAGGGAAAGAGAAGTAATGGTCTGTTAGTATTGATAAAAAGTGAGTGTAGTGGGAGGAAACTAGAAAAAATGTTCTTATGTACTTTCCAGGGTTATTGCATCAAGAAAGAGAATATGTGTCTATGGACTTTGTAAAGTGGATTACGCTTTGCAAGGTAGTCATTATGCATTAGGTGTGAGGAGTACAGATAAATGACAGATAGGAAGTTGACTCAGGTGTAAGTGATGCTTGCAGAAAGAGTGCTAAAGAGGAACATCTGGTCGGGAGCATGTACAGTGCCTGCTTGGCCTTGATGTTCTCTGGCCCATGCTCCTCCTACTTGCAAAGCACCAAGCCTGACCAGCATAAAATTGGGACCCAATAAAAGCTGACTTTTATGACTGTTTTTCATATTATTAGCATTGAAATTCAAATCAGGACCTTGTAATCTCTGAAAAGCAGTATCAGACCCCCAGCTGAGGTCACTCCAAGATGTGACACAACAAATGACTTTAGAATAAAGGCATTGATTTACAAGCCTATAGGTGCAATCCAACCACAAGTGATGCTGAAAACAAAAAGCACATATTGCTGTCTTTATACCAAACTATTTGGGTGTGGGCAGGGCTTTTCTGCACCTGCGTTAAGGAGCTCCATTCTGGTTGCTATGTGTCAAGGAAGATATGACACAGCTGGAGTGTCAGTCCTTGCCTGAGGACCAGCTGTCAGAAGGATCAAAAATCTGCTGTCTTGAGCATGAGTCAATAATTGCTGAGACTGCCATCCTGTTCCAATAGGGTCTGATTAATCTGCTGCCTGGGTAAGTCTTCCCAGGAATGGCTCGTCTCTCTAATCCTGTGGAGAGAGTCCAGTCTCCATGCCTCATTTCTGTCCTGGCTTCTGGTCTCTTCACTGGCCCATTTGAGGGGTGGCAGCCTAGCCCAGTTCTGTGACTTGAGTCCTCTCCCTCTCTGCAGAGGATAGACACAGCTAACAGTGCCTTCAGCTCAACTGGGGCCCAGCTTCATTTTAAAATTTCTCTATTTAATAAGATGGTCTTGTTTTGGATTCTTTTTTTTCCCCTTAGATTTACAATGAGTAAGCACTGAAAAATGTGTTGTTGAAAAGCTAGTAGAGAATGTTCTGCTTCTTCAAATGTGGAGGTTTGAATTTTTATTTTCTGCGTAACTGTTCTCCCAAACAAAGACTTTGCTAAGATAGTTATGATTAAGAATTCTGATCCCAAAGCAGAGGCAGAAAATTGGTATCTGGGGGAGATCATGTTCTTTTGGGGGAGGCTTATTAATGTAAGCTGAAGGATGAGAAGGAAAATGGACACAACTCCAGTTCTCTTTTTGGTCCACTGAACTGGATAGGGAGCTCTGTGATTGAGTGACGAGTTCCCTTAATTGTGAAACTCTTTATGAGAAAAATTTGTGGGTCTCTATTCTTGAGCAAAGCTCTTTTGGCAGGCAACAAAATATGACACAGCATTCGCAAGAAAGCTGCTCTCTCTGCTTCTACGCAGGACTCAACTCTGCTTTGGTTCCCTGAGAAATGGCAGCTTTATGAACCAGTCGAGACTGTACCCTTGTCTCAGATACTGCAGTCTCCTGATGGTCACTTTGAGCAGTGGGGCAGGGGAGACTTCATGGAATATAACAAGTGAGACCAATGTAGAAGAGGATGTATGCCATGTGGTGTTTGCAGCCAAATGATTGGTTTTTGGGCATGTGTGAGGTACCACTTAGGAAACCACTGGGAAAACTGAAGAGGGTAAATGTCATGCTATTTTGATGCCACTGGGCCAAGAGAACTTAACTTGCACCTAAAGCCACAATTCTACCACCTATTTGATGAAGACAGATTGTTGTTGTCTGGTGAATCCTGCTGCTCATTAGATAGGCATTTAGATTATCAGCACCCATTTTCATGTACCTCAAGCCTGCTTTGGACATTAATTGGGTTGGGTCTGCTGATAAGCACTTTTACAAGGCTAATTCTTTGAACCATAGGCCAAACATTGTTCCATTTCTGGGGTGAAAGCCTATAGATTCATGATATGGAATACATTTGGTAAGAGAATCTGAAATGATTGAGAGATTATACGTTCAAGGGCTACCATGTGAAGGGAGATAAATGGTGAAGAGTCTCAAGGATATAAAGACAAAGCAAAAGGTGATATAACAACATATCTATAAAAAAGCAAAGTGCATAATTAGATGTGTTTATGAAAGCATAGGCTAAAAGAATTATGACGCTTCATTGAAAAGTTAAAACAAAGACATGTAACAGAAAATAGTATGCACTTCATTAGTATCTCAACATAGAAAGTAATACATAACTTGTTAAACTTTTCATAGAGCCTTCAGCCATTATTAGTATTATTATTATTTGGAGTGTTGAAGATATATTTCAAGGCTGGGTGCGGTGGCTCATGCCTGTAATCCCAGCACTTTGGAGGCTGAGGCAGACGGATTCCGTGGTCAGATTGAGACCATCCTGGCTAACATGGTGAAACCCCGTCTGTACTAAAAATGCAAAAAATTAGCCGGACATTGGGGTGGGTGCCTGTAGTCCCAGCTACTTGGGAGGCCGAGGCAGGAGAATGGCATGAATCCAGGAGGCGGAGCTGGCAATGAGCAGAGATTGCACCACTGTACTCCAGCCTGGGTGACAGAGTGAGACTCCAACTCAATAAATAAATAAATAAATAAAATATATTTTAAATGTTTTGAGGTAAGGAATTAGTGCAGAGGGTTATGATCTGGGGATATTCACAACTTATGAGTTGATGCCAGGGACAACAACCATTTTCCCTCCACGTTGTGTCTGTGTGTCTGGTGCCATTGCCTTAGAAACATCTTGGTTGCATAAACCGTAGAAAGAATCAGAGTTAATGTTTACAATTGTTTTAGTTTTTTTTTTTAGCACTATTTTAATAATTCATGAACTTGATCATACTCTTTCAAATGGCAAAAGAATGAACTTTTATGAGTCTTGCAACAAACTAAAGCCCTATAGTTGGGCAAAAGCATATTGGCTACATTAATTCAACTGGTTAATTTCTCAAATATGATTCTACATTTTCCAGAAGTAAACATGTTTAGTATATTGAAAAATGTTGAACTTCAATCCAACAAACATTTATTGATTCCTTAATATCTTCCGGGCCTATGCTAGTACTAAAATTTAGAGCTGAATAGGATGAGACCCTGCTTATAGTCTTTGAATTGAAAGAAAATATTTAGAACTGTCTTTATTTCCTCATTGAGTTTTCTAATTTTCTCTCAAGAGATCTAGAAATATGAAGTTGACATTACAGATTCTAGAGACAAATTTATTAAATGCCCTGTCTCCAACTTTGATTTACTCTTTGAGAAATGTTTTCACCATTATTTTAGGAGGACTTTCTAGTCACAGGGCCTGAATTGCTATAGACGCTGCTTAAAGTGTATCATTTGAGCTTCCTGTCTCGAGTAGGGCAGGGTAGGGGGAGTTTGAGATGCAGGGAAGGGAAGAGAATAACAGAAGTAGTTTCTTTTCAAAACAGAAAAAGGAAGGAAGGACAGAGGGAAGGAGGGAGGGAAGGAGACGAGAAAAAGGCAAACAAGCTAGATATTCTATACCTTGTATATATTCTGGGTGTTGGCTAGTCATATTTAATGAGAATAACCTTCAGAACGCTCTAGGTTTTTAAGCAAAAGTCAATTTATATGATCACTCTAAAATTGAGTATCTGTCTATATTAAAAAAGTAATCTAATGTCATGACCAAGAAATACCAAAAATATTGATACAGTTAAATTAGTGTCTAAAATGTTATGAATGCATTTCCTAGTTTAAAATATGCTAGCAGGAAATATATATTTACAGCTCAGAATAGCATACAAAAAGGAATTGCTGCCCAATTTTTGGTAAAAAACTAGTAAATATGCCGAATCTGCTTGATTTCCAGGATGTCTCAGGACAATGTACATTAGAATTTAATAAAATTGAAAGAGATTTTTAAACCCTAAATATCCTAGTGTTTAAAATAGAAAATATCATTATTAGCAATATTTAATAGAAATAAAATAGAATTAAATAGAAAAAATTGTTATTAAAACAAGAGGAGAATGGTGAAATTGGCAAGTAGTCATAGTTAGGACAGGTGATTAACCATTTCTAAGAGCTTTGAATTAGTTCCAATATACAAATTTTTAAGACAATCGCTAAAAGTTCCCACTGTTTCCCATGGCTCTAGTAATTTGTCCAATACAGGAAGAAAGTGAATTTCTGTAGTTTAAATTATACTTATCCTTTGAAAGGATAAGTATCCTAGAGAGTATTTTCCAGAAGACTGAATGGAGAGGAATTTATATTGTTATTTCAATGAGTAATTCCCACAGCCCCTACCAGCTCCAAACCTCTAAGTGGTAATATGTGATACCAACCTATGTTAGTACTGAAGAAATTCACTTCCCTAGTATACATAGCTTCTTAGTGAAAGATCTCCTTAGCACCAGTTCAATGACATTTGCACTTCACTTTGTTGCCTCCCACTCCCAATCGGGGTGCACAAGACTTACTTATACATAATTACTTCTTGAGAATTAGCTTAAAATTCAATTATAGCTGGCTGCAAAAGTCATTTGGTGGCCAAGTATGTCTAAGTAAAAGGAAGTTTTGATATATCACATATATATCCCATTTTATTTGTTTCACAAGGAAGAATGGAGATAGATTCTTTACAGATCAAGAGATTAAGTGTCCTGTTTTGATATAAAGTTAGAATCTCTCACTCCTTCTTCCATGGCCCTCACTCTCGGGGCCTCCTCACTCTTGGCGCCCTCACTCTGGGAGCCTCCTCAGCCTTGGCGTCCACTCTGGCTGCGCTTATGGAGGCCTCCAGCCCACCACAGCACTGTGGGAGCGCCTCTCTGGGCTGGCCGAGGCCAGAGCCAGCTCCCTCTGCTTGCGGGGAGGTGTGGAGGGAGAGGCGGGGGCGGGAACCGGGGCTGCACATGGAGGGGGTGGGCCAGCGAGAGTTCTGGGTGGGTGTGGGCTCAGTGGACTGCACTCAGAGCCGCCCCCCAACCACGCCACTGGCCCAGGCAGTGAGGGGCTTAACACCCAGGTCAGCAGCTGTAGAGGGTATGCTGGGTCCCCCAGCAGTGCCCGCTGGCCATGCTCAAATTCTCACCAGGCCTCAGTTGCCTCCCCGAGGGGCAGGGCTAGGGACCTGCAGCCTGCCATGCCCAAGCCTCCCCCACCCCGCCTTGGGCTCCTGCATGGCCCTAGCCTCCTGGAGGAGCGCTGGGTCCTGCCCTGCGGCTCCAGGTCCCATTTACCGCCCAAGGGCTGAGGAGTACAGGTGAATGGAGCCGGACTGGCAGGCAGCTCTGCCTGCAGCCCTGGTGTGGGATCCACTAGGTGAAGCCAGCTGGGCTCCTGGGTCTAGCAGGGACTTTGAGAACCTTTATGTCTAGCTAAGGGATTGTAAATACACCAATCAGCACCCTGTGTCTAGCTCAGGGTTTGTAAATACACCAATGAGTACTCTGTATCTAGCTAACCTAGTGAGGACTTGGAGAACTTTTCTGTCTAGCCCTCTGTGTCTAGCTGAAGGATTGTAAATGCACCAATCAGCACTCTGTCAAAATGGACCAATCAGTGCTCTGTAAAATGGACTAATCAGCTCTCTGTAAAATGGATCAATCAGCAGGATGTGGGTGGGGACACATAAGAGAATAAAAGCAGGTTGCCTGATCCAGCCAGAAGCAACTCACTCAGGTCTGCTCCCATGGTGTGGAAGCTTTGTTCTTTTGCTCTTTATAATAAATCTTGCTGCTGCTCACTCTTTGTGTCCATGCCGCCTTTATGAGCTGTAACATTCACTGAGAAGGTCTGCAACTTCATCCTGAAGCCAGCAAGACCACGAACCCACCAGAAGGAAGAAACTGCGGACACATCTGAACATCTGAAGGAACAAACTCGGGACACACCATCTTTAAGAAATGTAACACTCACCGCGAGGGTCCACAGCTTCATTCTTGAAGTCAGGGAGACCAAGAACCCACCAATTCCAGACACATTATGACAGTTCAGACAGATGTGTGAATGTATACGCTTTTGATATAGATAAACTTTCCTATGTTGCAACTCCCAGCTTAGTGAATCTGAGCAATTTGCTTAAGTTACCAAGGTCTCAGCTTGGATATCTCTAAAACGAGAGTCATAGTCCCAGTCTTACAGAAATGTTGTGAAGATGAAATAGTATATGTGAAACACTGAAATAAATTATGTATTGAGTAGACATTCGATAAATGATAGCTCTCATATGTTTTTTCAATATGAAACAGTATTATTAATTAATAATTACTATTGGTTGCTTCAAGTTCTTTTTTTTTTTTTATACAGTTAATCTGCTCCTTTGGTTTTGTGCAAAATTTGTGTTAGGGAGACACCAGTTTTCACATGAATGTTCTTACACACAACCCTTTTTTTTTTTTTTTTTTTTTTTTTTTTTGAGATGGAGCATCTCATTCTGTCACCAGGCTGGAATGCAGTGGCATGACCTTGGCTCACTGCAACCTCTGGCTCCCAGATTCAAGTGATTCTCCTACATTGTCCTCCTGAGTAGCTAAGATTACAGGTGCATGCACCACCACACCCGGCTAATTTTTTTTTGTTTTTGTATTTTTAGTAGAGATGGGGTTCCACCATGTTGGCGAGGATGGTCTCAATCTCTTGGCCTTGTGATCTACCTGCCTCTGCCTCCCAAAGTGCTGGGCTAACAGACATGAGTCACCACGCCTGACTCACAACTGTTTTTATTACAAGGTAATTTAGGGAAAGAATGGGGATTCATGAGCCCCAGAGGATGCTTTCATAAGCTTTGTTACTAAATACAGTGAGGGTGCAATCATGTCTCTCCTAGCAGGGGCCCAGGACTCAGGCTAGAAACCACCCAGAGGATGTCAGTGCTGGCATATTTTGCTGAAGGGGTTCAATCCACATTAATCCTTAAATATTACTTATAGAGTTTATGAGGAAGAAAATGTGATTAATCCACACAAAAAGGAAAAAAAAAATAACCCCATTTCTCAACTGAGGGGAAAAATTCCTTTGAGCATAAACAGATTGCACTATTTATACATGAAATATTTTTTGCATCTATAAACTTACCATGCTCAAGTATTCTAATTAATCGTGGTGGTTGCCAGGGAAACCAAACTAACTCAATTATAGGTCTGCAGGAAGGTGCAGCATATTTATGACTGTGAATCAGGTAGTTTTCTGTGCAAAAACTAAAACTGAACAGATGCTTAAAGATTTTAAATGTTCTACAGAACACACTGTTATCTACATAGTTTTCCTTAAAGAATCTCTTGATTTTCTTTCTTCATAACAACTTGGTTTGGGAACATGGACAGTGAATGTGATAGATTAAGAAGAGATAATGAGGAACATGATCAGCAATAAAACCACAGGAAATGACTGAATTAGGAGCCTGTGGGTTGCATTGAAACAGAGCCATAATTCTATACCATTTGTGTTTGGCTACCTTATCTAAAACCCAAGGACTAAATAATACTGAGAAGAGAGGCCATTTCTCTCACCATCCCCCATCTCCAAGGAGAAGGAGGAAGTAAAAACTGCAAAACAACAGACTGATCAGTGCCACTGGCCAGGCCTGTAGGTTAGAGATTAATCCCCACCCATCACAAGATCAGGAGATCGAGACCATCTTGGCTAACACAGTGAAACCCTGTCTCTCCTAAAAATAGAAAAAATTGGCAAGGTGTGGTGACAGGTGCCTGTAATCCCAGCTACTCAGGAAGCTGAGGCAGGAGAATGGCATGAACCTGGGAGGCAGAGCTTACAGTGAGCTAAGATCATGCCACTGCACTCCAACCTGGGTGACAGAGTGAGACTCCATCTCAAAAAAACAAAAAACAAAACAAAAAATGCTTAACCCCTATCTTAACCACTTGTGCTATTTATAGATCACAGACAATGGTGTGGAGAAATATTTGCATTGCTTACCCTCACCACTAACGTATGTGGACATAGTCACGTACCCCATGCTTGCTCAACCTATCACGACCCTGTCATATGGACCCCTGAGGGTTGTAAGCCTTCAAAAGGGCCAGGAACTCTTTCTTTGAGGAGCTCGGTTCTTGAGATGCAAGTCTGCTGACACTCCTAGCCGAATAAAGCCTTTTCCTTCTTTAACCTGTGTCTGAGGGGTTTTATCTGAGGCTTCTCCTGCTACATTTCTTGGTTCCCTGACCTGGAAGTGAGGTGACTGATGGACGGTCGAGGCAACCCTTAGGCAGCTTAGGCCTGCCCCGCATAGCATTCCTGTGGGGGATTCTGGCTAGCTTGAGTGATGTGGATACTAAGAGTACTCCAGGGTAGGCATTGGCCCCAGTGGAACACCTCATCAGAGCAGTACACAGCAGACCCCTGCAGAGGATTAATTCCGTGGCTGAACACCCAGAAGGAAATGGTGCTTGGAGTGCAGACATCTGGAATATGGTAGGACTGGTCCTGGGAACTTGCCCACTCCATTTGAGTGGAAGTGTGGCCTGATCACCCACGGTGTGTCCTTATTGGCACTTTCGTCTCAGTTTTGATTTGATTTTGATTTGGCTTGGCTTGTTTGAAGAAAGGAGGGTGAAAATGAGTGAATACTTGTGATTGACACAAATCTCCTCTTGTGGCATGAGTGTTCTTCTTTTCTTTTTTCTTTTCTTGTCTTAGGAAGGAGGTAGGTAAAAAGCAGAGTAAGCCCAGTCCATTAGACTATTTTAAAGAATTTCTAAAAAGGTTTTAATGGAGACTGTGTAGTTACTATGACACCAGGGAAACAGAACTTTGTGTGAAATAGACTGGCCGGTATTAGGAGTGGTTTGGCCGTCAGAAGGAAGCCTAGACAGGTCCCTTGTTTCAAAGGTATGGCACAAGGTAACTGGTAAGCCAGGATACCTAGACCACTTTCCATACGTAGATACTTGGTTACTGCTGGTTTTAGACTCCCCACAGTGGTTAAGAGGACAGGCAGCAGCAGTACTATGGCAAAGGGACAGACAGCCAAGGAAGAATCCCACTCTACCTGCTGAGGGAAGTTGGCTCCTTAAGTCCTGTCTGACCCAACATCAGAGGATTCATGGCAAGAAACAGTACCAGCAGTGCCCTCCCTCCCCCAACACTTTCACCAAGAAGGAAGCCCTCCCACTCTTGACCCCACTGCGCCCAAGCTTCCACAAGGCCTACATGCCCCTAGGCCACCCAGAGTAGAAAAGAAAGGATGTGAGACCTTGGGAGAAGCCCCTCCCTTGGCAACCCATTTGAGACCTAAAACTGGGATACAAATGCCCCTGAGAGAACAACAGTATACTGGGGTAGATGAGGATGGGCATATGGTGTAAGGCATGCCTTTGTGTACCAACCCTTCACCTCTGCTGATCTCCTCAATTGGAAAAACAGTACCCCATCATATACCAAAAAGCCTCAAGCTATAACTGATTTTCTCCAAACTGTTATCCAGACCCACAACCCTATTTGGGCTAATTGCCACCAGTTGCTCCTCATATACCTCTTTAACACAGATGAAAGGCGAAGGGTGCTCCAAGCAGCAACTAAGTGGCTAGAGGAACGTGTTTTGGCTGATTACCAAAATCAAATCCCCAACAGTATGTAAGGAGCCAATTACCAGGAACAGACCCCCAGTGGGACCCAAGTGAAAAACTGGATATGCAAAGGCTAAACCGGTACAGGGAAACCCTCCTGGAAGGGTTAAAGAAGGGAGTTTAGAAGGCCACAAATTTTGGTAAAGTCTCTGAGGGTGTTCAAAGAGCGGAAGAGAGTCCAGCACAATTTTACGAGAGACTATGTGAGGCCTATCATATGTATACCCCTTTGATCCTGAAAGCCCTGAAAATCAGCGCATGATTAACATGACTTTAGTTAGTCAAAGTACAGAAGATATTAGAAGAAAACTGCAGAAACAGCCTCATTTGCAGGCATGAATACTTCACAGTTTTTGGAGATAGCCAACCAGGTGTTTGTGAATAGAGACGTGGTAAGCCACAGAGAGAACCAAAGAGAGAGCGAATGCCAAGCCCAGTGAAACGCTGACCTACTAGCTGCAGCTATTAGATGGGTCCCTCCAAAGGGGCGAGAGAAGGGGGGTCCAGGAAAAATACCCAGTCTGGCTGTCCATGCTTGCAGCATAACCAGTGTGCTTACTATAAGTAAATAGGACATTGGAAGGACAAGTGCCCCCAGTTGAAAGGAAAACAAGGTGACTCTGAGCAGGAGGCCTCAGATAAGGACAAAGGGGCCTTGTTCAATCTGGCAGATGGGTTACTGGACTGAGGGGGACCGGGTTTATGTGCCCCCAAAGAGCCTGTGGTCTGGATAACAGTCGGGGGCGAGGACATTGAGTTTCTTGTCAATACTGGTGCTGAATATTCAGTAGCAACCACCCCGATCATCCCCTTATCCAAAAAGATTATTGATATAATCAGAGCCAAAGGGGTTTCAGCAAAGCAAGCTTTCTGTTTGCCCCAGACCTGCACTGTGGGGAGCATGAGGTAATTCACCAGTTCCTGTGCATGTCTGACTGCCCCTTTCCTTTACTGGGAAGGGACCTACTTAGTAAGCTGAGAACCACTATCTCTTTTACAAAGCATGTCTCTTTACAGCTAAAGTTACCTGGAACGGGAGTCATCATGGCCCTTATGGTTCCTCGGGAAGAGGAATGGAGACTCTTCTTTTTTTTTTTTTTTTTTTTTTTTTGAGACGGAGTCTTGCTCTGTCGCCCGAGCTGGAGTGCAGTGGCTGGATCTCAGCTCACTGCAAGCTCCGCCTCCCGGGTTTACGCCATTCTCCTGCCTCAGCCTCCGGAGTAGCTGGGACCACAGGCGCCCGCCACCTCGCCTGGCTAGTTTTTTGTATTTTTAGTAGAGACGGGGTTTCACCGTGTTAGCCAGGATGGTCTCGATCTCCTGACCTCGTGATCCGCCCGTCTCGGCCTCCCAAAGTGCTGGGATTACAGGCTTGAGCCACCGCGCCCGGCCGGAGACTCTTCTTAACGGAGTCTGGCCAAGAGATAGGACCAGCCCTGGCTAAGTGGTGGACAAAAGTGTTGACGTAAGACAACCCTCCAGGATTGGCAGTCAACCAAGGCCCCATACTCATAGAAGTGAAGGCTGGGGCAGGGCCAGTTAGGCAAAAATAGTACCCGGTCCCCAGAGAAGCTCTTGAGGGCATCCAGGTCCATCTCAAGCACCTGAGGGCCTTTGGAATTATAGTCCCTTGTCAGTCTCCATGGAACACTCCCCTCCTACCTGTTCCCAAGCAGGGGACCAAGGACTACAGGCCAATGTAGGGTTTACGCATGGTCAATGAAGCTGCAGTGATTTTGCATCCAATGGTACCTAACCTGTACACATTGTTGGGGTTGCTGCCAGCTGAAGACAGCTGGTTCACCTGATTGGACCTAAAAGATGCTTTATTTAGCATCAGACTACCTCCTGAGAGCCAAAAACTGTTTGCCTTTCAGTGGGAGGATCCAGGGTCAGGTGTCACCACTCAGTACACTTGGACCCGGCTCCCCCTACAAAGAAGTCCCCCACCATCTTTGGAGAGGCACTGGCTCAAGACCTCCAGAAGTTTCCCGCCAGATACCTAGGCTGTGTGCTGCTCCAGTACATCAACTACCTCCTGCTGGGAAACCCCACAGCAGTCGGGTGTGCCAAGGGAATGGATACCCTGCTCTGGCACCTGGAGGACTGTGGGTATAAAGTGTCCAAAAAGAAAGTTCAGATCTTCAGAGAGCAGGTATGTTACCAGGGATTTACTATCTGACCAGGGAGAGTGCAGCCTGGGATCAAAAAGAAAGCAAGTCATCTGCGACCTGCCAGAGCCTAAGACCAGAAAGCAGGTGAGAGAACTCTTAGGAACTGTAGGGTTCTGCAGGTTGTGGATCCCAAACTTTGTAGCATCAGCTAAGTCTCTGTATGGAGTTGCAAAGTGGGGAGACAAGGAACCTTTCAAATGTGGGTCCCAACAGCAACAAGCTTTTCATGAGTTAAAAGGAAAACTCATGTCGGCCCCAGCCCTGGGACTACCTGACCGGACAAAACCTTTTACGCTATATGTGTCAGAGAGAGAAAAAATGGCAGTTGGAGTTTTGACCCAGACTGTGGGGCCCTGGATGACGCCAGTGGCCTACCTCTCTAAACAACTAGACAGGGTTTCTAAAGATTGGCCCCCAGTTTTGAGGGCCTTGGCAGCAAAAGCCCTGCTAGCACAAGAAGTGGATAAGCTAACTCTTGGGCAAAACCTAAACATAAAGGCCCCCCATGCTGTGGTGACTTTAATGAATACCAAAGGACATCATTGGCTAACAAATGCTACAATAACTAGATACCAAAGTTTGCTCTGTGAGAATCCCCACATAACCATTGAAGTATGCAACACCCTGAACCCCTCCACCTTGCTCCCGGTATCAGAGAGCCCAGCTGAAAATAACTGTGTAGAGGTACACAGTTGGGAGCTGTACGTGGACGGGAGCAGCTTCATCAGCCCACAAGGAGAGAGGTGTGCAGGATATGCAGTGGTAACCCTGGACGTTGTCATTGAAGCCAAAGTATTGCCCCAGGGCACTTCAGCCCAGAAGGCTGAACTCATTGCTTTAATTTGGGCCTTAGAGCTAAGTGAAGGTAAGACTTACAGTCGTAAACATTTACGCTGACTCTCAGTATGCCTTTTTAACCTTGCAAGTGCATGGGGCATTATACCAGGAAAAGGCCTGTTGAACTCTGGGGGAAAAGACATAAAGTATCAGCAAGAGTTCTTGCAATTATTAGAGGCAGTGTGGAAGCCCCAAAAGGTGGCAGTCATGTACTGAAGAGGACGCCAGCGAGCTTCCACCTCGTTTGCCTTGGGAAACTCCTGAGCTGACTCAAAGGCTTGAAAAGCAGCATCCACCCCCTACCAGGTGTCAGTCACAGCCCCCTGGCTCCCTCAGGCACCTGACCTTGTGCCTACTTATTCTAAAGAAGAGAAGGACTTTCTCCAGACAGAGGGAGTCAGCCCCTGCCAAAACAGTGGCGCAGCAGTATGTCACCTACCTACCGGCAGCACAGTGCTAGGCAAGGTCCAACTATCCTGTCCAGCATACAAGCTTACGGAGCAGCCCCCTTTGAAGATCTCCAAGTAGACTTCACTGAGATGCCCAAATGTGGAGGTGACAAGTATTTGCTAGTTCTAGTGTGTACATAATCTGGGTGGGCAGAGGTCTATCCAATACAGACCGAGAAAGCTCATGAAGTAACCCGTGTGCTTCTCCAAGATCTCATTCCTAGGTTTGGACTGCCCTTATGAACTGGCTCAAACAACAGGCCAGTATTTGTGGCTGAGTTGGTACAGAAGACAGCAAAGGTATTGGGGATCACATGAAAACTACATACTGCCTACTGACTATTAAGTTCTGGAAAGGTGGAGTGGATGAATCAGACTATCAAAATTAGTTTAAGGAAAATGTGTCAAGAAACAGGATTAAAGTGGGTACCAGCTGTCCCTATGGTATTGTTTAACATTAGATGTACCTCTTCTAAGAAAACAGGATATTCCCCTTATGAAATGTTATTTCATAGGCCCCCTCCCATACTATGGGGACTCCCAGGCACTCCTTGAGAGCTAGGTGAAATTAAGTTACAGCGACAGCCACAGGCTTTAGGGAAAATTACACAATTTCAGCCTGGGTAGCCTATTCTCCCTGTTAGCTTATTCTCCCCTGTTCACCCCTTCTCCCCAGGTGATCAGGTGTGTATCAAGGATTGGAACGTAGCCCCCTTGTGGCCACAGTGGGAAAGACCCCAGACCATCATCTCGACCACTCCCACAGCTGTAAAGGTAGAGGGAATCCCAGCCTGGATCCACCACAGACAGGTAAAACCTGCAGCACCTGAGACCTGGGAGACCAAGCCCAGACAACTCTCTGCAAAGTGACCTTAAGAAAGACGACAAGCCCTTGCTCCAGTCACACCCAAAAGCTGACCGGTCCACGCATGGCCTAAGCGTGAGGAAACTCATCATGGGACTCATTTTTCTTACATTTTGGACTTGTACAGTAAGGACTTCAGCTGACCTTCCTCAGACTGAGGACTGTTCCCAGTGTATACATCAAGTTACTGAGGTAGGGCAAAAGGTTAAAATAGTCTTTCTGTTTTATAGTTATGAATACACAGGAACCCTAAAAGGAACTTGTTTATACAATGACACCCAGTACAAGGTATGCAGTCCAGAAGATGGACAACTTAGTGTTTGTTATAACCCATCTGAGCCCCCCATGGCCACAGCATTTGAAATAAGGTTGAGGACTGGTAAATGGGGAAAAGTCGATACGAGTAAAGTAATAACTAGAAGAGAAGAAAAAGGAGTCCCCAAACAAATTGTCTTAAAATTTGATATTTGTGCAGCAATCAACAGTTACCCATATGGAAATAGAATAAGATGTGGCTTCTAGATGGGGAAAGGGGCTATATAGTAGAAAATAAATATGTTTGTCATAAATAAGGACTGTGTAGTGATGAATTTAGTTACTTGTCCTGTGTCATTTAGACCACCTGAAAAAAGATGAAAAGGATGCTGTCCACCTTCAAAAAGGAAAGAGTAACTCTTCCTGCACTAGTGGTCACTGTAATCCATTAGAACTACTAATTACCAATCCCCTTGATCCCCGTTGGAAAACAGGAGACTATATATAACTCTAGGAATCAATGGAACTGTGCTGGATCCCCGAATAAATATTTTAGTCCAAGGGGATGTTCACAGGTGCTCTCCCAAAACAGTGTTTCAGACCTTTTATGATGAGTTGAATATGCTAGCACCAGAGCTTCCAAAAAGAAAAAAGAGACAAAGAACTTGACTCTCCAGTTAGCAAAAAATGTAGCTCATTCCCTCAATGTTACTTCCTGTTATGTATGTGGGGGAACCACTATAGGAGACTCATGGCCTTGGGAAGCCCGAGAATAGGTGCCTACTGATCCAGTTCCTGACATAATTCCAGTCCAGAAGGCCCAAACTAGCAACTTCTGGGTCTTGAAAACCTCGATTATTGGACAATACTGTATAGCTAGAGAGGGAAAGGACTTCACCATCCCTGTAGGAAGGCTCAGTTGTCTAGGACAAAAGCTGCATAACAGCAGGACAGCGACAGTCACCTGGTGGAGTCTCAACTGCACTGAAAAGAATCCATTCAGTAAACTTCCCGAGATACAGATTGTTTGGGCCCATCCAGAATCTCTTCAAGACTGGACAGCTCCCACTGGACTATACTGGATATGTGGGCATAGAGCCTACACCAAATTACCTGACCAATGGGCAGGTAACTGTGTCATTGGCACCATTAAGTCATCCTTTTCTTATTGCCTGTGAAAACAGGTGAGCTTCTAGGTTTCCCTGTCTATGCCTCCTGAGAAAAGAGAAGCATAGCTATAGGAAATTGGAAAGATGATGAGTGGCCCCTGAAGGGATCATACAGTACTATAGCCCTGCCACATGGGCACAAGACGGCTCAGGGGATGCAAAACCCCCATCTACATGCTCAACTGGATCACACGGTTACAGGCCATCTTAGAAATAATCACTAGTGAAACTGGCAGAGCTTTGACTCTTTTGGCCTGGCAGGAAACCCGAATGAGAAATGCCATCTATCAGAATAGATTGGCCTTAGACTATTTCCTGGCAGCCGAAGGAGGAGTCTGTGAAAAATTCCACTTGACCAATTGCTGTCTGTAAATAGATGATTAAGGACATGTAGTCAAAAATGTGGAGACATGACAAAGCTGGCATATGTGCCCATACAGGTTTGACATGGGTTTGACCATGGATCCCTGTTTGGAAAATGGTTTCTGGCTCTAGGAGGATTTAAAACTCTTATAATAGGAATAATAATAGTGTTAGGAAGCTGCATGTTACTCCCCTGTATGTTACTCGTATTTCTCCAGTTGCTAAAGGGTTTTGTTACTACCTTAGTTCATCAAAAGACCTCAGCACAAGTGTATTACATGAATCACGATCGATCTGTCTCACAGGAAGATCCAGATAGTGAGAATGAGAGTGACAATACCAACTAGTGAGTGAGGTTCTTAAAGGGGCGAATGAGGAAAGAGGCCATTTCTCTCACTGTCCCCTGTCTCCAAAGAGAAGGAGGAAGTAAAAGTTGAAAAACAACAGACTGATTGGTGCCACTGGCCAGGCCTGTAGGTTAAAGATTAACCCCCACCCTAACTGCTTGTGCTATCTATAGATCGCAGACAATGGTATGGAGAAATACTTGCCTTGCTTACCCCCACCACTAATGTATGTGGACAGAGTCACATACCCCATGCTTGCTCAATCTATCATGACCTTGTCATGTGGATCCCTTAGGGTTGTAAGCCCTTCAAAGGGCCAGGAACTCTTTCTTTGGGGAGCTCAGTTCTTGAGACATGAGTCTGCTGATGCTCCTGGCTCCTGGCTCCTGGCTGAATACTGGCTTCTTTAACCCAGTATCTGAGGGGTTTTGTCTGTGGCTCATCCTGCTACAATACAATAAGGAAGATGGAAGGAGCTTTAAGAGAAAAGAATTAAAAACATAGAACTAGTGAGTTTAGCTAAAGTAATTGTTAGAGGAAGTTGTGGAAAATCAATGACATTTGGCTAAAGGATGCAGGAATGTGCACACCTGCATCTATAACAAGGCTTCTTCTCATAAACACCTCATTCACTGCAAAGAACTACTAGCAAATGTGGTCAATGAAAGTAAAGGGAGATAGTGTGATCAGGTTTGAGAAAGTTTCTAACATGGCATTTTCATTAGTAAAGCACTTGTAATTATTATCGTTAAAAACTACAAGTTATGTAATTGTTTTCAGAAACAATATAATCTTATTTACCATGTAAACAAAACTGACTGCTTTTCTGAAGCCCAGACCTACCATCTGCCCATCCATTAATCCACCTATTTATTCAATTAAAAATTATTTATTGATTTCCTTCTCTGTGCTTGGTCCTGTACTAGATCTTCGGTATATAATAATGAATACAATTTCTACACAGTGAATTTATAATATGACCAAGGAAACAAATCATAAACTGCTAATTATGGAAATAAATGTTTAATAAATTAGAGCTTTGGGAGTAGGTCTTAGGATGACTTGTTGGGAGCTCAAAGCTTAGTCTATTCTGTCTCCATAAAGAATCCATCCTCTGGATGAATTGCCACTTTTATCATTAATTTCATCACATATAGTATTCTTGCTTTAAAGTCTACTTTTTATACTACTGATCTGCTCCTGATCTTTCTGTGAGTGCTACAATCTGTATGTATTTTTAAAGGAATAATTTAAGGTATATCTCTTATAAGTAGCATATAACTGAATATATTCTAAAATCAGTCCGATAATCTAGTTTTTAATTGGAATATTTATTCTATTTAAATTTAATGTAATTACTTATGTATTTGGTTTTAATCATACCATCTTGATATTTATTTTCTTTTTATTTCACCTATTGTATTACCTTTCTTCCCCTTCTCACCTTTTTTGAATCAGTTGGTATTTTTCTAATCATTATTCAAATTTCCCAGTCTATTAGTTTGCAAGTTATACATTTTTTTTATTTTTCATTTCTTGTTATTCTACAGATAATAAAATGAATCCATGGCTTGTTGAAGTCTGCTATAAATGGAAATGTTCACCACTTTACAGACACACCAAAGACCTAAGAACACAGTTCCCTTTACTCTGCTTACCTTCTGTGTTATTTTGTATTTCACTTTTATTCTGACTCAAAAAACTAATTTTATGGAATCAGTATTTCTGATTTTGTATGTGTATAAGAACATTATTTATTGACTGAACCACTCTGACTTGACTCAGTGGGTGAATTCGCTGGAATCCAGTGCTCAGAAGTGTTCCTGAGAGCACTGACTCAAACATTCCTTCCTCATGACTTCTTCTTTTTCTGTGTTATACACCATTCATTCATTCATTCATTTAGGATTCAGCAGGTATATGTGCAGATTTGTTACATGATATATTGTGTGAGGCTGAAGTTTGGGGTATGGATAGTCCTGTCACCTAGGTAGTGAGCAAAATACCCAATAGGTAGTTTTTCAGTCCATGCCCCCCTTTCCCTCTCTTCTCTCTGTAGTAGTCCTCAGTGTCTCTTGTTCTCATCTTTATGTCCATGTGAATTCAGTGTTTACCTTCCACTTATAAGTGAGAACATGAAGTATTTGGTTTTCTGCTCCTACATTAATTCACTTAGAATAATGGCCTCCATCTGCATCCACATTGCTGCAAAGGACAATATTTTGTTCTTTTTTATGACTGTGTAGTATTCCATGGTACCACATTTTCTTTATCCAGTCCACCACTGATGGGCATCTATGTTGAGTCCATGTCTTTGCTGTTATGAATAGTGTTGTGGGGAACATGTGAGTGCATGTGTCTTTATGGTGGAATAATACATTTTCCTTTGAATATATACCCAGGAACAAGATTGCTGGCTTGAACAATAGTTCTCTTTTAAGTTTTTTGAGAAATCTCCAAACTTATTTCCACAGTGGCTGAACTAATTTACATTCCCACCAACAGTGTATAAGCACTTCCTTGTTTTCCACAGCCTCTCCAGTGTCTGTTATTTTTTGACTTTTAAATAATAGCCATTCTGACTGGTATGAGATGGTATCTCATATTGTTTTGATTTGCATTTATCTGATAAATAGTGATGTTGAGCATTTCTTCACACTTGTACACCTTCATTTGAGAAGTATCTGTTCATATTCTTTGGGCATTTTTTATTGAATTGTTTATATTTTGCTAGTTAAGTTTCACATAGATTCTGGATATTAGACTTTTGTTGGATACCTAGTTTGTGAATATTTTGTCCCATTCTACAGGTGACCTGTTCTACTCTTTTGATAATTTCTTTTGCTGTGCAGAAGCTCTTTAGTTTGATTGGGTACCACTTGTCAATTTTTGTTTTTGTTGCAATTGCTTTTGGGGACTTAGCCATAAATTCTTTGCTAAAGACAATGCTGAAAAGGATATTTCTTAGGTTTTCTTCTAGGATTTTTATAGTTTGAGGTCTTACATTAAATCTTTAATCTATCTTGAGTTAATCTTTATATATGGTAAAATGTAGGGGTCCAGTTTCCTTCTTCTATATATGACTAGCCAGCTATCCCAGTACCATTATGGAAATTTATGGAAATAATCCTTTCCCCAGTTCTTATTTTTGTTGAATTAATGAAAGATCAGATAGTTGCAGGTATTCAGTCTTATTTCTGGGTTCTTCTCTATTCTGTTCTATTGGTCTTTGTCCATCTTTGTAGTAGTACCATGCTGTTTTGGTTACTGTAGCCTTGTAGTATAATTTGAAGTTGGGTAATATGATTCCTCTGGCTTTGTTCCCTTTGCTTAGGATTGCTTTGGCTATTCAGGCTCCCATTTGGTTCCATATGAATTTTAGAATAGTGTTTTCCACTTCTGCAAAAATTGATGTTGATATTTTGATAGGGATAGCATTGAATGTGTAAATTGCTTTGGACATATGGCCATTTAAATAATACTGATTCTTCTAATCCATGAGTATGGAGTATTTTTCCATTTATTTGTGTCATTGCTGATTTCATTTAGCAGCGTTTTATAGTTTTCTTTGTAGAGAGCTTTCACCTCTTTGGTTAGATGTATTCCTAGATATTACCATTTTTTGTGGCAATCATAAATGGGATTGTGTTGTGTATGTGTGTGTGTGTGTATGGTGTGTGTGTGTGTGTTTTGAGAAAGGGTCTCACTCTGCTACCCAGGCTGGAGTGCAGTGGTGTGATCATAGCACACTGCAGCCTTCAACTCCTGGGCTCAATGGATCCTCCTGCCTCAGCCTCTTAAGTAGCTGGGAATACAGGTGCATGCTACCACACCTTGCTAATTATTATTATCATTATCATTATTATTATTATTATTTAGAGATGGAGTCTTGCTATATTGCCCAAGCTGGTCTTGAACTCCTGGCCTCAAGTGATCCTCCTGTTTTGGCCTCCTAAAGTGCTGAGAATACAGCCATGAGCCATTGTGCCTGGTTAGGATTATGTTCTTGATTTGACACTTAGCAAGAACATTATTGATGCACAGAAGTACTACTGATTTTTGTACATTTATTTTGTATGCTGAAACTTTACTAAAGTCATTCCTATATACTGATTCATATATTTTCTTTTCCAGTTTCTCTTCATTTTTTCCTGATTTTCCATGTTTCCATCTGGGAGCATTTTCTTCCAGCCTAAATTACTTACTTTCATAGTTCTTTTAGTATAAATCTACTGGTAAAAAACATCCCCTGGTTCGGGTTTTGGTTGTTTGAAAAAACTTTTTTTTTGTTTTTGTATTCATGAGGGATATTTTTACTGGGCACACAATTCTATGTTGGCAGTTATTCTGCCACACCCATTGTTTTCAGTGCTAGTTTTCATTGCCTTCTGTCTTCCATTTTATTGTTTGTTTTTTCCTTTTGCTGCTTATGAGTTTTTATTTTTTTATTTTTATTTTTAGAGATGAGCTCTTGCTATGTTGCCCAGGCTGGACTCAATTCTTGGCTTCTAGCCTCAAGTGATCTTCTCCTACCTCAGCCTCCTCAGTAGCTGGGACTGGGTCATGCCACCATGCCTAACTGAGATTTTTTTTTCTTCTATCTTTGGTCCCTAAAAATTCTACTATGATAGAGCTAAATGTGACTTTCCTTGCAATTGATCTGCTTGGGAATATAGAGAGCTTTGTGCTTTGGTGGTCTGATTTTTTAAAATATCAGTTTCATAAATATCTTGGTCAATATACTACTTTTCTCCCTCCTTTTTTCTCCAATCACCTGTATATTATAGCTTTTCACAGTATTCTATGTCTCTTATATCCTTGCTTTTTTCTCTGGTGCTTCTCTTGTTCTGTCTTGAGTTTACTCATTTTTTCTCCTGTTACGTCCAATCTATTTTAAATCCATCTATTAAGTTGTAAATTTTTTATTTTTTTTTCAGAGGTAGAACTTTCATTTGGCTTCTTATAGATTCCAGTTTCTGATGAAATTTTCCATCTTGTCTGTTATTATCTTGAACATATTATTAATAGTTATTTTATATTTTGTACTTGCTAACTATAATATCTGGATAATTGAATAATCTGTATTGGGTATTTGCTGACCTTGTTTGCTGTCGTTTGGTACTTTCTCCTGGCATATCTAATAATTTTTGACTGAATGCCAGACATCATTATAAAGAAGCATATAGATATTTTTAGGATCTGTTGCCATTCTCAAGAGAAGATTTACTTTTTTCTGGGAACAGGCAATTAGAGTTTAGGTCTGAATTCCAGTTCGGATTTTAGAGTTTTGTGACATTAGACCTAGTTTTGATTGTTCTTATTCCTAAAATATAGTCCTCCTTGGTCTAAACTAGTAGTCTGAGGTGTTCACCAAGAACTCTCCAACTTGTGGGTCCTGAAGTATATTTTTGTTACTCCATTCCCATGAGACTGCTAAAAGTTCTGCTAAGTTTCCTAACCTCTTATCCACTGATTTCCCCTTGGGTTCTCTTTTGTCCTGGATACTTGACAAATGCCTTGAGGGGAAAAACACTCAATAGTCTTCTCACTGGTGTCTCAAACCTTCAAGAGTTTGTAACCAACTCTTCCATTACCAGAAGGAAAAATCCACCATTACTTTATTTTCATTTTTCTAAATTTCCATATTTATTTAAGCTTCACTGACAGGTCAGAATCATGTGCATTTTTATCTTACCTTTTATTTTCCACTTTGTGTTATTTCCTTTAAGAGGAGTCAGAATTTCTACTGTGCTTTGTTTGTTTCATCAGGATTTATCATTTATTAATCTGTTGGAAAAAATGTTTGTCAGACTTTATAAGGCCCCTTAGTAGGCAGCTTTTTGATAATATCCACAGTGAAATATTTCCTTGAACTGAATAATAATGTTGATTCTAGCTTTTACATGGATATCTCTTATGAAAAGTCATTTGATAGCTATTTCTGTTTCTCTTGACTCTAAGGTACCTTTCTCCTGGACTACTCTAGCTATATTTTGTTCCCACCCAAGCATATCATTGCAGAGGATGGAAGGCCATTTCTGACAAATACCTAAATTTGCCTACTGGCAGAACATTTTTCCATAGTGCAGCTGAAACAACTGAAAAACAAATAAATTGCTCAATAGGAAAAATAAAAAATCAATTTTAGCCATTTCTGTGGTGTTTGCCTCTCTAGATCCTCCAGAGAGTTTCTCTGGTGACTTGAAATGAGATAAAATGAATGCTAGATATTGCTGGTATGCTGTGAGACAAGAAAGTGGTTACAAGATACTCCTTATTCTAAGAATAGCATTCAGGAAAGAGACTGTATTCTGCATAGCTTGACCAAACCAGCTTGACAGCACATTACATAGTGCCTTTGACAGCACCAAGGACTGGAAAATGGAATTGCAAGTATCAGGCATCGAGTTATGTTTTAACATTTAGTTATAAAGGCCATGTCATGCCCTCAGAGATGCAGCAGGAGTATTAGGCCTGACATTTTGAATTTCAAATGCAAATCAGAAAGTCCAATCCAAACTAGGAAAGGACAATTCGTGTAGATTGGCTAAGTTCAGTATTCAGAAATGTCTCACAGGTTAGGCCAATCAAATCTCCCAAAGGCTCTTGTTTTACTATAGAGTAAACTATCACCCACAAAAATAAAGAAAAATTTCAATTAATTCATGTGAGCAATATCTGAAGAGTGCTACTTGAATATCTTATTTGACAGAGGTTACTGATAAAATCTATCCACATGACACAAGCAAATTATGCTACACTAATACAGTTTCCTTCACAATGAAAATATTTCACAGATGTTTTCTTTTCCTTGCTTAGATTAATGGTATTCAAAACCTCCCAGTAATGCTACACATGTTAAATAGATTTATTTTTTTTCAAAGCCCCTAACCTGTTATCACCATGTTTCACAGTAGTTAAGGAATTTGCCCAAAATCACATTTTGAGGAAGTAATAAAGTTGAGACTAGTGCTTGGCTGTCTGGTTTCCATTTTATTGCTTTTGCCCCTACTTCAGCACACTGTACAAATGCACACCACTTACAAAATAGTTATAATGAGAAATGGAGAAAATACATAGTTTAGTTGAAACATGAGTCCATTCTTTTCTGTTTAATAAGACAAGTGCATGGACAGGAAGTAAGGATTGGCCAATAGAAACACGGCTTTACCAGTAGACCAAAGTCCCTCGAAACTTGCTCCATCTATGTCGTTAGTGGTCTCTCTAAGACACCAATTTGATACAGTTCCTTTTCTATTTAAAACTCTTTAATGGTTCCTCATTGCCTAGGATAAAGTCCAACTTCTGTTGTACAGCTCACAACCGCTTGCCCACCTCTTTTCTCTTTTTATTGTTCATTGAATATTTCATACCTTCTTCATCACTGGATCTGCATGCTATCCCCCCTCTACCTATAAAACTCTCCTTCCTTCTTGCCCTTTGCCCAAATTTCTTCTCATTCATATGGATTCAGTTGTTGCTACTCCCTCTAAGAAGTAGTTTGTTTGAGAGGCCGAGGTGGGAGGATCACTTGAGTCCATCACTATACACACACACACATACACACACACACACACACACACACACACACATATAGTGCCTTGCTATGTTGCCCAGGGTGGTTTCTAGCACTATATGTGTTTATAGATACATATATATACACACACACACACACATATATGTGTGTATATATGTGTGTGTGTGTGTGTATATGTATATAGTGTGTGTGTGTATCACACATCTAAATTAGATTCATCTCCTGTGTTTTCAGGTACCCAGTACTTGTTGTATCATAGGCATCATAATAGGCATTGTAATTGTCTATTTGTTGATTTTAATTATCCATTATTCTGTATAGACAATGTGTGTAGAATCCCTGTCTATCTCGTTCTTCATTTTATTCTGCATTTAGCACCCTACTTTGCATATAGGAGCACTCTGTGTATCCGAAGAATGAAGGAATAAGAACATTCTAAAACTTTGAGAAAGGCTTTCAATAGGCAAAGATCTTCACAGGGACAAATGTCATTCTGATTTATGATTTATTAGGTACCAGCTATTTTCTATACATTATCTCTCACTCAGTACTATTTTTATGGAAAAACTTTTAAAAAACAAAGTTCTTGTGATGGATTGGCTTAGCATTCACCAATATTTAATGCTCCTCCCTGAGGGTATATATTCTCTTCTGTTGAAGTCAGATACAGTCATGGGGCTCCTTCTACCAATGAAATAAGAGCAAAAGTGACAAGTGTGACTTCCACATAGTAGATCCATAAACTAGTTCATGGTGGTTTGCCATGTAACTGATGATTGATGGGTTTCAAGAAGGTCTTTTGTTGATCCCAGACACTGTTAAACAGAGCCCCAACCAATGTGGGCCGGGCATGTAGCATGAGAGATAAATAGAAGTTTTTGTGACTATAAAACATTGAGATTTTCTTGTGTGTGTTACCACAGCATACTCTAGCTCTGACTTAGAGAGATTTTGCAGCCTAGTTTAAAGTAAGGGGAGGGTCATGAAAATATTCAACAGGGAATCTTAGGCACATCCTAGATTAGAACCAGGAACAGTTAGGTTTCCCTAGAATAGGAAGGTAAACAATCTTCCTATTGAAGATTAAATAGAAGTAAAATAGAAACTAGGGCTATTTTATTAATGTCCTAGGAGCTGCATAGCCTCTCACATCTCTGCATCTCTCTGCTTACTCATGACTTTTTCTTTCTCCCTCAATAAATGTTATATACTGAGTCATCATACATATGGCCCAATGGGGACAATCCCAGCCTTGGTTTGATCTTCCAGCTCTTAACCTTACCAACTACCACCTCTCTCTGAGTCTCTTGATTTACGTTATTGGGAGAAATATTAATAATTCTAGTAGCTCTTTTGAACTAGGTCACAAACTACATGTCACTGGCTAGTCAGTGTTACTGGTTACTGGTTTACAGTTTGCCAAATCAGTTGTGCCTCTGTGCGAGTGTGCTGAGGAAGGTGGTAGTAGTTTAGTAATAAGCCATGTAGTATAAAACATAGCTGTTTGGGGCAGCAAAGACTATATGATAGGATTCAGTGTCTTAAAAAAGCTTATAGACAGAACACGTATCTTAAAATGTGTTAATTTGCCACACTGGTTTTATGAAAGAAGTATTATTAGTAGTATTATATCATCATCATTATTACCAAATTAAATTTATGAAGCCAAAATCAGCAAAATAACTTGGCTGAAATTACATGCTAATAAGTGTAAGATAAAGTGAATTTAAAATTTAAGTCTTGATATGTTTAGCCGACTCTATATTTCATTCTCTGCAATATACTGAATCATCTCAGAGATTTGAACTGTCCCTATCAGAAAAAAAATAGGAGTAACTTCATAGTGAAAATAAAATAAAAATTATTTGAAGATGTCACAGATAGGCTCTTTATTGTGAAGGGGAGGAGTTTCTCCATCCCCATGTTTATTACAGCACTCTTCACAGTAACTAAGATACAGATGAAGCTTTAGTGTCCAACAGCAAATGAATACATAAGGAAAATGTGGTATACATAAATAATAGAATACTATTCAGCCATGAAAAAGAATAAAATCTTGTCATTCATGGTAACATGTATGGAACTGGAAGACATTATGTTAAGTGAAACAAGCCAGGAACAGAAAGTTAACCACTGTATATTCTCAGTTATATGTGGAAGTTAAAAAAAAAAAAAGTTGCTCTTAGAAGTAAAAAGTAGGACAGAGAATGCGAGAATGCTAGAGGCTGGGAAGAGTAGGGTGAAGGGAGAGATAGAGATTTGTTAAAGGCTACAAAATTACAGCTAGATAGGAGGAAAAGTTTCTAGTGTTGTAGAACAGCAGTCCTCAACCTTTTTGTCACCAGGGTCTGGTTAGGGGAAGACAATTTTTCCACAGCGGGGAAGGGGGTATGGTTTTGTGATAAAATTGTTCCATCTCAGATCATCAAGCAATAGTTAGATTCCCATAAGAAGTGTACAACCTAGATCCCTCACATGCACAGTTCACAATAGGGTTCATGTTCCTATGAGAATCTAATGCTCCCAGTGATCTGACAGGAGGGAGAGCTCAGATGATAATCCTCGCTTGTCCCCTGCTCACCTGCTGTGCAGCCTGGTTCCTAAAAGGCCATTACCGGTCTGTGGCCCAGGTGCTGGGGACCCCTGTTATATAGCATCATAGGATGACTATATTAAAAATAATATATGATATATAGTTTCAAATTGCTAGAAGATGGAGGATTGTGAATGCTTCCAACACAAATAAATAAATGTATGAGATGATGAATATGTCAATTTCCCTGATCTGATCACTATACGTTGTATATATTTAAACATCACTATGTACCTCATGAATAGGTACAATTATTATTTGCCAATTTAAAAATTAAAGAAGAGAAGTGGGATGGTTGGTGCATTCTGAAAGTCAAGAAGGGTTTCAGAGCCCCAAAACCATTGCCTTCCAATCCATTTTTTCCAAATTTTTCTGTGAACAAAATTTTAAATGTACAGAATTTTAGATTGTAAGTCAAATATTCAGCACCTACATTCTAAAATTTATATTTTGCTATATTTGCTTTAACATCCACATATTCATCTATTGATCCATCTTATTTTTGATGCATTTATAAGTGAGTTGTAGGTATTGCTACCTTTTATTTTCAGCATGTCCTTTCCTTTCAGTATGAACTACAGTTTCATATTTGCTTTGTTTTATTTAGAAAAACTATATATGAAGTGAAATGCCCAAATTTAAGTGTCCTATTTGATAAGTTTTCACTAATGCATAAACCTCTGTAGCCCAGCCCCTTCACAAGAACATCACCATCACACAGAAAATTTCCACCTTCTCTTTCCCAGGCTGTCCTCATTCTCAACATCCCCTCCAGCCAACAGCTGTTCTGATTTTCCCTCCAGAAACTGACTTCACCAGCTCTAGAACTTCACACAAATGGATCACACAGTATGTATTCTGATCTGCAGGCTTTTTACACTTTCATGTTTTTGAAATGTAGCCATGCTGGTGTTTGTATCAATGGTTTCTTTTTACTGAGCAAGCTTATAAGCACTAAATAAGATAAATGCATTTATTTTATGCTTCTTCTACTTATCAGTGGTGCAATCTTGAAAAATAACTAGCTTGAATGTGTCAGTATTTTATGTGAGTGTGGGGAGAACATGATGTGGAGTGGGTATCTGGTCTACGTGCAGAGTTGTCACATTCCACTATCAATATACTACAGTTTATCCATTCTTCTATTCACAGACAACTGGGCTTTTCCACTGTCGGTTACTATAAATTAACCTCTTATCAACATTCTTCTTCAAGTGTTTTTGTGAATACATGTTTTCATTTTTCTTGAGTAAATACCTAGGAGTGAAATGATTGAGTCGTTGGGTGGGTGGATGTTTAGTTTTATGAGAAATTGCCAGACCTTTTCCCAAAGTAATTGTGTTGCCATTTCAAACTCTCACCAATGATGTATCAAAGTTGTTTCTTTCTGCATCTTTACTAACATTTGGTGTTTTCAGTCTCTTTAATTTTAGCTTTTTTGGTGGGTGTGTAGTGCTGTCTGATTGCGGTTTCAATCTGCATTTCTCTGATGACTAACGATGTTGAGGACTTTGTTCATGTGCTTCTTGGCCACTTGCATAGCATCCTTTGTCAAGTATTTATTAAAATATTTTACCCACTTTTAAATATGTGGTTTATGTTTTGGTTATTGAATTGCAGGAGTTCTTTATATGTCCTGGATATTGAATATTTGTCAGATATATGTTTTGTGACTATCTTCTCCCAGTCTGTGGGGTACTTATTCATTTTCTAAATTATGTCCATCAATAAAGGATTTTACATTTTGATAAACTCTTATTTGTCATTTTTTCTCTTTTATGGTCATTACTTTCTGTGTTCTAAGAAACCTTTGATTTCTTCAAGTTGTAAAGATATTTGCCTATATTTTCTTCCAGAAGCTTTATAGTTTTAGCCTTTATGTTTAGGTCTGGGATCTTTCTCAAATTGGTTATAGTGGATGGTATGAATAGTGAGTCACTTTTTTCCATGTGACTATCCAGTTTTTGAAACATCATTTGTTGAAAAGGCTTTCCTTTTTCTGTTAGATTGCTTTGGCTCCTCCGTGAAAAATCAAATAGTCCTTCATAGATGGATCTGTTGCTGGACTGTGTTCTTTCCACTGACTTATCAGTTGATTCTTAAGCCACCATTACACTATTTTGGCTATTGTAGTTTCATAATAAGTCTTCAAGCCAAGTGGTGTGAGTCCTGTGTTTTTGTTTTGTTATTCAAGATTGATTGAGATATTATAAATCCCTTTTCATCCTTTGTAGGCCGAATATTAGCCCCTAAAGATATTCACATCCTAGCATCTGGAGCCTGTAAATTTTACCTTATTTAGAAAAAGGGTCTTTGTGATTAAATTTGGAATTTTGAGATGGGAGGATGATTCCAGAGTCCCCAGGTGGACTCTAATTCCATCACTTATTCTGATTCGATCACTTACTTTTTTTTGTTTGTTTTTTTGAGATGGAGTCTTGCCCTGTCACCCAGGCTGGAGTGCAGTGGTGCAGTCTTGGCTCACTGCAAGCTCTGCCTCCTGAGTTCACGCCATTCTCCTGCCTCAGCTTCCTGAGTAGCTGGGACTACAGGCGTGTGCCACCATGCTCAGCTAATTTCTTGTATTTTTGACTAGGGATGGGGTTTCACTATGTTAACCAGGTTGGTCTCGATCTCTTGACCTCGTTATCCACCCTCCTAGGCCTCCCAAAGTGCTGGGCTTACAGGCATGAGCCACTGCGCCCTGCCACATACTTTTATAAGAAGGAAGAAGAGGCAGATTTGACATACAGAGAAGGCCATATGAAGACACTGGCAAAGATAGGAGTGATATAGTCGCAAACCAAGGAATGCCAGCATTTGTCAAAAGCTGGAAAGGCAAAGAATAGATTATTCCCTGCCTATGAAAGAGAGTATAGCCCTGTCAAACCTTAGTTTCAGCCCAGTACTACTAATTTTGGATCTCTGTCCTCTGGACTTTGAGAGAAGAAATTTCTGTTGTTTTAAGCCACCTAGATTATAAATTGTTTTATTAATAGCCGCAGAAAATTAATACATATCTCCCTTTCCTCTCTTAACTATGTGATACATTGACAAGTAGCATGTAAGGTACTGCTTAGATAGATAGACTTCAGTAAAATAAATTCTTATTAGAAGACATTGTTTATAGTGGAATACACGCAAACTTTGATGTCAGACTAGTAGTTTTCAATTATGCCTAGGCATTAGTCTCCTAGGCAACAATGAACAAATCTCTGTGTCTTGTGCCCATCTTTAAAGACTGAAGTAGTTTAGTGGGGTCTGGCACAAATATTTTCTTAAAAGCACTCAAGGCCTTTGCTCCTCAAAGTATGTCCTGTGACCACTAGCAGCACTGGCATCACTGATGACTTTGCTAGAAATGCAGAATTTGGAGCCCTACCCTAGATCATAAATCTGCATTTCACCAAGATTCTCAGTGAAATATGTATGCAGGAAATATATATTATTATTATTATTATTATTATACTTTAAGTTCTAGGGTACATGTGCATAACGTGCAGGTTTGTTACATGTGTATACTTGTGCCATGTTGGTGTGCTGCACCCATTAACTCATCAGCGCCCATCAACTCATCATTTACATCAGGTATAACTCCCAATGCAATCCCTCCCCATGATAGGCCCCAGTGTGTGATGTTCCCCTTCCCGAGTCCAAGTGATCTCATTGTTCAGTTCCCACCTATGAGTGAGAACATGCAGTGTTTAGTTTTCTGTTCTTGCGATAGTTTGCTGAGAATGATGGTTTCCAGCTGCATCCATGTTCCTACAAAGGATGCAAACTCATCCATTTTTATGGCTGCATAGTATTCCATGGTGTATATGTGCCACATTTTCTTAATCCAGTCTGTCACAGATGGACATTTGGGTTGATCCCAAGTCTTTGCTATTGTGAATAGTGCCGTATGCAGGAAATATTAACAAACACTGATATGGGTGATTCCAATGAGCAATAAGGGTTGAGAAGCACTAATTTAGATAAGTAGTTTCATTTTATATCTCTTCCACTTATCAAGAGGATGCTCCTGACCAATAACTTATTTAAGTCTTAGAATTTTATTCTGTGGTATAGAAAGAACTATACCTACTTTGCAGAGTTGTTATAAGGGCCAGATGTGATAATTAATGGAGTGGGACCCTGGCATAGATACTTATTTCCATCAGCAAATACATGTCAATATGGGCACACAAGCAGTGATGTCCAAATTAATAGCTCCCCAAACTAAGCTGCCCTAGGGTTATCTTATGTTATTTATTACCCAATTCTGTAGAGAATGCAAAGAAAATAATCTGGTACAGTCTAGAGACTGTAGATGGAGCAGAGTTTGAGGTAGGTTAGATGAGGCTGAATTAAAACCTAGACCACTATAAGCCTGAATCTGAGTTGCATGCGGAGGAAGAAAATAAAGTTTTGAGTCAGTCTTGAGGCTAAAGAGAACAGAAAAAGGCACATTTCTTTGTAACTTACAGTTAAAAAGGCACATTTCTTTGTAACTTACAGTTAAGATTTACTGAGCTGGAAAAGGACAATAAGGTAGGTCCATTGATTCAGAGATGCCAGGAATTCATAGAAAGAATAAAAGGTGACCAAGTTATTTGGCTATAAGATATACTGCAAATCAGCAAACATTGACTGGATGAATAGTAACTATCACCCTGAGCACAAGTTCTTTGCTAATAAACTATGGTAAAGAGGAAATAAGATACAAAAAGAGAGGGCCAAAGGTAGCATGTTTGAGTTTGTGAGAGAAATGGAAGGAAACAAATAGATCACAAATTCCAAGAACTCAAAGTTTAAAGAAGAGAAAGATACATTGTTCAGCAGCAAAATTCAGAAGGAAAACAGAACTACCTGTATTAGTCATGGTTTTCTAGAGGGACAGAACTAATAGGATAGATGTATATACAAAGGGCAGTTTATTAAGGAGTTTTTACTCAGTCACAAGGTGCCACAACAGTCTGTCTGCAAGCTGAGGAGCAAGGAAGCCAGTCTGAGTTCCAAAGCTGAAGAACTTGAAGTCCAATGTTTGAGGGCAGGAAGCATCCAGCACGGGAAAACGGTGTAGGCTGGGAGGCTAAGCCAGTCTAGTGTTTCCAAGTTCTTCTGCCTGCTTTTATTCTGGCCATGCTGGCAGTTGATTTGATCATGCCCACCCAGATTAAGGGTGAGTCTGCCTTTTCCAGTCCACTGACTCAAATGTTAATCTCCTCTGGCAACACCCTCATAGACAAAACCAGGAACAATACTTTGCATCCTTCAGTACAATCTAGTTGACACTCAGTATTAATCTTCACACTACCCTCTCAGCATTTCCATAGCAAATGAATGCTCACCAGGGCACACAAGCAACAGCACCACATTGAGGACTCTCCAAAGCGAATCACTATAAAATTATCTGGAATTAAGACCCAACCCTGTATTATGCCATCACCTTCTAGGTCTGCAGAACTCACCTTTGAGCCTTCAGAATTGAGCCAAAGTCCTTCCAATAATGAGTACCACTTACCTAACCTCCTTGTTGAGTCATCAGTTACACATTTTCTTAGATGCGTGTTTTTCTTTTTTTACTTTTTAAAAAGCTTTTTAAGAGTAAAGGCTCAGTGAAGGCAGGGGAAGCCTCTTTCACAAATAGCCCCGTTTCTAGCAGACAGAAATCTAACACAATTTACATTATATCCTCAACATTATGAATAATGTTCTTGGTTTATTTTCTACTCCAGCTTCTTGAGGGTATCATCATAGTGGTTACAATGTCCTGAATGCTGCAGGTACCTTATCAAAAGTGCCACCTGATAAATGCATTCTTTCTACCAGATGTGTCTTTTTCTCATCAGCAGTTATGGATGCTATTTTTAGCCTTGGCTGAGTTTTATCTTTCCCCAGCATGGCTGTTGTTTCCGTTCCTTTCATTATACTTTGCTTCCATTTGTTTAAAAAAATAAGACTTATTTCAAAAAATTTCCAAGGATGCCTTTAGCAAATTCCAGTGCTATTTCTTCTAGTCGCCTAAATAGAACAGGCCAAAGAATGTAGCCTTTAGACATTCTCTTAAAGGTTAGTGTTTGATTTTGAGAAAACAATCTGAACTGTAATGATTTAAAGTTAAAAAAAATCCAAACCTTCTAAGGATTAAATATTTTTCTTTTATAAAGAAAGGAATAAGTGATACATAAGCAATGTGAAAATGCTTTTTAGTATAAAAGAAATTTATATTCTACAATAAATGTATGCTAATTTTTAAATAATGCTTTTGTTTTATCCCATCCAAGTAAGAAATTATAAATAAAAAAAGAATAAATGCAAATAAACAATTTTTTTTCCTTTTCCTCTCCAAACTCACCCTCCAACATTTCCTACCCTATTTGTACTTGAGCTCTGGCTACTAGGGACTCTATTGGGAGGTTTCTTATCTTCCCACTTGCAGTTGGGCTTGGCTAAGGGGAAGGATTTGCAGGACAGATGGGGTCAAGAGGAGGCTGAAGTCTGGCTCCTTCCCTACTGGACCAGGCTCTTTCCCTACTTCCCTACTGGTCACCTTTGATTGACTGCACATTTCTACTGAAGGCTACAACTTCTGTTCGGCAGCTTGATTTTATAGTGACTCTTTTCACATTCTGGCATCTGATTCCTTCCCTTGCTCTTTTAGGTATAAGAATAACAATTCCCACTGTGCCTGGCCCTGGGTATTGTACCACCCTGACTGGCACATTCAATCCTACACATATTTATAAATAGCCCCTATTTCAAACTTACCTGTTTCCCCATTTGATTTTTTCCATTTAATTCCTGCTTGAGGCCCTGATTGATTCAGAAGATTTTAGCTTTATTCATTCATTCATTCATTTACTCATTCATTCAGTCCTGTATTGATTCATTTATTCAGAAAATGTTGAAATCTACTATGTGCTATGTGCTATTCTGGGCCTTAGGAATACAGACGCTGAACAAACAAGAAATCTCTGCCCTTATGGAACTTGGGTATAGTTAGGGAAGACAGATAACACAAAACAAGTAGTTACACTATAGTATGTTAGAAGAAGGAAAGTGCTGTGAAGGTAGAAGAAAGAAGGAAAGAGGGACAGGAAGAATGAGTGAAGGAAGGGGCACAGTATCGTTAGGGAAGGTCCCACTGAGAAAGTGACATTTGGATAACAATCTGTAGGAGATGAGAATAAAAAGCAGCTCTCCAGAAGCAGCATTACAGGCTGAGGAAATAGCAACTGCAAAGGCCTGAAGGCGGGGAAGTGCGTGGATGCTTGAGGACGGTATGGTTAGAATGAAATGAGGGGAGGTGAGTTCTGGGGAATGAGTTCAGAGAGCTGACGGGATGCAGGATGTATAGGACAGATAGGCCATTATATGGTCTTTGACTTCTATCCTAAGTGGGTCAGGGAGACATTGGAAGGTACCCAGCAGATGAGTAACATGAGGAAGCTTCTGTTTTGGCAGGATTACCCTGGATGTTGTATTAAGAATAGAATGTAAAAAAGTGGAACTATCTCAGGGAGAATTATTAGTAGGCCACTGCAATAACCAAGTGAAGAGAAACGGTGGCTTTGAGCAGGAAGGTGGCAGAGGGGATGAGACATGGCCAGCTTTTGGATACATCTTGAAGAAAAGCACCTGAGAGATGTACTCAGGGATTGGATGTATGTGAATGACTACATTCTTGAATAACTCCAGGGCTTATAGATTGAGAAAATGGAAAGATAAAGTGGCCACTAACTGAGATAGGAAGGACTTTCTTAGAAGGAGAATGTTTGGGATGAAGGACTGGATTTTAGGTTTGAACATAATAAGTTCAAGATGTCTTTTAGACATTCCAGTATAGATGTCACAAAAAATATATATGTCTGGAGTTCAGAGGAAAGCTCTGGGCAAAAATGTAAACATGGTAGCTATTAGCTTTTACATTGTTGTTATGAGCATAACGCTGCATGAATTTATCAAGGGAGGGAAGCCTCAACAGAGCAGAGGACTGATCCTAGGGTGCTCCAACAATAAGCCATCATGATGATGAGGTTAGTGTTGGTAGAGAAGACCAAGAAAGAGTGTCCAATGAGGTCGAAGGATATCCAGGACAGTATTTAATCCTAGAAGTTAAGTGAATACAGTGTTTCACGAAAGAGGGGGTGATTATATTAAATGATCCTGAACAAGATGAGGATTTAGAATTGTCTGCTGGATTGCCAGGTGCAGTGGCTCAAGCCTACAATGCCAGCACTTTGGGAGGCTGAGGCGGGCAGATCAAAAGGTCAGGAGATCGAGACCATCCTAGCTAATATGGCGAAACCCCATCTCTACTAAACATACAAAAAATTAGCTGTGTGTAGTGGCATGCGCCTGTAAGCCCAGCAACTCAGGAGGCTGAGGCAGGAAAATCTCTTGAACCCTGGAAGCAGAGGTTGCAGTGAGCTGAGATTGCGCCACTGCATTCTGGCTTGGGCAACAGAGCGAGACTCCATCTCAAAAAAACATCAAAAAAGTAATTGTCAGGTGGATTTAGTAACATGGTGGTCACTGGTGACCTTCCAAACAATAGTTTCTATGGAATGAAGATGGTAGAAGCCATAATGGAGTAGGTTCAAAAAGGAACGTGAAAGGATGAATCAAAGAGATAATATAGACTACTCTTTTGAAGGTCTTTGCTTAAAAGAAGATTGGACAATAAAATGTTGTTAAGAGGAAAACACAGCATTATGTTTGTGTGCAGATGGGTAATATCTAATAGAAAGGCAAAACAGTATTATGCATGGGAATCAACTGGGAATTTCTGGAGCAATGTCCTTGAGGAAAGAGGTGCTGGAATAAATTTTTACTTGTGTAGGAAGTGACCCTTGCCAGGAACATGCATGTTATAAAGAGTAACAGGCATAAGTGCAGGCAGGTAAGTAGATGAGGATGTGGGAGTATGTGGAAGTTCTATTCTGATGCTTGTATGTTCTCATTAAAGTAAAAAGCAAAAATGTCAGTTGGAAGTGAGAATAGAAAGGAGGTGTTGGAGACTTGAGAAAAGAAAAAAAGAAGTGAAATAGTAGTCTAAAAGAGTGTGAAACGAAGATATGCCCGAAGTAAATTTAGTAAGATTTCTGAGAAGCATTAAGGGTTCAACTTCAAATGGTTGAAGTTAGTGATCCTGAGTTTGAAGTGATGCCAGTAAGCATTGCTGTGTGTTTTCCTCAGCCGTCAACAACTGCATGAAAGTAAACATGGAATGAGAAAGGAAATGTGTTTAACCAGGCAGTGGTTTAGCCAAGCGTCACAGGTTATCTTCCCTAGGAAACAGACTTAGAAGCAGACATTTTCATGCAGGTGGTTTTCCAGGGAGTATTCTTGTGAAAAATATTTCTAAGACAATAAGGGTAGCAGATTTGCAGAGAAGGGGAGAGTAGAACTGATTTCTGGTATTGCCTTCAGAGATAGTCAGGACTCTGAAACTGGAATGACCCTTGAAAGATGGCATCAATTGAGGAAGGGGGGCTGAGTGCCTTTGTATCCCAATTTTAACCAGTCATGAGATGTGGGCTGCCCCTAGGGATGGAGGGCCACTTTGGATAGGGTAGTTCCCTCTGGCTGAGGACAATGCTGGGAAGGAGTCAGCTGTGAGTCATCAGCAGGCAGCACTTCTGGTAACTGGGAAAATAATTGCTTCAGTACTAAAAAGAGGATCTGGGAGGCATACCACTGCATTCATTATAGCTCACCCCTTGTGCAACTGAAACCGACTTGCCTCATATGATAAATTATCACTATCTGAGGACAGCTACCCCAGGATTTCAGATGGTCTATTTTCCTGGGGAAACGTATAAGAGGGAGTTTGGTAGGGTGAACTACAGTCTCTGTTGCTAAAATTTAGTTGGTCTTGGGGCCACAACTGATACATCATTCCCTACTACCCATTATAGATTATGAGTGCTACCCTTTAGTGCTATCCTTGACTAGCACTTCTGTTAGTCTAGACAGCTAACTTGGGAGGTATTCAAACCCTAATCCATTGGGAGTCTGAACCTCTGGTCACCATGCCCTCATGAGCCATGACTACTCCATTTGTTGACATAGTATGAAAAGTTATTAAGAGAATAATAAAACAGACTCTAAGGTGATCCCCATGATTGCTACCTTCTGATGTTTGTGCCCTTGTGACATCTCCTCCTCCACAATGTGGGTGGCACCTACAATGTACTTTTTTATTTGGGAGACAGATTCTCACTCTGTCACCCAGGCTGGAGTGCAGCAGTGCAATGTCGGCTCACTGCAACCTCCGCATACTGGGTTCAAGGGATTCTCGTGCCTCAGCCTCCCGAGTAGCTGGGATTACAGACATGTGCCACCACATCCAGGTAATTTTTGTGTTTTTAGTAGAGATGGGGTTTCGCCATGTTGGCCAGGCTGGTCTCAAACTACTGGCCTCAAGTGATCTGCCACCTTGGCCTCCCAAAGTGCTGGGATGACAGGCATGAGCCATTGTGCCCGGCCGTATGAGGTACTTTTAATTAGCAGGATATGGCAAAGGTAACGGGATGTCACTCTCGTGATTACATTGTAGTATATAAGGCTCTGTGTTGCTATTAGACCTCTACTGCTCTTCTGCTAGTCTTGATAATCCATACTTGTATATTGTGAGCCATCTATGGACACATGCCTGGGAGCTCTGTGGATGGCATGTAGTAGCTGAGTGAAGCCTTTGGCTGATAAGCAAAAACAATCTGTAGCTCTCAGTCCCACATTTACAAGAAAATAAATTCTGCCAACCACCTTAGTGAGCTTGGAAGCTGATTCTTCTTTAGTCAAGGGGAGAACACTGGCCTTTAGTAGAAAGGACTGGACCAGATCTATAGCTCTATAGATCTATGTTCAAGAAATCTAGTCACTCAAAAATTTCAAATATCTACATGTTACCATCTCAAGACCCAGAGTCACATTACTTCTCACTCAGAGTCCTAGTCTTGGTGTAGTAGGCTTTTCAGGTTTTAGAATTCAACTGTATATAGCACTCTACCACCAAGTAAACCCTGGGCCTCACCTTCGGGTTTGTCTGTTCTCCAGTTGCAGAAGATGAAAGATTCTGCATGTTGCTGAGGAAGCTTTCACTGTTCACCTTAAATTGGAGATTAACTACTGTTGGCCTTTCATTATCTTTCTACCATGCTTTAATAACCCCCAGCAACAGCCATCCAGTTCTATATAGTTCTGTATAATTAGTATTTCCTAAGTCTCTCAAATGCTTGAGACTTAGTACCTCCCAGAGTATTTTACCATGGATATCCCATCTCAGCTAGCCACCAATGGTAGTTTTAATAATCACAGTACTGCAGCCTTCCAGGAGTTTTCATAACTACACTTCCCACCAGTGATGTTGTCCTTTTTGCCAGCTTGGCGACAGATGATCCCTTTCCAAAACTGGGCTTTAGAATCTGCTCTCTAGCACCACTCTTCATACTAACTGTTTAAGTCTCATTCCCTGCTGAACAGGCTTGGAGGTGGAGATTTGTATGCAGCAATCGGGACAAGAGATTGGCATGGGAGTAAAGAGGGTAGGATTAGGCACAGGGAGAGGCTGGATGCCACATGGTTGCAACAGAATACAGCTCTTAGCTGATATTGGGAGAAGAGAGCTGAGATGGCCCTTCAGAAATGTCCTTAATGGAGGCAAAAAAGTGCTGGGCTTTGTATGCCAACATCAACCAGTCATTGGATGTAAGCTTCTCCTGGAGAGGAGGGGTAGGCTTGGGCAAGTTAGCTGTCTTTGGTGGAGGGAAATTCCTGGGGATGACACTCAGTTGTGGGCCAGGAACAACAGACTTAGCATCATACAATGAATGCCTCTGTCCAGACGTGGGGATCTGGGTGGTGCAGTGCAGCAAAAAGATGACACTGGAGAGAATGAGGCAGCTATGAGAGAGCATGAGATTTAGATAGGTGAGATGGAAAAAGGGAATGCAAGGACAAGGAGGATCGTGAATTGTAGATTCAAATGATTTCAATTGATTGTTGGAGTTAGCGAACCAGAGGTAATAAGCTGGAAAAGTAAAATATGGTATTTGGAGAGTGGGATGATTATATTCAAGATTTTGCAAAACTTCGTTCTCAGGTCCTTACTTATGACCATTTATTCTAAAGATTGAATCACCCAAACATGAAGTCTGGACGTATATCAAATTACTTGCCAAATGAAAGCTTTTCTACATATGCCAGTATATAATTCTATTAGAATTGTATGCATTGAAACACACCCACCATTTTTTCCAAATCTAGTTAAAAAGTGGATATTAAAACACAAGTAATCAAATATTCCACTTTGTCTTTCTATTCTTCAAAAGCCAATTGTCTTACCTCTGGCCTCTGAAATTCTTTTTATCACAATTGAAATGCAGGGGTTCCTTGACAAGGACAGTTTTGAAAAAGAAATTGAAGTTTGTAAACTTCAAATGCCAAGCAAAAGTTTACAGGCTTTAAAACTCCAAGTAGAATATCCTTCACCAGGAACTTCTATTTTTCACTCATTACTAGAAGAAACTTTGTATCCTTCACTAAATTTTGAAGACTGACAGAACAATTTAGGATGAAATGGCTACTTACTCAGAGATAGAAAACAATGATGTGAACTTTAATCAAAATTAGAGACTGGAAAGAATTGAAATATTCCTTCCCTAGAGGTAGATGTTTCTGACATTCCAATAAACTTCTATTTTTAAAAATCTTCTGCTTCTACTTCTGCTGCTTTGCAGTCATGCACTGCATAATGGTGTTTTGGTGAAGGATAGGTTGCATATAGGATGGTGGTCCCATAAGATTATAATAGCATATTTGTACTATACCTTTTCTGTGTTTAGATAGGTTTAGATACACAGATACTTACCATTTGCTCATTTACCTACAGCATTCAGTACTGTAACATGCTGTACAGGTTTATAGCCTGAGATCAATAGGCTATGCTACAGAAAGTAACTGTGTAAGTAGGCTCTACCATCTTGGTTTGTGTAAGTGCACTCTATGATGTTTGCCAGACAAAAATTTCCTAACAATGCATTTTGCAGAACATATCCCTGTTACTAAGTGACATGACTCTACTTGTGCAAGCACATTTGTATTTAAACACCTCTATTCTGAATATAATCAGTTAAAGTCCAACTTCTTTACTTTTTTCAGAGTCTTGTGAGTGCTTTCCCTTAATACTCATGGCTGATCTTTTTATGTGTGTTGAACAAGTATTGTGTACTTCATGGACAGAGACTCACGTGGCATGACCAAGAAGGGCTGCCAATCTTACCAATGTATGTTGAGTATTAAGTGGTAAAAGAGATTTTTAAAAGATCAGTGCAGGTAGCCAATCAGATCGCTTTTGAGAGGCCTTCAAGATTAGTTTTGCACTTTCCCCTCAGCATATATGATAGAATGTTCAAAGGATATTCAGTTTTTTTTAGTGGAATCTGATTAAACCAACATGCACAATTTTTTTTTATGAAAAAGATTGAGAGACACACTAGACATGAAAAGAAACTATGCATTGATTTTGTTGTCATTTAAGAAAGACAAACTTATATATAGTTTGGGAGCACTAAAATCTATCAAGAATATTTTATTATATTTAATTTTAATTTTTTTAGAGGCAGGATTTGGCTCTATTGTACAGTCTGGAGTGCAGTGGTTAGATGATAGCTCACTGCAGCCTTGAACTCCTGGCCTGAAGTGATCATCCTGCCTCAGCCTCCTAAAGTGCTGGGATGATAGGCATAAGCCACTTTGCCTGGCCTAACAATGCATTTTGCATTGTTATGCAAGAATATTTTCTTGCATGTTATGAATGTTATGAAAGAATATTTTCTACAGTTCCCCAGATGAGGCTGGAATTGAGGGAAGAGTACACATGTGCTTCTATTGTATTGTTCTAGTTATTTCAAAAATACCAAAAGGAAATATATTACATAATATAGTATTTAACAAAGGTTGGTGATGGTTAGATGGATATTCATTATAATATTACTGTTTCTGTATGTTTGCAATGCTTTTTGTTTATCTGAAAGTACTTTACTTTCTTTCTTTCTTTCTTTCTTTTTTTTTTTTTAAGATGGAGTCTTGCTGTGTCGGCCAGGCTGGAGTGCAGTGACATGATTTTGGCTGGGACTACAGGTGCCCACCACCACGCCTGGCTATTTTTTTTTGTATTTTTGTATTTTTAGTAGAGATGGGGTTTCACTGAGTCAGCCAGGATGGTCTCAATCTCCTGATCTCGTGATCTGCCCGCCTTGGCCTCCCAAAGTGCTGGGATTACAGGTGTGAGCCACCGAGCCTGGCTCATTGTTTTAAATGAAAAAACTTGTGGGTACATAGTAGGTGTATTTAGTACATGAGATGTTTTGATATAAGCTTGCAATGTGAAACAGGCACATCATGGAGAATGTGGTATCCATCCCCTCAAGCATTTACCCTTTGAGTTACAAACAGTCCAATTACACTCTTCACATCATTTTAAAGCATACAATTGAGTTATTGACTATAGTCACTCTCTTGTGCTATCAAATGGTAGGTCTTATTCATTATTTCTGTTTCATACCC
>NW_012118710.1:6969946-6972330 GCF_000951035.1 Colobus angolensis palliatus | reverse complement strand
ACATCATTTTAAAGCATACAATTGAGTTATTGACTATAGTCACTCTCTTGTGCTATCAAATGGTAGGTCTTATTCATTATTTCTGTTTCATACCCATTAACCATCCCCACCTCCCTGCTATCCAGCTCTCCACTACCATTCCCAGCATTTGGTAACTGTCTTTCTACTCTCTATGTCCATGAGTTAAATTGCTTTGACTTTTAGATCCTACAAATAAGTGAGAACGTATGATGTCTGTCCTTCTATGTCTGGCTTATTTCACTTAACATAATGATCTTCAGTTCCATTTATATTGTTGCAAATGACTGGATTTCATTTATTCATGGCTGAATAATACTCCATTATGTATACGTACCATTCTTCTTATCCATTCATCTGTTGATAGAAACATAGGTTGCTTCCAAATCTTAGCTATTGTAAACCATGCTGCAACAGACAGGGGAGTGCAGATATCTCTCCAATATACTGATTTCCTTTTCCTATATGGATAACCCTTCTTTTGGGTTATATACTCAGCAATGGGATTGCTAGATTACATGGTAGCTAAACTTTTAGTTTTTTGAGGGACTTTCAAACTGTTGTCCGTAGTGGTTGTACTAATTTACATTCCCACCAACAGTGTACAGGAGTTCCCTTTTCTCCACATCCTCCCATCGTTGGTATTGACTGTTTTTTGGATAAAAACCATTTTAACTGGGGTGAGATTGTATCTCATTGTAATTTTGATTTGGATTTCTCTGATGACCAGTGATGTTGAGCACCTTTCACATGCCTGTTTGCCATTTGTTTGTCTTCTTATGAGAAATGTCTATGCAAATCTCTTGCCCATTTTTTGATTAGATTATTAGATTATTTCTATAAAGTTGTTTGAGCTCCTTATATATTCTGGTTATTAATCCCTTGTCAGATGGGTAGTTTGCAAATATTTTCTCTCATCTCTGGATTGTCTTTTCACTGTGTTCATTGTATCCTTTACTGTGCAGAGGCTTTTTAACTTGATGTGATCCCATTTGTCCATGTTTGTTTTGGTTGCCTTTACTTGTGGGGTATTGCTCAAGAAATCTTTGCCCAGACGAATGTCCTGGAAATTTTCCCACTGTTTTCTTGTAGTAGTTTCATAGTTTGAGGTATTAGATTTAAGTCTTTAATCCATTTTGATATGATTTTTGTATATGGTGAGAGATAAGGGTCTAATTTCTCTCTTCTACATATGGATATCCAGTTTTCCAAGCACCGCTTATTGAAGAGACTCTCTATTCCCCTGTGTATGTTCTTGGCACCTTTGTCAAAAATGAGTTCACTATAGGTGTGTGGATTTGTTCCTGCATTCTTTATTCTGTTCCATTGGTCTCTGTGTCTGCTTTTATGTCAGTACCATGCTGTTTGGGTTACTATTACTATAGTCCTGTCATATAATTTGAAATCAGGTAATGTGATTCCTCCAGTATTGTTCATTTTGCTTAGAATCACTTTGACTATTTTGAGTCTTTTGAGGTTTCATACATGGAACCAAAAAAACATTGGGATTGTTTTTTCTATCTCTGTAAAGAATGTCACTGGTATTTTGATAGGGATTGCATTAAATCTGTAGATTTTTGGATAGTATGGGCATTTAAAAAATATTGATTATTCTGATCAATGACCATGCAATATTTTTCCACTTTTTGTGTCTTCTTCAATTTCTTTCTTTTATTAATTTTTTTAAATTATATTTTAAGTTGTAGGGTACATGTGCACAACATGCAGGTTTGTTACATATGTATACATGTGCCATGTTGATGTGCTGCACCCATTAACTCATCATTTACATTAGGTATATCTCTCCCCTCCCCTCACCCAACAACAGGCCCTGATGTGTAATGTTCCCCACCCTGTGTCCAAATGTTCTCATTGTTCAGTTCCCACCTATGAGTGAGAACATGCGGTGTTTGGCTTTCTGTCCTTGCGGTAGTTTCCTCAGAATGATGGTTTCCAGCTTCATCCATATCCCTACAAAGGACATGAACTCATCCTTTTATATGGCTGCATAGTATCCCATGATGTATATGTGCCACATTTTCTTAATCCAGTCTATCATTGATGGACACTTGGGTTGGTTCCAAGTCTTTGTTATTGTGAATAGTGCTGCAATAAGCATACGTGTGCCTGTGTCTTTATAACAGTATGATTTATAATCCTTTGGGCATATATCCAGTAATGGGATGGCTGGGTCAAACGGTATTTCTGGTTCTAGATCCTTGAGGAATCACCACACTGTCTTCCACAATGATTGGACTAGTTTACAGTCCCACCAACAGTGTAAAGTGTTCCTATTTCTCTACATCCTGTTTCCTGACTTTTTAATGATCGCCATTTTAACTGGTGTGAGATGGTATCTCATCGTG
>NW_012118710.1:6967673-6968216 GCF_000951035.1 Colobus angolensis palliatus | reverse complement strand
AACTTCCAACACTATGTTGAACAGGAGTGGTGAGAGAGGGCATCCCTGCCTTGTGCCAGTTTTCAAAGGGAATGCTTCCAGTTTTTGCCCATTCATTATGATATTGGCTGTTGGTTTGTCATAAATAACTCTTATTATTTTGAGATATGTCCCATCAATACCTAGTTTATTGAGAGATTTTAGCATGAAGGGCTGTTGAATTTTGTTGAAGGCCTTTTCTGTAGCTATTGAGATAATCATGTGGTTTTTGTCTTTGGTTCTTTTTACATGATAGATCACGTTTATTGATTTGCATATGTTGTACCAGCGTTGCATCCCAGGGATAAAGCCAACTTGATTATGGTGGATAAGTATTTTGGTGTGCTGCTGGATTTGGTTTGCCAGTATTTTATTGAGAATTTTTGCATCGATGTTCATCAAAGATATTGGTCTAAAATTCTCTTTTTTGTGTGTGTGTCTCTGCCAGGCTTTGGTATCAGGATGATGCTGGCCTCATAAAATGAGTTAGGGAGGATTCCCTCTTTTTCTATTGATTGGAATAGT
>NW_012118710.1:6959497-6964913 GCF_000951035.1 Colobus angolensis palliatus | reverse complement strand
ATCCTTTCTTCCACTTGATCGAATAGGCTACTGATGCTAGTGCATGCATCACGTAGTTCTTGTGCCATGGCTTTCAGCTCCATCAGGTAATTTAAGGTCTTCTCTATGCTGTTTTGTCTAGTTAGTCATTCATCTAATCTTTTTTCAAGGTTTTTAGTTTCTTTGCAGTGGGTTCGAACATTCTCCTTTAGCTTGGAGAAGTTTGTTATTACCGATTGTCTAAAATCTTCTTCTCTCAACTTGTCAAAGTCATTCTCTGTCCAGTTTTGTTCCATTGCTGGTAAGGAGCTGCGTTCTTTTGGAGGAGAAGAGGCTCTCTGATTTTTAGAATTTTCAGCTTTTCTGCTCTGGTTTTTCCCCATCTTTGTGGTTTTATCTACCTTTGGTCTTTGATGGTGGTGATGTACAGATGGGGTTTTGGTGTGGATGTCCTTTCTGTTTGTTAGTGTTCCTTCTAATAATCAGGACCCTCAGCTGCAGGTCTGTTGGAGTTTACTGGAGGTCCACTCCATACCCTGTTTGTCTCGGTATCAGCAGCGGAGGCTGCAGAACAGCAAATATTTCAGAACAGCAAATGTTGCTACCTGATTCTTCCTCTGGAAGCTTCATGTCAGAGGGGTACCTGGCCATATGAGGTGTCAGTCGCCCCCTACTGGGAGGTTCCTCCCAGTTACCCTACTCAGGGGTTAGGGACCCACTTGAGGAGGCAGTCTGTCCATTCTCAGGTCTCAAACTCTCTGCTGGGAGAACCACTACTCTCTTCAAAGCTGTCAGACGGGGACATTTAAGTCTGCAGAAGTTTCTGCTGCCTTTTGTTTAACTATGTCCTTCCCCCAGAAGTGGAGTCTATAGAGGCAGGCAGGCCTCCTTGAGCTGCTGTGGGCTGCTCCCAGTTTGAGTTTCCTGGACGCTTTGCTTACTTACTCAAACCTCAGCAATGGTGGACGCCCCTCCCCTAGTCTCACTACCACCTTGCAGCTTGATCTCAGACTGCCGGGCTAGCAATGAGCAAAACTCCATGGGCTTAAGACTCTCTGAGCCAGGCATGAGATATAATCTCCTGGTGTGTCATTTGCTAAGACCATTGGAAAAGTGCAGTATTAGGGTGGGAGTGTCCCAATTTTCCAGGTACCGTCTGTAACAGCTTCCCTTGACTGGGAAAGGGAGTTCTCCGACCCCTTGTGCTTCCTGGGTGAGGTGATGTCCTGCCTTACTTTGGCTCACACTCCATGGGCTGCACCCACTGTCCAACAAGCCCCAGTGACATGAACCCGGTACCTCAGCTGGAAATGCAGAAATCACCTGTCTTCTGTGTTGCTCACGCTGGGAGCTATAGACTGGAGCTGTTCCTGTTCAGGCATCTTGAAACTTCCCTTCAACTTCTTTCATTACTGTTTTCCAGTTTTCATTATAGAGATGTTTCACTTCTTTGGTTAATTCCTAGGTATTGAATTTTAGGTTTGCTATAGTAAATCTGATTTTTTTTTATTTCTTTTTTACATTGTTCACTGTTGGCATATAGAAATACTACTGATTTTTGCATGTTGATTTTGTATACTGCAACTTTACTGAATTTGCTTATCTGTTTTAATAGTTTTCTTGTGGAGTCATTAGGTTTATCCAAATATAAGATCATATTATCTGAAAACAAGGACAATCTGACCTCTTTCCAATTTGGATCCCTTTTATATCTTTCTCTTGTCTGATTGCTCTAGCTAGGATGGTCAGTACTATGTTGAAAAACAGTGATGACTGAGTATCCTTGTCATATTTCAGATCTTAGAAGAAAGGCTTTCAGTTTTTCTGCATTCAGTATGATACTAGTTGTGAGTCTGTCATATATGGCTTTTATTATGTTGAGGTATGTTCCTTCTATCCCTGGTTTTTGGAGAGTTTTTATCATGAAGGGGTATCAAATTTATCAAATGCTTTTTCAGCATCAATAAAAACAATCATATGGTTTGTATCCTTCATTCTGTTGATATGATATATCTGATTGATTTGCTTATGTCAAACCATCCTTGCATCCCAGGGGTAAATCCCACTGGGTCATGATGAATGATCTTTCTAAGGTATTGTTGAATCTGGTTTGCTAGTATTTTGTTGAGGATTTTTGCATCAATATTAATCAGAGACATTGGCCTGTAGTTTTCTTTTTTTGATGTGTTATTGGTTTTGATATTAGGATAATAATGGCCTTGTAGAATGAGTTTGGAAGTACTCTCTCCTCCTCTATTTTTTGAAATAGTTTATGTAGGATTGGTATTGATTCTTCTTTAAATATTTGGTAGAATTCAGCAGTGAAGCCATTAGGTCTCAGGCTTTTCTTTACTGGGAGACTTTTTATTACAGCTTTGATCTTGCTAATTGTTATTGATCCGTTCATGTTTTGGATTTCTTTTGGGTTCAATATTAGTAGGTTGTATGTATCTAGGAATTTGTCCACTTTTTCTATATTTTCCAGTTTATTGGCATATAGTCTCTCAGCATACCACTCGTGCTCTTTTGCATTTCTGAAATATCATTTTTAATATCTCCTTTTTCATTTCTGATTTTATTTGAATCTTCTCTTTTCTTAATCTGGCTAAAGGTTGTCAATTTTGTTTAACTTTTCAAAAAACAACTTTGTTTCATTGATTTTTTGTATTGTTTTTTCATGTCAACTTCACTCATTTTTGCTCTGCTCTTTATTATTTGTTTTCATCTACTAATTTGGGGTTTGGTTTGCTCTTGATTTTCCACTTTAAGATGCATCCTTAGATTGTTCATCTGAATCACTTCCCTCTGGGCACTTCTGTTGTATCCTAGGTTTTGGTATATTGTTTCCAATATAATTTGTTTTAAAAAAATTTTCAATTTCTTTCTTAATTTCTTCATTGGCCCACTGGTCATTCAGGAACATATTGTTTAATTTCTTTGTGTTTGTATAGTTTCCAAAATTTCTCTTGTTATTAATTTCTAGTTTTATCCCATTGTGGTCAGAGAAGATGCTTGATATTATTTTAATTTTTTTAATGTTTTAAGACTTTTTGTGACCTAACATAAGGTATGTACTTAAGAATGAGCCATGTGCTGAAGAAAAGAAGGTTTATTCCACAGTTCTTGGATGAAATGCTCTGGAAATATCTATTAGATCGATTTGGTCAATAGTGTAGATTAAGTCTGATGTTTCTTTATGGATGTTCTGTCAAGAAGACCTGTCCAATGCTGAAAGTGGGATGTTAAAGTCTCCAACTATTATTGTATTGGGGCCTATATCTCTCTTTAGCTCTAATAATATTTTCTTTATGTATCTGAGTATTCCAGTGTTGGGTACATATATTTTTTAAATTGTTATATCCTCTTATTGAATTAATCTCTTTATCATTATAGAGTGACCTTTTTGTTTCTTCTTATAGTTTTTGCCTTGAAATCTATTTTGTCTCACGTTAAGTATAGTACTCTGCTCTTGATTGGTTTCCATTGGCACGGAGTATCTTTTTCTATCCCTTTATTTCAAGTCTATGTGTTCTTTATAGGTAAAGTGTAATTCTTGTAGGCAACAGACAAATGAGTCTTGTTTTTTTCATCCATACATCCAGACTATGTATTTTGAGTGAAGATTTTAGTGTATTTACATTCAATGCTATTATTGATAAGTAAGGACTTACTTCTGCCATTTTGTCATTTTGTTTCTTGTTATTTCATGGCCTTCTCGTCCTTCTTTGTTTCTGTCTTTCTCTAGTGAAGATGATTTTCTCTGGTGATATGATTTAGTTTCTTGCTTTTATTTTTTATGTATTGATTGTATGTTTTTTGGTTTGAGGTTAACATGAGGCTTTCAAATACTACCTTAAAACTCATTATTTTAACCTGGTCACAATTTAACACTATTTTCATAAACAAACAAGCAAAAGAAAACTTATAAAAACTCACCTTAACTTTATCCCCCCACTTTTTGATTTTTTGTTGTTTTAATTTGTATCTTATTGTACTATGTCATGAACAGTTGTAGGTATTTTTGATTGGTTCATTGTTTAGTCTTTTTTCTTAGTGTAAGAGTAGTTTACACACTACAGTTATGGAGTTATAATAATATTTTGTGTTTTACTGTCTACTTACTATTACCAGTGCATTTTGTACCTTCAGGTAATTATTTATTGCTCATTAATGTTCTTTTCTTTCTGATTGAAGCACTCCCTTTAGTATTTATGAAATCCCTCAGCTTTGTTTGTCTGGGAAAAATCTTTATTTCCCTTTCGTGTTTGATAGATATTTTTGTCAGATGTACTATTCTACTGTAAAAGTTTTGTTGTTGTTGTTGTTTCAGCACTTTAAATGTGTCATACCATTCTCTCCTGGCCTATAAAGATTCCACTGAAAAGTCTGTTGCCAGATGTATTGGAACCTCATTGAATGTTATTTGTTTATTTTGCTGCTTTCATGATCCTTTCTTTATTCTTGACTTTGGGAGTTTGATTATTAAGTTTCATGAGGTAGTCTTCTTTGGGTTAAACCTACTTGGTGTTCTATAACCTTCTTGTACTTGGATATTAATATATTTCTCTAGATTTGTGAAGTTCTCTGTTATTATCTCTTTGCACAAACTTTCTACCCTATTTCCTTCTCTACATCCTCTTTAAGGCCATTAGCTCTTAGATTTGCCCTTTTGAGGCTATTTTCTAGATCCTGTAGCATGCTTCATTTTTTTTATTCTTTTTTCTTTTGTCTCCTCTATTTCAAATAGCATGTCTTCAAACTCACTAATTTTTTCCTCTGCTTGATCCATTCTGCTATTAAAGAACTCCGATACATTCTTCAGTATGTGTAGTGAATGTTTTAAAAATTATACTTTAAGTTCTGGGATACATGTGCAGAACGTGCAGGTTTGTTACATAGGTATACACATGCCATGGTGGTTTGCTGCACCTATCAACCCATCATCTACATTAGGTATTTCCCCTAATGCTATCCCTCCCCTAGCCTCCCATCCCCTGACAGGCCCCAGTGTGTGATGTTCCCCTCCCTGAATCTATGTGTTATCATTGTTCAACTCCCACTTATGAGTGAAAACATGAGGTGTTTGGTTTTCTGTTCTTGTGTTAGTTTGCTGAGAGTGATGGATTCATCCATGTCCCTGCAAAGGACATGAACTCATCTTTTATGTGGTTGCACAGTATTCCATGGTGTATATGTGCTACATTTTCTTTATCCAGTCTATCATTGATGGGTATTTGGGTTTATTTTAACTCTTTGCTGTTGTGAACAGTGCTGCAATAAACATATGTGTGCATGTGTCTGTATAGTAGAATGATTTATAATCCTTTGGGTATATATCCAGTAATGGGATTGCTGGATCAAATGGTATTTCTGGTTCTAGATCCTTGAGGAATTGCCACACTGTCTTCCACAATGGTTGAATTAATTTACATTTTCA
>NW_012118710.1:6956401-6958657 GCF_000951035.1 Colobus angolensis palliatus | reverse complement strand
CTATTCAACATAGTATTGGAAGTTCTGACCAGGGAAATCAGGCAAGAGAAAGAAATAAAGGGTATTCAGTTCAGAAAAGAGGAAGTCAAATTGTCTCAGCTCAAAATCTCCTTAAGCTGATAAGCAACTTGAGCAAAGTCTCAGGATACAAAATCAATATGCAAAAATCACAAACGTTCCTACATGCCAATAAAAGACAAAAAGAAAGCCAAATGATTAGTGAACACTCATTCACAATTGCTACAAACAGAATAAAATATTTAGGAATACCACTTACAAAGGATGTGAAGGACTTCTTCAAGGAGAACTACTAACCGCTCCTCAAGGAAATGAGAGAGGACACAAACAAATGGAAAAATATTCCATGCTCATGGATAGGAAGAATCAATATTGTGAAAATGACCATACTGCCCAAAGTGATTTATAGATTCTATGCTATCTCCATCCAGCTACCACTGACTTTCTTCTGAGAATTAGAAAAAACTACTTTAAATTTCATATGGAACCAAAAAAGAGCCCGTATAGCCAAGATAATCCTAAGCAAAAAGAACAAAGCTGGAGGCATCATGCTACCTGACTTGAAACTATACTACAAGGCTACAGTAACCAAAACAGTATAGTACCAAAACAGATATATAGATTGATGGAACTGAACAGAGGCCTCAGAAATAATGCCACATATTTACAACCATCTGATCTTTGACAAACCTGAGAAAAACAAACAATGGGGAAAGGATTTCCTATTTAATAAATGGCGTTGGGATAACTAGCTAGCCAATGTGTATTGCATTTTTAAGCTCCAGAATTTCTGCTTGATTTTTAGTTGTTTCAATATCTTTGTTAAATTTATCTGATAGAATTCTGAAATTTTTCTCTGTGTTATATTGAATTTCTTTGAGTTTCCTCAACACAGCTATTTTGAATTGTATCTGACAGGTCACATATCTCTTTTTCTCCAGATTTGGTCCCTTGTGCCTTATTTAGTTCATTTGTTTAGATCATGTTTTCCTGGATGGTGCTGATGCTAGTAGATGTTCTTTAGAGTCTGGACATTGAAGAACTAGGTATTAATTGTAGTCTTCACTGTCTGGGCTTATTTGTAGTCATTCTTCTTGGAAAGACTTTCCAGAAATTTGAAAAAACTTGGGTTTTGATTAGTGTTTTCCTAATGATTAATGACAGTGTTTTTAAATATACTTTTTGCTCACACATATGTCTTCTATTGAGAAGTGTCTGTTCATGTCCTTTGCCCATTTTTTAGTGGGCAAGCCCACTCACATTTGAATACATCCACTCATATTTCACATCAGATTTCAGCAAAATGTTGGAAGACTGCTACTGAGAAGTTCTTCCTCTCTATAGCATCATAGATATGTGATTGCATCCAAGAGTTTCACAGTTCCTGAAAATGTATTATGATTGTTCCAAACTGGTCATGGTAGCTTTATTCCCTGCATCATAGATTATTCTAGGATAAGTATGTGGTCAGATCAGACAATGGCACATATTGGGTATTATGCCATTTTTCTCACCATTAAAAAAATAATAAAGACACACAAAGAGAAACTTACCATCCTGATTTGGTCATGGGTGTGTGAAGTAATAATAGGGCAGCCATCTTGCATCCATGGGTGACCAAGTCACAACATGAAAGGTGAAAAGTTAAGATAATATAGAGAATAATAGAACAAATTTGGGTTCTATAAGAACCCAAGTTCTTATAGAACAAATTTGGGTGGCCATAAGAAAATGTCATAGATGAAGTTGCCTAATTAATTTATTATTATTCATTTTCTCACAGTTCTGGAGGCTGGGAGTCCAAGATCAGGAGGTCATCATGCCAGGTTCTGGTAAGGATGCTTTTCCTGGCTTGTAGCCCTCTATTAATAACTGTGTCCACCAAGTGAAGAGACATAGAGCTCTAGTCTCTTTCTCTTCTCAAAAAGACAGTAATCCTAACATGGAGATCCTACTTTTGTGATCTCATTAGACCTAATTACCTGCCAAAGACCCCAACCCCAAATACCATCACATTCAGGGTTAGAGTTTCAACATATAAATTTGGGGGGGAAACATTCAGTCCATTACAACTCTTCAATCCACTTTTAGTTAGGCATTTTCTTACAGTCGGCCAAAAGAGTCCTAACATTTCTACCACAGTTCCTTCAATATTCTACACATAAATTGTGTGCAAAACTTTTCACAGCCTTGGTTAATTTACATTTGTTTTTTATAAATCATCTAAAACTCTTTTAA
>NW_012118710.1:6954966-6956351 GCF_000951035.1 Colobus angolensis palliatus | reverse complement strand
TGGCTTGTAGCCCTCTATTAATAACTGTGTCCACCAAGTGAAGAGACATAGAGCTCTAGTCTCTTTCTCTTCTCAAAAAGACAGTAATCCTAACATGGAGATCCTACTTTTGTGATCTCATTAGACCTAATTACCTGCCAAAGACCCCAACCCCAAATACCATCACATTCAGGGTTAGAGTTTCAACATATAAATTTGGGGGGGAAACATTCAGTCCATTACAACTCTTCAATCCACTTTTAGTTAGGCATTTTCTTACAGTCAGCCAAAAGAGTCCTAACATTTCTACCACAGTTCCTTCAATATTCTACACATAAATTGTGTGCAAAACTTTTCACAGCCTTGGTTAATTTACATTTGTTTTTTATAAATCATCTAAAACTCTTTTAAGAATGAGGGCATGAACAGATGGCCTTGATCCAAGTCCAAACTGACAACACAGAGAGAGTGAGGTTATGTCATTGTTCATTTTAGATTTCATAGTTCTATTCAGATTATGTTGTTACAGTTTTTTTCAGTTCAATTTTTTTTAGTCCTTATTTGACTGAAAATAAGTTCACCATTGATTCTCTAGTATTTACTAAGATACAACTTATTGGTCCTACAATTACCCAGTTGACTATTAGCATCCAAAGGTAGACTATTACCCTGTTGATCTTAGACCTGTTTAATCTTTTTTAGATTTATCACTTTTTCTCTTACATTCAAATACACTTGAATTTTGATACAAATTGTTCCAAATATGCAATTTTCCTGTCAGTCACAGATGATCCACAGATATGATGAATGGGAACTTTTTAAATAAAGTCATTGTAGAAGACAGAGCTTTGTGTTACTCCCTGAGAATTCTCTCTTCGAGATCATAATGGTCCAATCATTCAATTGGTTACAAATTCAAATAACTGAAGAAGAATCTCCATTAGACTGATTACCTTTAAAGCAGAGATCAGAACTTATTGATTTTTTCCAGGTTTTGGGAATAAGGAGCATCGGATTTTTGGCAGGAACCAACAGAATGTTTAATGCATTGGTCCTCACCCCTAATGCCTTTGTCCTCAACTCTGCCTGACTGTTACCATGCTCAGTAAAGTCTTCATGAAATACCAGTGCCTCACTCTAGTCTAACTGAATCAGAACTTGAATTATTAGGCCCAGACACTGATATTTTTAAAGAGCTCTTCAGGTAATTCTATTGTATTGCTATAGTTTCAAACCACTGATTTATTCAATAAATATTGCATAAGCCTGGCTCAACTTTTTTATCATGCCCATAAGATAACCATACACTACATGTATGTACCTTTTGTCATTTCCCCCTATCATGTGCTGTTTTTACTTATAATACATGTAAATATGTGTCTTTTCTTTTTTTTGAGACGGAGTCT
>NW_012118710.1:6922554-6950586 GCF_000951035.1 Colobus angolensis palliatus | reverse complement strand
AGTTCAAGGCTGCAGTGAACTATGATCATGCCACTGCACTTCATCCTGGACAAGAGAAGACCCTGTCTCTAAAAAGAAAAATTAAAACTTCCATATTGCAAGACAATTGAAAAATTTCCTCATATTACAACCAAATAAGTTATCTACTTAAAAGACTTACAACTTACTTTGGCACTCATTTAAAAATGTGATGTAATCAAGTTTGATTTCTTAAACTTACGGATCAAGAGATTTTTATTTTACCATAAAAGCCCAGAATAATAATGTTAGAAGATACTTTTTTAACCTCTGATTCCTATCCTCTTCATTAATGGGAAGAAATTCAACCAGATGAGGTGATTTGTCCAAAGTCATACATCTGCTTAAAAGCAGGGTCAGAATTAACTATGGATTTTTAGATTTTCTTTTCATCTACATTATCTGGTCTGCTTTCAGAAAGAGAACAGACTTTAAAAAAACACATAAGGCCAAGAGTAGTGGCTCATGCCTGTAATCCCAGCACTTTGGGAGGCTGACGTGGGTGGATCACCTGAGGTCGGGAGTTTCAGATCAGCCTGACCAACGTGGAGAAACCCCATCTCTACTAAAAATACAAAATTAGCTGGGCGTGGTGGCACATGCCTGTAATCCCAGCTACTCGGGAGGCTGAGGCAGGAGAATCACTTGAATCCAGGAGGCAGAGGTTTCAGCAAGTCAAGATTGTACCATTGCACTCCAACCTGGGCAACAAGAGTGAAACTCTGTCTCAAAAAAAAAAAAAAAAAAAAAACCACCACATAATGCTCTGTTAATTTATGAAATCCTCTTATGATGTCATATTAAAAATTTCTCTTTTCTAACTTTACCCAGATTGACACTTAATTAACTTGTGAGATTGCTGAATATATCCTTCTCCTCAGCACCAAAATGGATATTGTACAAATGAAGTCCCTCAGGACTGCTTTTTCTATTGCTGGGATTTCTATGCACATCAATACTGCAATTCTAGTGGTTTCTTGAACAGCATGTTTTAAGATAATAGGTTGAAACTAAAATCATCACAGTCTTTTTTCATAACTTTCACTAGGCACAATAAACAGTCAAGCAATTTTTTTTAAAATCACTATCAAGATGATTTATGAGCTTTAACCAATCATAGTAAGAAAATTTTTAATTATTCAGTATAAAACATAGGTGCTGGATGAAATTTTCATGCCTATCCCAAATGATGTATATAAAAGAGTAAAAGATCTGATCTGAGTGGAGACTATTATCTTTGGAGGCAGCATGCTGCAAGAGAGAGACCAAGAAATTTGAAGTCAGATTGAACTTTGAGAATCGAACCCTGATACGGCCACTCTAATTATATGCCATTGCTTGACTTTTCTATGTTTCACTTTCTTCATATGTAAATTGAGGAAATAGGACCAGAATTCTTTTTAATGTTAAAGGAACATATGAAAAGGTACTATGAATATAGAAATCACTTAATAAATGTTTCCTGAATCTATAATGTCGTATTGACCATAACCAATTCCCAGGAAAACAGCTAACATCAAGTTCTGGTAAGATTCTGTGTAGGTTCTGTGAATACCTTACTATGTTCAGTATACCCAGGATTAATTTTCTTAACAAAATAATGACTTATTCTTGCCTCATAAAATTAGTTCCATTGTCTCATTTCAACTTACACATTTCTCATAAATAATAGCTTTTCTTTAGCTGCAAAGAATAACATTATAACTCCACAAAAGCCACCCAAATAATTACATGTAAATCTTCTAAAATGGTTGTGACTATTGACTCCTTCAGGGGACAAAATAAGAAAAAGGACATTAGTAATGAATGGCCAAAATGAGGATTCAGTGAAAGAATGCACGCATCAGTTGGCTTTACTATCTGGGGCACATGGTACACAAAGAATGAATAATGTGATATGACTACCTTTGTAAATGGTTCATAATCTATAGTCATGTCATGGCAGAGATCTTAGATTGCCATGCTTGCTTTAAGTCAAGGTCGGTTCCCTGTGTGTTCCACCTACTTTATGTGTTGTGCTGTTAGCATCTGGGCAGATGGAAATTGAAGAAATGCTAGTTCTGTGGAGCTTACAGATAGGATTTTTGCCAGGACAAGCTTCTGTGACTGAAAAGAGGCAGGAGAATGATTAGCAAGTGCTCTCCAAGACCTAGCTCCCTTTCCATAAAACTAGGCTGATTCCAAATGTGTTCTTTCTGTATAAGAAATAGAAAATAAAACGTCTTAAAAATTAATGACATTTTCACAGTGACGCCTGACTAAATAAATACGCTCAGTAACTATGATACAGTTACTTGAAGACTGACTGAGGCAGAACGCCTACATTTCCTAAATTATTGGCTTAGTATGTAAGAGAATATAGGAAGTCAGAGCTCTGGGAAAGTCAAGCCATGAACAAAAATTTCAGTTACTGTACACAGTAGATGAAACCCTCAGCTCCCCTGTCTGCTCTCAGTTTTTTGGCTATGATGAATAAAATAAATGAATATTACTAAATCAGTTACATGCCAAAAATTTATGTTTCTAGTCAAGAACAAGTGATAAGAACCAGGATTACCCTCATGCCTTAAACAACAAAAAAAGAACGAAAATATATGAAACGACAATTTCCCACTGGAAAAGTTTCCAGGCTAAGGTACTGGAGGGAAAATCCAGATAGTGCCTGGGAGAATTCCTGAGTTGCAAAGACAGATCTGCAAGTCTGGCACAACCAAAGAAACTAGAGTCCAAAGAACAGAGTACCGGGCAGGAGAAAATTACATAGACACAAAATCCCAGAGCGCTAAAGAGGATTCTTAAGTATTTGGTATAGTAATAATTAGTATAGTACTAATAAAAACAGGTTTTACAGTTAACTACTGAAGTCTGAGGAAAGACCTACATAAAATGATCAGAAATAACAGTTCCTGGCATTCACAAAGAGCTTGCAGTAGTTCCTGTTGCCTGTTTCAACAGCCAGATTGGAAAACCTCATAATTCACAAGGTGTTAAGAATACACAAAAGGGTCTACATTCAGTGCTGGAGCATGATTAACCTGTTGTTGATACAGTTTGACTATGTCCCCACCCAAATCTCATCTTGAATTGTGGCCCCCATAATCCCCATGTGTCATGGGAGGGAACCAGTGGGAGGTAATTGAATCATAGGGGTCAGTTTTTCTTGGGCTGTTCTTGTGATAGTGACTAAGTCTCTTGAAATCTGATGGTTTTATAAAGGGCAGTTCCCCTGCACATGCTCTCTTGCCTGCCACCACGTAAGACATGCCTTTGTTCCTCTTTCACTGTCTGCCATGACTATGAAGCCTCCCCAGCCATGTGGAACTGTGAATCCGTTAAACTTATTTTTCTTTATAAGTTACCCAGTCTTGGGTATGTCTTCAGAGCAGTATGAAAATGGACTAATAGAGTCGAACATTGCTGTCATCTAGTCTTATCAGTTTTAAAATCAACAAAGAAAGGATCACACTGATTCCAAGTAAAGTGAATGTATTTTAGAGTGAAGTGTAAGAATATTTGTAGGAATACAAATATATTTAGGACATTAAATATGCAATATCTGAATTCCAATAAGAAATTGACAGGCCTGGAGGCAGTTGGCAGGATGGTGGAAAAGGAACAACTCTGGTCTGCAGCTCCCAGTAAGATCAACACAGAAGGTGGGTGATTTCTGTATTTCCAACTGAGGTACCTGGCTTATCTTACTGGGACTGATTGGACAGTGGGTGCAGCCCACGAGGCTGAACAGAAGCAGGGTAGGGTGTCACCTCACCCAGGAAGCATAAGGGGTTGAGGAACTCCCTCCCCTAGCCAAGGGAAACCGTGAGGGACTATGCCATGAGAAATGGTGCATTCTAGCCCAGATACTATGATTTTCCCATAGTTTCCGCAACCCACAGACCAGGAGATACCCTCTGGTGCCTATGCCACCAGGACCCTGGGTTTTAAGCACAAAACTGGGTGACCATTTGGGTAGACACTGAGCTAGCTGCAGGAGTTTCTTGTCATACCCCAGTGGCACCTGGAACACCAGTGAGACAGAACCATTCATTCCCCTGAAAGGGGGCTGAAGCCAGGGAGCCAAGTGGTCTAGCTCAGTGGATACCACTCCCATGGAGTCCAGCAAGTTAAGATCCACTGGCTTGAAATTCTTGCTGTGAGCATGGCAGTATGAAGTTGACCTGGGATGCTCCAGCTTGGTGTGGTGAGGGGTGTCCACTGTTACTGAGGCTTGAATAAGTGTTTTCCCCTCATAGCATAAACAAAGCCACCAGGAAGTTCAAATTGGGCAGAGCCCACACAGCTTTGAAAAGCCACTGTAGCCAGACTGCCTCTCTAGATTCCTCCTTTCTGGGCAGAGCATCTCTGAAAGAAAGTCAGCAGCCCCAGTCAGGGGATTACAGATAAAACTCCCATCTCCCTGGGACAAAGCACCTGGGGGAAGGGGCAGCTGTGGGCAAAGCTTCCACAGACTTAAGCGTTCCTGCCTGCCAGCTCTTAAGAGGGTAGCGGATCTCCCAGCACAGTGCTCGAACTCTGCTAAGGGACAGACTACCTCCTTAAGTGAGTCCCTGACCCCTGTACCTCCTGACTGGGAGACATCTCACAGCAGGGGTCAGTAGATACCTCATACAGGAGAGTTCCGGCTGGCAATTGGCAGGTGCCCTTCTGTGACAAAGCTTCCAGAGGAAAGAACAGGCAGCAATCTTTGTTGTTCTGCAGCCTCCAATGGTGAAACCCAGGCAAATGGTCTGGAGTGGACCTCCAGCAAACTCCAGCAGACCTGCAGCAGAGGGGCCTGACTGTTACAAGGAAAACTAACAAACTGAAAGGAATAGTAACAACATCAAACAAAAGGATGTCCACACTAAAACCCCATCTGAAGGTCACCAGCATCAAAGACCAAAGGTAGATAAATCCATGAAGATGGAGAGAAACCAGCACAAACGTTTTGAAAATTGCAAAAACTATAACATCTCTTCTCCTCCAAAGGACCACAACTCCTTGCCAGCAAGAGAACAAAACTGGATGGAGAATGAGTTTGATGAATTGACAGAAGTAGGCTTCGGAAAGTAGGTAATAATAAACTCCTCTGAAATAAAGGAGCATGTTCTAACCGAATGCAAGGAAGCTAAGAACCTTGAAGAAAGGTTAGATGAATTACTAACTAGAATAACCAGTTTAGGAAGAATATAAATGAACTGATGGAGCTGAAAAACAGCATGAGAACTTCATGAAGCATACACAAGTATCAATAGCTGAATTGATCAAGTGGAAGAAAGGATATCAGAGATTGAAGATCAACTTAATGAAATAAAGCATGAAGACAAGATTAGAGAAAAAGGAATGAAAAGGAAGAACAAAGCCTCCAAGAAATATGGGACTTGTGAAAAGACCAAACCTATATTTGGCTGGTGTAACTGAAAGTGATGGGGAGAATGGAACCAAGTTGGAAAACACTCTTCAGGATATTATCCAGTAGAACTTCCCCAACCTAGCAAGATAGACCAACATTCAAATTCAGGAAATACAGAGAATGCCACAAGAGAACACCCCTCAAGAAGGGCAAACCCGAGACACATAATCATCAGATTCACCAAGGTTGAAATGAGGGAAAAAAATGTTAAGGCCAGCCAGAGAAAGGTCAGGTTACCCACAAAGGGAAATCCATTAGACTAACAATGGATCTCTCTGCAGAAACCCTACAAGCCAGAAGACAGTGGGGGCCAATATTCAACATCCTGAAAGGGAAGAATTTTCAACCCAGAATTTCATGTCCAGCCAAATTAAGCTTCATAAGTGAAGGAGAAATAAAATCCTTTACAGACAAGCAAAAGCTGAGAGATTTTGTCACCACCAGGCCTGCCTTATAAGAGCTTCTGAAAGAAGCTTCCTAAACGTGGAAAGGAACAACCAGTACCACCTACAGCAAAAACATACCAAAATGTAGAGACCATTGACACTATGAAGAAACTGCATCAACGAATGGGCAAAATAAACAGCTAGCATCATAATAACAGGATCAAATTCACACATAATAATATTAACCTTTAATATAAATGGACTAAATGCCCCAGTTAAAAAAGACACAGACTGGCAAACTGGATAAAGAGCAAAGACCCATCAGCATGCTGTATTCAGGAGACCCATCTCACGTGCAAAGACACACAAAAGCTCAAAATAAAGGGATGGAGGAATATTTACCAAGCAAATAGAAAAAAAAGCAGAGATGGCAATCCTAGTCTCTGCAAAAACAGACTTTAAACCAACAAAGATCAAAAGAGACAAGGGCATTACATAATGGTAAAGGGATCAAGGCAACAAGAAGAACTAACTATCCTAAATATATATGCACCCAATACAGGAGCACCCAGATTCATAAAGCAAGTTCTTAGAGACCTATAAAGAGACTTAGACTACCACACAATAATAGTGGGAGACTTTAACACCTGGCTCTCAATATTAGACAGATCAAGACAGAAAATTAACAAGGATATTCGAGATTAAAACTCACCTCTGGACCAAGCAGACCTAATAGGCATCTAGAGAACTCTCCACCCTAAATCAACAGAATATACATGCTTCTCAGCATCACATCACACTTATTCTAAAATTGATCATATAGTTGGAAGTAAAACACTCCTCAGCAAATGCAAAAGAATGGAAATCTAACAGTCTGTCAGACCACAGTGCAATCAAATTAAAACTTAGAATTAAGAAACTCACTCAAAACCAAACAATTACATGGAAACTGAACAACCTGCTCCTGAATGACTACTGGGTAAATAACAAAATTAAGGCAGGAATGAATAACTTATTTGAAACCAATGAGAACAAAGAAACAATGTACCAGAATCTCTGGGACACAGCTAAAGCAGTTATTATAGGTAACTTTATAGCACTAAATGCCCACAAGAGAAAGCAGGAAAAATCTAAAATCAACATCCTAACATCACAATTAAAAGAACTAGAGAATCAAGAGCAGGAAAATTCAAAAGCTAGCAGAAGACAAGAAATAACTAAGATCAGAGCTGAACTGAAAGAGTTAGAGATATGAAAAATACTTCAAAAAATCAATGAATCCAGGAGATAGATTTTTGAAAAGGTCAACAAAATAGATAGACTGCTAGTAGACTAATAAAGTAGAAAAGAGAGAAGAATAAAATAGACTCAACACAAAGTGATAAAGGGGATATCACCACTGATCCCACAGAAATACAAACTACCATCAGAGAATACTATAAACACCTCAATGCAAATAAACTAGAAAATCTAGAATAAATGGATTAATTCCTGGACAAATATGCCCTACTGAGTCTAAACCAGGAAGATTTTGAATCCCTGAATAAGATGATAACAAGTTTTGAAATTGAGGCAGTAATTAATAGCCTACCAACCAGAAAAAGTCCAGGACCATAGGAATTCACAGCCAAATTCTACCAGTGGTACAAAAAGGAGCTGCTACCATTCCTTCTGAAATGATTTCAAACAATAGAAAAAGAGAGACTCCTCCATACCAAAACCTGGCAGACACTACAAAAAAAGAAAATTTTGGGACAATATCCATGATGAACATTGATGTGAAAATCCTCAATAAAATACTGGCAAACTGAATCCAGCAGCACATCAAAAATCTTATCTACCACAATCAAGTTGGCTTCATCCCTGGGATGCAAGGCTGGTACAACATATACAAATAAATAAATGTAATCCATCACATAAAAAGAACCAATGACAAAAACCATATGATTATCTCAATAGATGCAGAAAAGGTGTTCGACAAAATTCAACAGCCCTTCATGCTAAAAACTCCCAATAAAGTAGGTATTGATGGAATGTATCTCAAAATAATAAGAGCTGTTTATGACAAACCCATAGCCAATATCATACTGAATGGGCAAAAACTGGAAGCATTCCCTTCGAAAACCAGCACAAGACAAGAATGCCCTCTCTTAGCACTCCTATTCAACATAGTATTGGAAGTTCTGGCCAGGGCAATCAGGCAAGATAAAGAAATAAAGGGTATTCAAATAGGAAGAGAGAAAGACAAATTGTCTCTGTTTGCAGATAACATGATTGTATATTTAGAAATCCCCATCGTCTCAGCCAAAAATCTTCTTAAGCCCATAAGCAACTTCAGCAGTCTCAGGATACAAAATCAATGTGCAAAAATCACAAGCATTTCTATACACCAATAACAGACAAACAGAGAGCCAAATCATGAGAGAACCCCCACTCACAACTGCTACAAAGTGAATAAAATACTTAGGAATACAACTTACAAGGGATGTGAAGGATCTCTTCAAGGAGAACTACAAACCACTGCCCAAGGAAATAAAAGAGGACATAAACAAATGGAAAAAATTCCATGCTCATGGATAAGAAGAATCGATATTGTGAAAATGGCAATACTGCCCAAAGTAATTTATAGACTCGATGCTATCCCCATCAAACAACCATTGACTTTCTTCACAGAATAAGAAAAAGACTACTTTAAATTTCAGGTGGAATCAAAAAAGAGCCCACATAGCCAAGACAATCCTGAGGAAAAAAAAAAAGACACATGGGATCTAATTAAATTAAAGAGCTTCTGCACAGCAAAAGAAACTATCATCAGAATGAACAGGCAACCTACAGAATGGGAGAAATTTTTTGCAATCTATCCATCTGACAAAGCACTAATATACAGAATCTACAAGGACCTTAAACAAATTTACAAGAAAAAATCATCAAAAAGTCGGTGAAGGATATGAACAGACACTTCTCAGAAGAAGACATTTATGTAGCCAACAAACATATGAAAAAAAGCTCATCATCACTGGCCATTAGAGAATTGCAAATCAGAACCACAGTGAGATACCATCTCACACCAGTTAAAATGGCGATCATTAAAAAGTCAGGAAGCAACAGATGCTGGAGAGGATTTGGAGAAATAGGAATGCTTTTACCCTGTTGGTGGGAGTGTAAATTAGTTCAACCATTTTAGAAGACAGTGTGGCGATTCCTCAAGGATCTAGAACCAGAACTACCATTTGACCCAGCAATCCCATTACTGGGTATATGCCCAAAGATTTATAAATCATGCTGTTATAAAGACACATGCACACATATGTTTATTGCACCACTGTTCACAAGAGCAAAGACTTGGAACCAACCCGAATGCCCACCAATGATAGACTGGATAAAGAAATGTGGCACATATATGCCAGGAATACTACACAGCCATTAAAAGGAGGAGTTTATGTCCTTTGCAGGGATATGGATTAAGCTGGAAACCATCATTCTCAGCAAACTAACACAAGAACAGAAAACCAAACACCGCATGTTCTCACTCATAAGTGGGAGTTGAATGATGAGAACTTAAGGACACAGGGTGGGGAACATCACATGCCAGGGCCTGTTGGGGGTTGGGGAGCTGGGGGAGGGATAGCATTAGGAGAAATACCTAATGTAGATGACGGGTTGATGTGTGCAGCAAACCATCATGGACGTGTATGCCTATGTAACAAACCTGCACATTCTGCACATGAATCTCACATCTTAAAATACATTTATTTTTTAAATTGTCAGGCTTGAAAAGAAGCAGAAAAGTATAAACCAGGTTGAGAGAAAAAAAAGTCAAAACCAACCCAGAACAGACACAAGTGTTAGACTTAGAAAATAATATTAAAACCGTTATGATAATTGTGTTTCATATGTACAAAAAGTTAAGTAGAGTTATGGAAGTCACAATAAACACCCATATCAAATTTCTAGGTTGAAAATATTAATATATGAAATGAAAGATAGACAAAATGGGATTCATGGCTGATTTGACATTGGAGAAGAAAATATTAGTAAACAAAAACACAGAAATAGAAATTATCAAAATTGAAACATGAAGGGAAAAGAGAATAATAATTAAAAACAAAAAACACAGAGAATCAGTTAGCTGAAGACGACTTCAAGTAGCCTAATATAACTATAATAGAAATCTCCCAAGGAGAGAACAAGTGGGTGAATAGGCAAGCAAAAAATTAAAAAAAAAAAAATGAAAGTTTAAATTCTTTTGAAGATTATAGACCCACAAATCCAAGAGGCACAATGAATGTCAAGCACAAGAAATATGAATAAAACCACACCAGACAGATCATATTCAAGTAACACAAAACCAATGACAAAAAGAAAATTGGCCGGGTGTGGTGGCTCATGCCTGTAACCCCAACACTTTTGGAGGCGAAGGTGAGTAGATCACTTGAGGTCAGAACATGGAGACCAGCCTGGCCAGAATGGTGAAACCATGTCTCTACTAAAGAAATTAAAAAATAAAAAATTAGACAGGCATGGTGGTGCGCAGCTGTAATCCCAGCTACTCAGGAGGCTGAGACACGAGAATTGCTTAAATCTGGGAGGCAGAGGTTGCAGTGAGCTGAGATTGCACCACTGCACTCCAGCCTTCACGACAGAGTGAGACTCCATGTCAAAGAAAAAAAAAAAGGGAGAAATTTAAAAGGATTCAGTGTGGGAAAAAGATGTTACATACAGAGTAACAAACATAAATGTTACTGCAAATTTCTTATTGGAAATAGTGTGAGATGATAGCGAAACAATGTTCTTTAAAGTATAGAAAGAAACTCTTCAACCTAGAATTCTATGCCCAGAATAATTTTGTTTTCTTTCAAAAACAATGGGAAAAAATATTTTCAGACATACAGAAGCTGAAAGAAGTCACCACAAGCAGACTACTACTGTGAAATATTTTTTTTGAAAGGGGAATTTATAGGATTTCTAGATTGTTACTGTAGTACTCTTCTTTCAAGTGATATTACAACATTTTATCTATAGTATAAGAACCTAAAAACTGCACACTTCCATTTCTTCCTTTTGACTTTTGCAATATTTTGTGTGTGTGTGTGTGTGTGTGTGTAGTAGGCATAAGGAAAATGATAGGCAACAGAAATATGAAATTTATACAGAGGAATGAAGAATGGTGGAAATGCTAAGTATGTGAATTAATATAAAATATTCTATTATTATCTAAATACCTTTAAAAGATAACTTAAACCATTTAAAAAATGACGATATAATGTGTAGTTTATAATTTATGTAGAATTAAGATATACAGCTATAATATTGCAAAAGTCAACAGAGGAGAAATGAAAGTATGCAGCTGTGAGGTTCTTATACCATAGGTAAAATGTTGTAATATCACTTGTAGGAGGAACATAACACATTAACAATGTAGAAAACCTACAAATTCCACTAAAATAATAAATATTATGTAGATAGCTTCTAAGCCAACAATAGAGAAAAAATAAAAATTTTAAATCCAATTAATCTAAAAGTAGACAAAAGCAGGAAAAGGGAGCAAAAAACAGATGAGATAAATAGAAAACAAATAGCAAGATATCAGATTTAACTCACCTATATAATTAATCACATTAAATATAAATGGCCTACATCACATTAAATATAAATGGTCTAAATACCCAGATTAAAAGGCAAAGAATGTTAGTGTGGATGGAAAAAAAAACAAAAACAAAAAAAAGCAAGACCGAATTATTTTCTATCTCGGAGAAATGCAATTTAAATATAAAAATATAAATAGCATAAAAGTAAAGGATACAGAAATATATACTATCCTAACACTAACTAAAGTGGAGTGGCCATATTAATATCAAGCAAAGCAAATATTGGAGCCCAGAATATTACCAGGAACAAAGAATGTATTTCATAATGTTGAAAGAGTCAATTCATTAAGATGACATAATATTACTAAATGTTTATAAATCTAGAAGCTGAGCTACAAAACAAGTGAAGCAAAAACTGATACAACTACAGGGAGAAACGTAAAAAAAAATCACAGTTATAGTGGGAGATTTTAGTACCTGTTACTTGATAATTCATAAACAAGTAGACAAATAATTAACTACAAATGTACATTTGTACAGCCCCATATGTAACTTTATCTAATTGATATTTATAGAACACTTCACTCAGAATAACACATATATTTTCCAGGAGATAGAAAACATTTATCAATGTAGATCATTGTCTAGTCTATAAAACAAAACTCTATCTAACAAAACAAATCTAACAAATTTAAAATAACTGAGGCCATGCAAAGTATGCTCTCTAACCACAATGAAATTAAATTACAAATCAATCACAGAAGCAATGTCTACACTGTAAAAATAATTTGAAACTGCAAAGGATTTAGAGTTGCCAAGACAGTTTTGAGAAAGAAAAACAAAGACAGACGACTAACACTGCCTGATTTTAAGTGTTATTATAAAGCTACAGTAATCAAAACAAAGTTGAACTGGTGTAACAACAGACACATACATCAACAAAACAGAATATAGAGTTGAGAAATAGAACCACACATATATTGATAACTAATTTTCAATAAAGGTACAAACATAATTCAATAAAGAAAAGATCTTCTACACTTAATGTTGAAAGAGCTGGATATCCATGTATAAACAATAATGTAAAATATTTTAAAAAGTAAAAATAAAGAATGCCTATGTATATTGCACACCATATACAAAAAATAATTAAAAATGGATTCTGGGCTGGGTGTGGCAGCTCATGCCTATAATCCCAACACTTTGGGAGGCTGAGGCAGGCAGATCACCTGAGGTCAGGAGTCTAAGACCAGCCTGGCCAATATGGCAAAATCCTGTCTCTACTAAAAATACAAAAATTAGCTGGGCATGGTGGCAGTTGCCTGTAATCCCAGCTACTCAGGAGTCTAAGAGAATTGCTGGAACCCAGGAACTGGAGGTTGCAGTCAGCCAAGATAGCACCTTGCCTTCCAGCCTGAGAGACAGAGCAAGACTCTGTCTTAAAACAAAACAAAACAAAACAAAAGATCCTAAATTAAGATGTAAGATCTAAAACTATAAAATTTCTAAAGGAAAGCATAGAAGAGAACTTTTGTGACCTTCGGTTAGCAAAGTTTTTTTTTTTTTTTTTTAGCTATAATACCAAAAGCATGACACATAAAATAAAGGTTTACATATAAGATTTTATCAAAATTAAATACTTAGTAAAAGACATTGTTAACAGAATGGAAAGCCAAACCACACATTGGGAAAAAAATGTCTAATGAATATTTGAAAATCATATATTTGATGGACTTGCATTCACAATAGAGAAAGAACTTTTAATACTTTACAATAAACAAAAGCTCAATAAGTTCAATCACAAGATAGGCAAAAGATATGAACAGATTCACACCCAAAGATAATACAGAGCTAGCAAATAAGCACATGAAATGCCATTAGTCTTTTGAGAAGTGCAAACTAACAACACAATGAGATAGCACTAGCTATCTACTAGAATGACTAAAATTACGGACTGATCATATTAAATGTTAGTAATGACATGGAGGTAGTAGAACTTATACACTGCAGGTGGAAATGTAAAACAGTGTAACCACTTTGGAAAAGTTAAGAATTTTCTTGAAAAAGTGAAGCATACACCTGCATTACTACCAGCCATTCTTTGATTTTTCCATAAAAAAATGAGAGCTATATGTTTATAGCAGCTTTATTTGTAAAGACAAAAACTAGAAACAACCCAATGCCCAACATGTGAATAACATGTGAATATACTGTGAGATCTACATACAATGGAATACTACTCAACAAAAAAAGAAATGAATTACAGATACACACAACAACATAGATGGATCTTAAAATATACTGAGTGAAAGAAGCTGGGGAAAAAAGAGTATATGTAGTATGAATCTATATAAAATTCTAGAAAATGAAAACAAATTTATCATGATAGAAAGAAGACCAGCATTTGTCTCAGAAAGGGCAAGACAGGGGACGTTGGGAAGGTGCATTTGCCAAAGAAAATGAATGTATTTGAGCCTTAAGGTGTCAGCCTTAATTCTGCCTTCTAATTTTGTGTAAACATCCATTGTCAAGATTCACTTTCATGGCATTTATTGACCTGTTCAGTCAATAGATCTCTGCTTCAATTCAGGAATAACATCTGTGCACATGTATGTTCTGTCTACTCTGTGTATATATGTGGATATAAAGAGATGTATGATTCTCTTTAGACATTGTTGGTAATTGGAAATGATTTTTTTTCAGCAGCAAATGCTGAGCTAGAATCTGATTGGGAATTAGTCCATGCCTCACCAGCATAAATACATTTCAAGGGTTGGGATTATCATGCTTAGTTTAGCCACTAATTTCATTATAGTTTATCATATGTGACTGGATGTCTTGGTGGGGGTTGGAGGGCCCTGCTAAGGCATTCAGGACGTATCAGCGTGGATGGGTGGATGGGCTTATGTGTGAAAAAAGGGAAGGCACTTTTTTTTTTTTTTCCATTGTGTTAAAGCTGCGGTAATTAAACGTGACAGAGCTAATCTGTTGCTGGGATCGGTATAGCCATTGGTTGTTACTGCATGTTCAAGGATGACAGCCTCACCTCAGACTGTCTTCTTCCCAAATGAGTCAGCATTTATCCATTTTGCCAAGTCAACTCACTGTCTCTGGGGGTGTGGGGCTGGTATTTTGTAAGGAAGTAAGAACTAAAATTTTGAAGTTTTAGTGAAAGTGAAGACCCAACACTAAGGGTCTAAATTACTTGAAAGCAAGAGCTGTATTGTTTTCATTTTTGTAACATAGACCAGTAACTTCTTCATAGTAAGTGCTTGATTAAGATTTTTAGTAGTATACTGAAGCATGATTTCAAAAAGAAAGCCAAAGCAAAATTCAACATTGTTAAGAATTGTGTTTCGTGAATTTGTTTAAACACTGTCCACTTCAATTCCCATCTCTCTGCTATTTGGGATCTACAAGGCTGCTGAATTTGCAATGGTAAGCTTGGTCTTGGTAGCTATAGTTACTTATACATATTTGTTTGTATTATATGTTACTTATATATATTTACATATTCATATATTTTAAATGTTTTATTTATATAAATATAAACTTACATATTAATTTATATGTAGTAATTTATATGGGATTTAAAAAGCAATAAAGGAAGCAGTACAAATCAAAGAAAAAGTCTGTCCTGGAAGGATCACTTGTGGTGGGAATTAATTTCTGACTTATTAGTAGGCCTGGAATATTATGCAAAAATTCCTAACTAGCTGAATTAGTTTTATGTCTTTAAGACCATACCATTGGGTCTCTAGACTTTGGGTCTGTAAATTTTGTACAATATACAAATAAAACTTAGACCCCCTTAGTTTTCTTAACCATTTGGCTTAGATACTACTTAATCTATTATTTTTCTAAGAGATTTGTTGTCTTTATTTTTATACCATTGTTTCATATCATTTTTGTATCATGATTAACTTGAGGCCATTTTTATAATAATGCTTATAAGGAAAGTTGTTTTACCTTAAAATGCATCTTCTCATGTTGCTGTATTCTTGACTTGATTATTACTATCGATTATAATTATACATGTGCTACATTATTAAATTATGTATATTGTTATATGGGGCCTATATAATCATAATATTTTAGTTTTTTTAATGTTAGTAAATTATTAAGTCCCTAGTGATCCTTTAAATAAAATACAGAGGACCATATATGTACATGTGCATATAACAGATATATGAATATATTCAGTATTTACTTCGAAAAAAATTAACCTGTGAGAATAAGTGATTTGAGAATTGCTATGACATTTTGAACATGGGATTCCATAGACGTAGAATACCTTGTAAAGAATAAAATACCTTACAACACAATAACTTATTTCTCTGAGACATCGTAGACAGAGAAGGCAAAATTATTTTAAAATTTTTTATTTATTTTAGAGACAGGGTCTCACTCTGTAACCCAGGCTGGAGTGCAGTGACATGATCATATCTTCTCACAGCCTCAGACTCCTGGGCGCAAGGAATCCTCCCATCTTGGCCTCCCAAGTAGCAGGGACTACAGGCACACACCACTGCACCTGACTCATTTGGAAAATTTTTTTGTAGAGATGAAGTCTCACTATATTGCCCAGACTGGTCTTGAACTCCTGGCCTTAAATGATTCTCCCACCTTAGCCTCCTTGAATAGCTGGGATTACTGGCATGAGCCATAGTGCCCAGGTTTATTTTTGGTTCTGTGCTTAGTAGTAGCTAATAGTTTTGAATATACATGTTTGCACTAAAGTGAAGGGCATACACCAAACATTTTTGTACATATATTTTCACCTGGAAGCCACCCAAATAATCTCTTAAAATAATGTGCCAAAGGCTTCTAATCTCTCTCTGAATTAATCCATCAATCAATACATTTATCAAACACCAACTATATGGAAACCACTATGCTAGGCAGAAATCAAAACACAAAGATATAACGGGCACATCATCTGTACTTACAGAGCTTATAGTTTATTTGGGAAAACATGTTTATAAAATATACTCTTTTTTTTGTACTACCCTGTAGAAGGTATGGTGGTAGGTGTTACGATGGCTATGAAAAAGATTAAAACACAGACCTCAACAAGAGACCTATTGTTTAGTAGGAGGAATAAAACAAGCATATACATACATTGAATGATGAAGGAGAGTATGAAGTATATTATAAAAGAGAGCTAAATAAAGTGTTATGGAATTTGAAAGGCAAAGAGAGCATATGTCATGTAAGGGGTTTCATTGAGCAGGTAGCCTTTTGAATAAAAATTGACAGACATAAAATACCAATTGCCTTCTAGTCACTTTCAATATTTCTAAGATTCCAAAGAGAGTATGACATCCTCCCTATTGCTCTTAGCAATTATAATTCCAGATGGCTCAGGAGAGAAGTCATGATAGAATGTAATGTGTGTGTGTATCTGTGTATAAAGAAATGTGTGCCTTATAGGATATCTATAGATGACATGTACTTTTGCAATTTCTTCCATGTGCCTGACTTTAAATAACCACCTATATATCAATGACCACCTCATCCATTTCTTTCGCCCAGACCCCTCCTCTAAGCTCCTAGTCTCACAAACCAGCTGCCTAGTTTATATGTTTCTTTGGGTATTTTAAAGGCACCTCAAGTTCAATAGGTCTACAGTGGAACTCTTGATCTCTCCCTCTACCCAATCCTGGTGCTAGTAGCCATTAGTGTGTTTCTGGATCTCTGTGTTTTGGTAAGATTGTGCTTCTCTTTGACCTTGAAGTTTGTCACATGACTTGCTTTGGCCAATATGATATGAGCAGAAATGACATTAATTACTTCCAAGTATAAGCCTTTAAAAGCTTCTGTGAATTTTCTCATGTTCTCTTCATGCACTCTGCCCCAAACAAATCAATATTTCAGCTGATCCAAAAACCATAAGCCTAGTTCCTAAGTGAATATACCATTGAGCAGAGCCCCTGTCTTGCCTGAAATCAACATATAGTATGAATGAGAAGTGAACCAAAGCTTTATTAAAATATATTTCAGATGCCATAAAATTAATTCAGTGGTTTTTAGTAATCAAGGTTACGCCACTATCACCACAATTTAATTTTAGAACATTTTAAATACCGGCCCCCTGCCCACAAAGAAACTGTATATGTCGGCATTCATTCCCCTTTTGTCTTTCCCCTAACCTCAGCTCCAGCTCTAGGAACCACTGCTCTACTTTCTGTCTCTGAACCTCTATTGTTTCCATCAGCAGTAATTGGGGGATGCTTGTTTTTTAAGCACAGCTCAGTCTATCCTCACTGATACATTGGTCCTCTTTCAATGGTCTCTATCTTAATGAATGGCATTCACCATCACAATAACAGCAACCAGAAGTTATTCTTGATACTCTTCTGTAGCTCATTCTCCACATCTAGTTATTCTACCACTCCTAAGAATTTTATTTCCTGGATATTTCTTTAATTTGTCTATTTCTTTCCATCTCCATTGCTACCACTATTGTTCAGGATACTACCATTCCTTTCTTGCACTTCTGTTAGTGTTTCCAAGTTCCTTACAGAAAGGAATTTTCATGACTTGAGAATGAGAAATCAGAATTCCTGAGAATTCTTTAGAAATCCTGAAATCATAAGTTATTCTGTACAACAGTTTATTTACGTGTTTTTTTAGGGAGAGGTGGTAATAATACTTTGTAACAATATGTACATATATTTAATAATAATGAGTACCCATAATAATAAATAGTGCATTATTTTTCTGTGATAGGAATATACTGTTTCAGAGGTATCCTATAAAGGTATAATAAATGGTTACTCTATTATTGTCATGAATCAAATATTGTGAGAAAAGTCTATATTTTAATAGTGTGTACAAGTGACCTCTGTCTGAAAAAGGCATTTGGGAGCAGAAAAAATTAAATACGGAGAACATCAACAGAAAATAAATGTCAAGTAAAAATAATTTTAAAATGGAAAAATGAAACCATAAGCATTTAATAGTTGAGTTATTCTTAAATTTAAAAACATACACAGTACTAATTGTCCTTTCTTGTAACTGTCTTGACCTTTCTTTCATTTGTACATGTAAAAAAATTTCTTACCTTGTTCATTTGTGGTCAAATTTTTAAGAATTCATCCAGAAGCATTTCAAATTTGTCATTAAGGTACATATTGCTTCATATATGCTTATTTTCCTTTTTATCAATGAAAGTATTCTGTCTACCTGTCCTGATTTTGGTTTTGCCATGAAATCCATATTGCTTTTGCTAATTCAGATTTCAAATCAGTTTCTCATTTCATGTTGGTGCTCCACAAAAACATCTTCCTCTCTTTGTACTTCCTTGGTTAAAGTGTTTACATTGAACTATATAGCCCATGGCAAATATTCAAACACTAGAAGACAGTGTTTGAATAGTTTGTTGGAAGGTATTTGAATAACATGACTTCAGATCTCCTACAAATCTCAGTAACACTACTCAGAATCGATTTACCCATTGCTCAAACCCTTAACATGGAAAAGACACCTTCAAACCTCTCTGCTCTATTACTTCACTATTCTTCCTCCCACCTTCTGCATGCAACTTGAGCTATGCAGGTCCCCTTAAATTCCATGCTCTTCCTCCCACAGAGCCTTTGCATGTACTGTTTCCTGCATCTGAAAATCTTCCTCACAATTCATCCTTCTGATCACAGCTCAAATTACATTTCTTTCATTGTTTTGCTGACTTCAAGTCTATGTTGGGTTTAAGTGTTCTCTCAAGCTGCCTTCTGTCCTCCAAAACACTTAGCACAATCATAATTGTTTAATTTTCTTAGGGTTATCTGATTAATGTCTACCTCTGTGTTTTATAACTTCCACAAAAACAGAAGTCTCTCTTTTTCCTCACCAATGTAGCCCTGATGTCTTATAGAATGAAGGCATCATTATCTGAAGGGTGGGTGAGAGGGACACCGTGAAACTCTAGGTTTGGAGTAGAGGGGTGTGGAGAGAAAAGTGAGTCCATCTTGGATGCTAATCTGCCATGTTAACTTCTGATTAGCCCCATTCCTGATTTCTCCTTTATTTCCTGTCTTTACTGTAACAACGTGTCAACCTTAATGTTACCACACACATTACAGGCTATGACACATGTATTAATAGCAGTCTTGCCTATCCTGGAGAGTTGCCTTTCTTATCTTCCTGGAGCACATATACTTTTTCCATATGGTACATAAGCTCTGGGTCTGGGGGTAACGAGTGCAGATCTCTATCTGTCCTGCAGCTGCCCAAGACCATGCTTCTGTAAGTTCCCCGGTAAAACATCCATTACCAACAAACGGGACATGGCTGTCTTGTTCTTTGGTTTTTCAACTCCTTCGGCATTTGGGGGTCATTTTGTATATTCAGTCCTTTCACGGAGCGAGGAGGGCAGGAATCTAGGTTAGAATTTGTTAAGTCTGAGATGCCTCAGATCAATCCAAGTGAAAATATTGAGTACGTAATAGAGTAAGTATGAAGTTCAGGAAACAGAATGGGGCTGGTGATATTAATTTGGGAGTTACTAGTGTAAAGACTGTACGTATAGCCATGTTACAGGATGATGTAACCAAAAGAGTGACTAACATTAAAAAGCCAAAAGGTACAAGGACAGAGAACTGAACATCTTAATAATAGGGAGAAGAGAAGAAAACCAGCAAAGAGGATTGAGTAGTAACCAAAGAAGTAAGAGAAAAGCTTGGGAAGTGACTGGAGGTCTTGACAACACTTTGGTCTAATTTTGAATGTATGTGATTCCTTTCATCTTAGCCAGTTGGCAATGACACAGTCTCACATCAAGTGCACAGGCTACTTCTTGATTTCTGCTGATAGAAACCTCAGTGATGAAAGTGGAGTGGCATCACTTGAATCCATGAAATTCCCACTTGACTCCTAACGATGGACTTGGGGATATCAGCAGCTGAGCTCTCACCCTGGTTGCTCCCTTTTGAGTTCTATGGATGAAGGTATTGAAGCTAGCCAAGAGGTTTTACTTAATATGAAATAAAATATGCATTTCTATGAATATAATAAAATGATTTTCCAGAGAATTACTGAACATATACCTTTTACCCTGTGTTGACTGGAAAACACCACTTTTATAAATTAGATTACCTTTTTGTTTGAGGAATGAAGAAAGCCATTATGAGGACATTGAGTCCTAAATGTAAACTTCTCTCAGTACTGACTGGTGACATCACACAACAGTGGAACGGGCTTAAATTCTCATTCTAGCTAACTCCTCTTAAATTGCTCTGTGTGATCATCATCTGTGTTAATGTACTTTTCTATAAATTTCAGGTATTATGTTTTCAGATGTTTCTTGCATAGACAAAGTATGTAATCTGTCTGATTTTATCTTAAAGTGAGAATGAGGTATAAGAACTAACTTTCCTTTGGTTAAAGATAAATTTTCACCTTATTAAAGAGGCACATGTTAGCTTACAGCTGTTAAAAAAGGGTCAAAGGTTGTTTAACACATTGACCCTGTTGGACCAAAAAACCAACAACTTCCTTACAACTCTGAGGGACCTGGTGGTAAGCTAGCTTCAAATGCTGACCCTGACACTTGCATCTGAGTTACCTCAGGCAAGTCAGTTAATATCTCTGAGGCTTGGTCATCATTTATGAAATACAATAGCATCATCATTTATGAAATACAATAGCATCACCTTTGCCGATTTACTTGAGGGTTATTGGAGATATTATATGTGAAATCACCTAGCACAAAGCAGGTACTCAACAAAGTTGAACACGTGTTGGGTGAAGTCAGTCTGGTTGGGCTTGTGTGAAAGAAGAAATGATAAAGTAAACCAGCTCAAAATTAGAAGACCTACAAATGAAAGAGAGGGACAGAAAAAGTGAAGGGAGAATTTGTGATTTCATGGGCAATCACTTCCTGGAGGGTGGCAGAGCATGTAGCATTCAGGTAGCTAGTAGGGGAGAAAAAACGGATGGGGGCTAGGCATGCAGGGGTGCCAGCCCAAAAAGAAACATTTATTTTACTTTTTTTTTTTTTGAGATAGAGTCTAGCTCTGTCACCCAGGCTGGAGTGCAGTGGCGTGATCTCAGCTTACTGCAACATCTACGTTCCAAGTTCAAGTGATTCTCATGCCTCAGCCTCTGGAGTAGCTGGAATTACAGGCATGCATCACCATGCCAGGCTAATTTTTGTATTTTTAGTAGAGACAAGATTTCACCATGTTGGCCGGGCTGATATCAAACTCCTGACCTCAGTGATCTGCCCGGCTCGGCCTCCCAAAGTATTGGGATTACAGGCATGAGCCACTGTACCCTGCCTCGAAGAAAACATTTCTAATTGACAATAAGAAATAATAGTAATGACAACTAACAGATATTTAGAAAGCCTGCCTCCATTTTATAACTATCCCATTTTGTATATACTATTGTCCTCATTTTACTGATGACAAAAGTCAAAGTGTTTAACTGACTTAATCAAGGACACACAGGGAAAAAACCAGCAGGGATAGTTGCAGTATCTAGGAAGGGCGTTCAGTTTTTGTCTTTCAGAACTGATTTTTTTTTTAAAAAAGAGAATAGCATTAAAAGGAGAAGAATACAAAGCTGAGGTTTGACAGCTGAATAAGCACAGTAGTTTAGGAATATATAAATATTTCTTGTAGAATAGTCATTGAAAATATGTTAAGATCACAAGGCCATCTTTAGCTGGCAGCCAAACAACAGTAAAAGTCATTTGGAAAAAGGATACAGTAACTATCAAGGACTGTATCATAATTAATACTTAGTTGCCTCTGCCTGAAGAATAGAGCAGTGAGAACAAAATGTGTCTTAGCCACAATCAAATGAAATGTTTTGGGACTAGATTCAAACCAAAAAAATCCGGTGATTAAATTATTTTCAGGTCCCTAAAATTAACTTGCTCATTTTTATTTTTTTCTCCTATATCCGAAGACAGCTACAAAATGAGGGCTTGGGACCAAATAATCTCTATGCTCTTTTCCAGTTCTTAAATTTCAGGATTCTATTAAATGTTTTAGTTAAGGAGGGTAGGGAGGGAATTGAACTTTTGGTGGAAAATTTCTGTTTCATCAGAAACATAATGTTATGTGTCCTTGACTTAGTAATTCTTCATATAAGATTATTTTTTCTCTTTACAGTTCATGCTTAACACATCAGCAAGAAAAGATTTCAAAAAATTCATTTCAGGCCAGATGGATATGGAAGGTTTATAAGCACAGAAACTATAACAAGCACTCTCAGAATCCTAATCCTAGATTGGAAAGACTCTTAAGCAAACTAAAAAATTAAGAACCAATGAGAGTTCCTGTATAATCAAAATCACCAAAATTTGCCACCTTGAATGGTCTGTTTAATTTGGTTATTCTAATGGTCAGTTTGGTGTGAGAAGCAGTTGATTGTGTTACAGAATTAATCAGTACACTAAATCAAATCTATAAATGTAAGTAAATTTGGGGCACATTTTGAATGGGGGCTTAAAGTCATCTACTTATTTTAATGGCAATATACACTATTATTAGATAAAAAAAGTCAAGGATAAGTTCATTCTGTGAAGTGCTAGGACTTGGGTCTTCTCAGATTCATGCCACACTGGCAAAATATCTCATCCTTTACAAAATACAGTATAACCGTATCAATTTCTCAATTTCAAGTTCTAGGAAATTGAGAAAGAAATAAAATATGTTCATAGAATTCTCATTACTAAAGCAAGAGTGAAGTGTTTTGCTGATATCATCAATTAATTAAGAATAACTAGTAATAAGAAAACAGGTATTTTTAAAATTCTGTCACCAATGAAAACAGATTTGTTACACACTGGTTCAACAGTACAAAATAATCTTAATGTGACAAATTTTATAATCTAATGCCAGTACATTGTTTTGTATAAATTATTTGAGTTATCTGGGACTCTATTTCTTCACCTTTAATAGAAGTTTAGACTGAATTAATCATTCTCAGACAACGACACATAATAATTATAAATACCTTTGAACACTGTATTAGTCTCTTCTCACATTGCTATAAAGAAATATTTCCATTGGTCAGGCTGGCAAGATGGCAGAATAGTAACAGCTCCAGTCTGCTGCTCCCAGCAAGATCAACACAGAAGGCGGGTGATTTCTGCATCTCCAAATGAAATACCCAGTTCATCTCACTGGGACTGGTTGGACAGTGGATGAAGCCCACAGAAGGAGAGCCAAAGCAGGGTGGGGCATCGCTTCAATCGGGAAGTGCAAGAGATCAGAGGATTTCCCTCCCCTAGCCAAGGGAAGCCATGTGAGACTGTACCGGGAGGAAGAGTGCACTCCAACCCAGATACTATGCTTTTCCCATGGTCTTCACAACTGTCAGACCAGGAGATTTCCGCTGGTGCCTATGCCACCAGGACCCTGGGTTTCAAGCTCAAAACTGGGTGGCTGTTTGGGCAGACACAGAGCTAGATGCAGGAACTTGTTTTATTCATACCCCAGTGGCAACTGGAATGCCAGTGAGACAGAACCGTTCACTTCCCTGGAAAGGGAGCTGAAGCCAGGGAGCGTATGGTCTGACTGGGTAGGTCCCACCCCTATGTAGCTCAGCAAGCTAAGATCTACTGGTTTGAAATTCTCACTGGAAGCACAGCAGTCTGAGGTCGACATGGGATGCTTGAGCTTGGTAGGGGGAGGGTCGTCTGCCATTGCTGAGGCTTGAGTAGGTGGTTTTACCCTCACAGTGTAAACAAAGCCTCTGGAAAGTTCAAACTGGGTGGAATCCACTGCAGCTCAGCAAGGCCACAGTGGCTAGACTGCCTCTCTAGATTCCTCTTCTCTGGGTAGGGCATCTCTGAAAAAAAAGGGCAGTAGCCCCAGTCAGGGACTTATAAAAACCCCCATATCCCTGAGACAGAGTACCTGGGGGAAGGACCACCGTGGGCGCAGCTTCAGCAGACTTCAATGTCCCTGCCTGACACTCTGAAGAGAGCAGCGGATCTCCCAGCACAGTGTTTGAGCTCTGATAATGGACAGACTGCCTCCTTAAGTGGGTCCCTGACCTCAAGGTATCCTGACTAGGAAACACCTCCCAGTAGGGACCGACAGACACCTCATACAGAAGAGCTCTGGCTGGCACCTGGAGGATGCCCCTCTGGGACAAAGCTTCCAGAGGAAAGAACAGGCAGCAATCTTTGCTCTTCTACAGCCTCTGCTAGTGCTACCCAGGCAAACAGAGTCTGGAGTGGACCTCCAGCAAACTCCAGCAGACCTGCAGCAGAGGGTCCTGACTGTTAGAAGGAAAACTAACAAACAGAAAGGAATAGTACCAACATCAACAAAAAGAGTGTCCACTGACAGACCCCATCCAAAGGTCACCAAAATCAAAGACCAAAGGTAGATGAACCCACAAAGATGGGGAAAAACCAGTGCAAAAAACTGAAAATTGTAAAAACCAGAATGCTTCTTCTCCTCCAAAGGATCACAACTCCTTGCCAGCAAGGGAACAAAACTGGACAGAGAATAAGTTTGAAGAATTGACAGAAGTAGGCTTCAGAAAGTGGGTAATAACAAATTCCTCTGAGCTAAAGGAGCATGTTCTCACCCAATGCAAGGAAGCTAAGAACCTTGAAAAAAGGTTAGACGAATTGCTAACTAGAATAGCTAGTTTAGAGAAGAACATAAATGACCTGATGGAGCTGAAAAACACAGAATGAGAATTTCATGAAGCATACACAAGTATCAAGAGCCGAATCGATCTAGCCTAACAAAGGATATCAAAGGTTGAAAATCAACTCAATGAAATAAAGCGAGAAGACAAGATTATAGGAAAAACAGAGAATAAAAACAAAGAAAGCCTCCAAAAAATATGGGACTTGTGAAAAGACCAAATCTACATTTGATTGGTGTACCTGAAAGTGACGGGGAGAATGGAACCAAGTTGAAAAACACTCTTCAGGATATTATCCAGTAGAACTTCCCCAACCTAGCAAAGTAGGCCAACATTCAAATTCAGGAAATACAGAGAACACCATAGTGATACTCCTTGAGAAGTATCAAACCCAAGACACACATAATCATCAGATTCACCAAGGTTGAAATAAAGGAAAAAAATGTTAAGGGCAGCCAGAGAGAAAGGTCAGGTTACCCACAAAGGGAAGCCCATTAGACTAACAGTGGATCTCTCTGCAGAAACTCTACAAGCCAGAAGACAGTGGGGGCCAATATCCAACATCCTTAAAGAGAAGAATTTTCAACCCAGAATTTCATGTCCAGCCAAATTAAGCTTCATAAGTGAAGGAGAAATAAAATCCTTTACAGACAAGCAAAGGCTGAGAGATTTTGTCACCACCAGGCCTGCTATACAGAGCTTCTGAAAGAAGCTTCCTAAACGTGGAAAGGAATAACCAGTACCAGCCACTGCAAAAACATACCAAATTGTAAAGACCATTGACACTATGAAGAAACTGCATCAACAAATGGGCAAAATAACCAGCCAGCATCATATTGACAGGATCAAATTCACACATAACAGTATTAACCTTATGGGCTAAATGCCCCAATTAAAAGACACAGACTGGCAAACTGGATAGAGTCAAGACCCATCAGTGTGCTGTATTCAGGAGACCCATCTCACGTGCAAAGATGCACATAGGCTCAAAATAAAGGGATGGAGGGAGATTTACCAAGCAAATGGAAAGAAAAAAAAAAAGAAAAGAAAAGAAAAAAAAGAAAAAAAAAAAAACAAGCAGGGGTTACAATCCTAGTCTCTAATAAAACAGACTTTAAACCAACAAAGATCAAAAGAGACAAAGAAGGGTATTACATAATGGTAAAAGGATCAAGGCAACAAGAAGAGCTAACTATCCTAAATATATATGCACCCAATACAGGAGCACCCAGATTCATAAAGCAAGTTCTTAGAGATCTACAAGGAGACTTAGACTCCCACATAATAATAATGTCACTCCACTGTCAATATTAGACAGATCAATGAGACAGAAAATTAACAAGAATATCCAGGACTTGAACTCAGCTCTGGACCAAGCCGACCTAACAGACATCTAGATAACTCTCCACCCCACATCAACAGAGCATACATTCTTCTCAGCACTACATCACACTGATTCTAAAACTGACCACATAATTGGAAGTAAAACACTCCTCAGCAAACGCAAAAGAACGGAAATCATAACAAACAGTCTCTCAGACCACAGTGCAATCAAATTAAAACTTACAACTAAGAAACTCACTCAAAGTCACACAACTAAATGAAAACTGAACAACCTGCTCCAAAAGACTACTGGGTAAATAATAAAATTAAGGCAGAAATGAATAGGTTATTTGAAACCAATGAAAACAAAGACACAATGTACCAGAATCTCTGGGACACATTTACAGCAGTGTGTACAGAGAAATGTATAGCATTAAATGCTCACAAAAGAAGCAGGAAAGATCTAAAATCGACAACTTAACATCACAATTAAAAGAACTAGAGAATCAAGGGCAGGAAAATTCAAAAGCTAGCAGAAGACAAGAAATAACTAAGACCAAAGCAGAACTGAAGGAGACAGAGACACAAAAAGCCCTCAAAAAAATCAGTGAATCCAGGAGCTGGTTTTTTGAAAAGATCAACAAAATAGATAGACTGCTAGCTAGACTAATAAAGAAGAAAAGAGAAAAGCATCAAATAGATGCAATAAAAAATGATAAAGAGGATATCACCACTGATCCCACAGAAATACAAACTACCATCAGAAAATACTATGAACACCTCTACACAAATAAACTAGAAAATCTAGAAGAAATTGATAAATTCCTGGACACATACACCTTTCCAAGCCTAAACATGGAAGAAACAGAATCCCTGAGTAGACCAATAACACGTTCTGAAATTGAGGCAGTAATTAATAGCCTACCAACCAAAAAAAGTCCAGGACGAGACAGATTCTCAGCCAAATTCTACCAGAGTTACAAAGGGGAGCTGTTAGCACTCCTTCTGAAACTATTCCAAACAATAGAAAAAGAGGGAATACTCTGTAATTCATTTTATGAGGTCAGCATCATCCTGATACCAAAACCTGGCAGAGACACTACAAATAAAAGCAATTTTCAGGACAATATCACTGATAACCATAAATGCAAAAATCCTCAATAAAATACTGGCAAACCAAATCCAGCAGCACATTAAAAAGTTTATTCATCACAATCAAGTCAACTTCACACCAGGGATGCAAGGCTGGTTCAACATACACAAATCAATAAATGTAATCCATCACATCAACAGAACCAATGACAAAACCCACATGATTATCTAAATAGATACAGAAAAGGTCTTTGACAAAATTCAACACCCCTTCATGCTAAAAATTCCCAATAAAGTAGGTATTGATGGAACATATCTCAAAATAATAAGAGCTATTTATGACACAGCCACAGCCAATATCATACTGAATGGACAAAAACTGGAAGAATTCCTTTTGAAAACCAGCACAAGGAGGCCCTCTCTCACCAGTCCTATTCAACATAGTATTGGAAGTTCTGGCCAGGACACTCAGGCAAGAGAAAGAAATAAAGGGTATTCAATTAGGAAAAGAGGAAGTCAAATTGTCCCTGTTTGCAGATGACATGATCATATATTTAGAAAACCCCATCGTCTCAGCCCAAAATCTCCTTAA
>NW_012118710.1:6911914-6921329 GCF_000951035.1 Colobus angolensis palliatus | reverse complement strand
ATCATGTGGCTATAAAGACACATGCACACGTATGTTTATTGCACCACTGTTCACAATAGCAAAGACTTGGAACCAACCCAAATGCCCATCAATGACAGACTGGATATAGAAAATGTGTCACATATACACCATGGAATACTATGCAGCCATAAAAAGGATGAGTTAATGTCCTTTTCAGGGACATGGGTGAAGCTGGAAACCATCATTCTCAGCACATTAACACAAGAACAGAAAACCAAACGAGTGCATGTTCTCTCTCATAAGCGGGGTTTGAACAATAAGAACACATGGACACAGGGAGAGATAGCATTAAGATAGACACCTAATGTAGATGATGGATGATCAGTTGATAGGTGCAGCAAACCACCATGGCATGTATATACCTATGTAAAAAACCTGCACGCTCTGTACGTGTACCCCAGAACTTAAAGTATAATAATAATATAAAAAGAAATATTTGATAGTTGGTAATTTATAAAGAAAAGACATTTAATCAGCTCATCGTTTTTCAGCTTGTACAGGAGGGATGCTGTCATCTCCTTGGCATCTGGTGGGGCCTCAAGGAACTTACAATCATGGTAGAAGGCAAAGAGGGAGCCAGTACTTACTCACATACCCAGAGGAAGAGGAAGAGAGTGAGTGGGGGATGAGATACACACTTCAAAATGCCAAGATCTCATGAGAACTCACTCACTATCACAAGAAGAGCACCAAAGGAATGTTGCTAAACTATTCATGAAGGTTACATCTCCATGAGCCAATCACCTCCCATCAGACCCCACCTCCAACACTGAGGATTATAATTCCACATGAGATTTGGGTAGTGACACAGATCTAAATCATATCAAACATTATGGGTTAAAAATTATCCCAAGTGCCTTTACATGTATAAATGTATCAAGTCTTTAAAACAACTACATGAGGTAATCACTGATATTATCATTCCTAGTTTTACAGATTATAAAACTAAGGCACAGGGAGTTTATCTGTTACCAGAGTCCATGGTCAAAATCATAATGCAGTATTGCATATTTTTCAAATAACATGTGCTTCTATATTCTCCTGCATCACTTGAGAACGTTACCTCTGGTTGGCAGAATAATGACTACTGTCGACGCCTTGATTTTAGCCTCATGAGACTAACTGCAGAATTCTGACCTATAGATCCGTACAAGAATAGGTTTGTGTTAAGTCACTAAATCTTCAATAATTTTTATAGTGGCAATAGGGAATAGGAATCCACTACCATGGTGAGTATCTCTTAATGATTGGTCTGTTTCTCGGGTTTGCTGGGTTGAAAGCAAGGTCAAAAATCCATGATTAGAAAAGCTCTGAGGTCCTTTCAGCTCTGAGATCACATACGCATACATGATGTATATTTTGTAGCCACATGTGATAAATTCCCATCTTAATAGTTAGCCTTTGGGATGAGGCTTCACGAAAGGCTCTAACAAAAATAAGAGCAACACATTCCAATTATATCTGTGAGATAATACCAGGAACTCACAGTCTAATGTCAGCATTTTTTATATAGTCATATATATTCTGCAAAATTATTTAAAACATTAAATTAATAAAGGTATCAGCATAAACAGACAGGTTAGTGAGATTTCTTCATGAGAAACAAGAAGGTGCATCGATTTATATTTATTTATGAATTAAAAGATCTCTAGACTGGAGTCAGATCTTATTAGATGACAGTCTTAATTCAAAATGTGAATATATTTGAGAACACTTTGTGAGTTTTTTTTTTTTCTCTAATACTAATGGTCTTGCTCCAAGAAAGGTTAGCACTTTAATAGTCCTGCTTCTGTGTTTAGGATTTGTGTGTGCAAGTGTGTCTTTAATAACCTAAGATGATTGATTGGAACCAACCAAAACAGACATGCATGGTATCAAAGGTGAGATGAGAAAAAGATAAGCTAATTCAGCCAGTTTCAATCTATAACATCACTAAGCATAGTCTAAATCATGATATAATAAGGAGATTAATCTAGAAAAAAGCAGAGGATTATGCTATATTCACAGAAGGAAAAAAATCTATGTGTATAATTCTTTGTATAATCATTTGATGAGCAAAATAACAGACAAATTTGAGCCATTCTTACAGCATTATTTAGCTGACATAACTGATCTTGATATTGTCTTATATTTAGGTTGCATATGAAGGGAGTTTTCTCACTTACCTTCAGGGATATCAGGAGCAGGTTCAGAAATGAACAAATTGGCAAACACTTAGGTACTTGCTCAGGATCACATAAATTACAGTGTTTTATAATGCCTTACTGAAATCATTTAGAGAGTATCATGACAAGAAGCAAAATCTCAGTGGAACTTAAAAAACATATTTTTAACATCTTAGAATTTCTAGCCCATGTGGAAAAGTGGATTCCATTTCCTAAAAGAATATAATAACTGTGTGACTATTAGAACAGAGTTGCTTGTGTAGCTCAGCTGGATTTTCCTGAAACTTATTACTGTACAAATCGAAAATGACTGTATGCATTTTACAAAAACATTGTGTTGTCTCGAAGTAGCATCTTCATTCAGAGGTGTGGGGTTAAGAAGTTCACGTCAGGGGGTTAACAGTTGTTTATAAAACATGAATTTATAAAGTGCATATTGCATAATTGCAAAGGGGCAAAAGAGTGATCCCAAAAAATGGAAGTGAATATGGTTTCTCAAAGACCTGTTTAGACAAGCAAGACACGAATATAACAGCAGGATGGAGAAAAATGAAGCACACAAACAAGTATATAACAATGTAACCTGGGCTGTGGCCTTGAGTGCTGAGGAAAGCGAAGGTGGGGCAGATCACTGGAAGCTCAGTTAGTGAGGAAAGGCTGCTGAAGAGCAGGTCTGGAGTGGTCAGGCTGTGGCATTCACAGGAGAGAAAGAAGAGCCTTCCAGGCAGATGAGAATGAAAAAATGAATGGACATGAATTGAATAATGCCTTTGTGTCAAAAATCTTCCGGGTGCTAACAAAATATCGCTGAGTAGAACAAACAAAATCTCCTTCCCTCATAGTTTGCATTCTGTGAAAATAAGTAAAATGAATAGTTTTTTGTTGCTGTTGTTTTTGTCTTTTTGTTTTGTTTTGTTTTTTAGAGACAGGGTCTTGCACTATTGCCCAGGCTAGAGTATAGTGGCACAATCATAATTCACTTGACTTAAAACACCTGGGCTCAAGTGTTTTTCTGGCCTCAGCCTCCTGAGAAGCTGGCATATAGACATGCATCCGCATGCCCAGCTAATTAAAAAAGAATTGTAGACATAGGGTCTTGCTAGGTTGCCCAGGCTGGTCTCCATGTCCTGGTCTTAAGTGGTTTTCCTACCTTGGCCTCCCAATTTGCTGGTATTATGGGCATGACCCACTGCACCTGACCAAAATGAATAGTTTTTTTAGATGATGATAAGTGCTATGGAGAAAATAAAGCAGAAAAGATGATTTGGGACCATCGGGTGGGGTAGCAACTTTAAACAAACTAATTAGGTTAGGACTCACTCAGAATATGACACTGGTGTAAGATCACATGGAGATGTAAGAGCAGAGTGTTCAGGCACAATGATCAGGCCCTGCAGCGTAATCATGCCCGATGTTTGAACAAGAATGGGCAGGAAAATGATCTGAAGCAAGGTGAGTAAAAGGGAGAATTACAGGAGATGAGGCCAGAAAATGACAGAAGCCAGATAGTGTTAGATTATCTGGGTCATTTTAAGGACTTATATGTTTACTCTGCATGACAGAGGGAGGCATTGCAGAGGTAAAACAGAGGAGTAACATGAACTGGTTTATGTTTAATAGGATCACTCTGAATGATGTGCTGAGAATAGACTGCATGGAGTGAAATTGGAAGGGGGAACATAGGTGGTAAATGAGAAAGTTGCTGCAATAACCCATGAGATACAAGCTGGTGGCTTGGATCTCAGTGGTAGTTGTTGTGGAGCTTCTGAAAAGTGGTCAATGAATCTATTATTTTGCAGGTAGAACTAACAGATTTTGCTGATAGATTAAAAATGTGGGGAGAGAAGAGGGAGAGAAAGAAACAGAGAGAATGCAGGAGAGAAGAGGAGAGAAGATGAATGGAAATGAATTCCAAGCAACTGGAAAGATGGAGTTGCCATGACTTGAAATGAGGAAGACTGCAGGAAGAGCAAGTTTGCATTGAACATAAAACATCTAGTTAGGGGCATCTTAAGTTGGTGATGCCTGTAGACATTCAAGTGGAGATGTGATTGGATACGAGTCTACAACTGAGGAAAGTTACATGAGGGAGATATAAATATGCCAGTTATACGTACATGTTGTATTTAAAGACTTGGAATTGCATAAGGTCACCAAGGATTGAGTATAGGTAAAATAAAGGTTCAAGTAACAAACTCTAGGACCCTCCAATGTTTTGGGGTTAAAGAGGTTAGGGGAAAATGGCATATGCAATTGAAAGCAAGCAGCTAGTTATAGGCAGGAGAAAAGCCAGGAGGATTCAGTGCTCTGGAAGCCCAGTGAAAAAACTACTTCAAGGAAAAAAAAGATATTATGTCCAATGTTACTGAAAGGTTAAGTTGGGACTTGAGAATGTTTCATTATATTTAGTTATGTTGAGCTGATGGTAGCTGAAAGACTCCTCAAGTTCTGATTACATAAATGTAGTCATCATTTTCCTATGCCATATCTGCCTGGGGGTACAATATAGTTCTGTTAATAATTTCAATAATAAAAGTTTCAGGCCGCTGGTGGTTTAAAAATCTGATGACAAATTTTTTGGTACACTCACCTTCAGAAGGGGGACATTAATACGTTTTCCTTTTGAGTGGGAGCTGGCCTTCATAACTTTCTCCTGTCACATGTGACCAAAGTGAAAGCATCTGATGCCCAACGGGACATAAAAAAAATTGTGGCTTTCTCCTAGACTAGACTGCAACCTTATGAGAAAGACATCAGAACCACCAAACACCTGGGCTCAAGTGTTTTTCCGGCCTCAGCCTCCTGAGAAGCTGGCATATAGACGTGCATCCGCATGCCCAGCTAATTAAAAAAGAATTGTAGACATAGGGTCTTGCTAGGTTGCCCAGGCTGGTCTCCATGTCCTGGTCTTAAGTGGTTCCCAAATTTATGACCCACAGAAACAGAGAATAAATCTTTACTGTTTTGAGACACCCAGTTTTGGGATAACTTGTTTTTGTGGAAATAGATAACTAATACAGATTTTGGTGCCTGGAAGTGGGGTGCTGTCACAGCAAATATCTAAAAATGTGGATTGGCTTGAGACTAACTAATGTGCAGGAGCTAGAAAGAATTTGAGGAGAGTGAAAGCTAATGTACCCTGACCAGACTATTAGTAGAAGTCAGGACATTTAAGAAGACTGCCAACAAGGCTCCAAGGAAAGTGAGAAATTTCTTCTTAGACCCTGGAGGAAAAGGGTCCTTGTTACATGGTGGCAGACACTTTAGCAACATTGTCACCTGTAATAATATGGAAAGTATAAAATGTATCTAATAAACTAAATGGATTAGCTAAAGAATTTTCTACATAGAATGCTGATTTTGCTGCCTAATTTCTTCTTTCTGCTTATAGTAAAATTTGAGAGGAGAGAGATGTTATAGAAAGTCCACTAAGTAAAAAGAAGCTAATGTCTCTGGTTTTAAAAATTCTCAGCCTCTAAAGGAGGCAAAAAATATTAAAATTAGGAAACACCTTCAGGGAAAATATTAAATCAAGGGCTCCACCCGATCTAACAATGATGAAGGTGCAGCCATAAAATCTCTTATTAAGACATCAGAAAGATCAATGGAAATGTCTCAGAATGTTATTTTTTCAGGGGAAAAAAAGGCCTTTAAAAGATTTGAATGTCTCAGAGCTCCCCTCAATCAAACATTTGGCTTCTAAGAAGCTTAAGGATACTGTCCCTCAGCAAAAGACTTAGATACAGAAGAGCTTATCTTGATTTGTAGAATTAGCTTTCTGTAATGAATTGGAGCCTAATAATATTCACAGGAGACCCACATGTTTTTAAAATAATTTTATCAGCAGAAACACTGCCAGCTTGAATGGAAGGGGATAGAAACAGCACTAAATAAAAAGAGTCCTTTGGATTCTCCCAAATTCTACTGACAGGAAGTAGGCTCAGAAAACTACTAAGCTACAAACACATGATACCTTTCATGAAAATGAAAGGAAGACTCAGAAAGCAGAAAGAAGAGTGGAACCAGGAGCCATAGATAATTATTCCCTGTCCTTCTGTATTCCACTCAAGAGACAACTCATCCCAGATCTGATGTCAGAATTGGTATAAATCAGCAACTCCTGTTTATTTTCCATTTTCACTTATTTGAACAGGAGTGCCTACAGCAGTTATCTTGTGCCTATCCCACCACTGAAAATAGGGTATGAGGAGGGAGCAAGAGCTTTTCTCTTTAGTTCACTCATCTTCAGATCAAGAGAAAATACATCTGAGAAGCTTTGTTCGAACCTCAATCTTGTTTATGTGACCACATCCGGGACTTCAAGTTAATAGTGTATTGAGATTCTTGTGGGAAGTGGTGTGAATATATTTTGCATGTGGGAGAAATATAAATAAGATGTATCCAAAGTATAAATTGTGAACTTTCAATATGTCTATGGCTTTCTTTGCTACTGCTCTCTTTAGGAAGTAGAGCTTAATACTTCTCCCTTGAATGTGAGCTGAACTTTGTGACTCGTTTCTAATAAATAGAGTATAGTGGAAGTGACAGGATGTTATTTCAGGGACCAGAACATAAAAGGCATCATAACTTCCTCTTTTTTCTTGCTTGGATCGCTTGCCTGGTGAAAGCCAACTGCCATACACTCAAAACACTCAAGTAGTTCTATGGAGAGGCATAGGATGTACTGACGACTGAGACCTCCAGCCAAATACCACTGAGTTTGGAAGCAGATCATCTAGCTCTAGTCAAGGCTTCAGGCGGCTGAAGCCTCAACTGACACTTTATTGCCACTTGATGAGAAACACTGAGCCAGAAACCACTAAAATTCATGATCTGCAGAAACAATGGGATAATAAATGTTTGTTGTTTTATGTTACAAAGTTTTGGGGCAAATTATTGTGCAGCAAGACATAATCAATACAAGGCTCCTCACCCTCCATAAGAACCACTGGAACCCTAGTCCCTAAATTCTCCTATCTGGTTTAAGAGATTAGTGGGAGGGGTGTGTGCCTGTGTGGGAGGGGACTGGGGCAGAATCCAGGGCTCATGAATGACATTATCCCTCATGCTTCCATTTGGCTTTCCTCTTCTGGTCATGGGAGGCTTCATTCTCTCCCATCATCTGCCACTGGCATAGCGATATTCTTTTATCTTGTGCCAACACTCATCCCGCCGAGCTGGAGAAAGGCTGCTCCTCCTCCAGGATTGCTGCATTCTGTCATTAAAGCCACAGAAGAGAACTTTGTTTTTTACATATTTATTTTCCAGCCAGGCCTCTAAGATTGACACCTTTTTATTTGCCTGCTTTAGGTTTAAGCCCCTTCTTTCCTAGGAAGCTGACATATTAGTTCCCGAAAGGCAAGGCCAGGTGGAGGGCAATCTGAGAGACAACACACCCTGAAGCACTCAGCATCCTCTCTGCCCTCTGCCTGCCAGCCACTGTTCATATCAGGGGCCTACATATCCCCTCTTTCTATGTAATCCATCTTATCTCCAAGCTTAATGCCTGTGTAGTTAAAACCAGAATGGTAAAGATCATTTTTTAAAGTTTAAGAAGTTAAGACATAGATGTTATTTGATTGATATGATCTAAAATATCTTACTACATAACGTCTTCATAGGGTAAAGTTAAGCATTGTCATAAAGTTATTTATAATGATATCAAATGCTGTTTCTCAATATAAAATGTCCTGAAGGGACCAATGGGAAAATAGTCACTCAGCGTTTCATGGATATCTCTGTGGTACAAACCAAGCAATATGATAAAAATAACAACCCTTTAATTTTCCTGAGAAAAATGAACAAAAGTTACTTCTTACACAAATGTTGCCAAATTTGGGGGCATCTGACTTTGCCGTCATTACTGCCAAGGGTTATGTTATGGGTCAAAATTCAGCCACAGTCATCTATAGGGGCTGCCCAGGAGTCTGTGAGCTGGCTTGGCATGAAAAGCCTACTCACATGGATGGTCTATATTGTATAAACTTTCTAAGGCAGGATCTAGTTTTATCAGTCAATTCTGACACACAGTAAGGTAAGAATGCCAGAGAAAGGCACAGATTAAGAAACAGTCAAAAGAACAGTGGATGATGCAGAAGAACCTTTGGCACCTGCAGAGCAGAAGCAGAGCAGGGAGTAGAGTTAAGGGGAAAATGGAAAATGAGAGCTCTGTGGGGAGATGGGCTTCACCCTGTCTGCAAGTGTCAATTCTTTATGAGGTTTTATGGCACTATGGATGAGGCTGATTTCCCCTTTTTCTCACTTCTCACATGGCTTTACATTTAACATTCTATCATTAGAAATAACCTGGGCATGTGTTTATTTTAGATGATGTGAATTGAGCACCAATCAGCTCTTTCTTAGGGCCAGCCATTAGCCTCATTATGTCCAGTTTGTCTTCCATGTACTTCCCCAAGTCCTCATAAAAGTGACCCCTGGCTGGCCAGTCCTCCACTTCTATCTCCAAATAGGAACAGTGGATGCCATTTATTGAGTGGGGCACTGTTTCTACCATGCATCATCACCAATCCTTACATTGACCCAACAGTTTCCTTACTGAATCAACACATATTTATTTTAGGATTTAGGATCCCCAGTTTTAAAATGAGGAAATAGAAGTTCAAAAAGACCTTGGACTGGCCCATGGTCACAGAGTTAATAAATGCCAGAGCTGGATTCAAACTAAGAACTATCTGGCTCTAATGATCCATCATTAAACCAATACTTTCCAAACCTGACTTCAGATGAGAGTTTATTCATTCAACTAGTAAATATTGAACAACTAATAGCAGTCACTCATCTAGGCACTAAGGATTCAGCAGTGAAGAAAACAGATAAAAATCCCTGTCCTCTTGCAGCCTATAGCCTGAAAGGTGGAGACAACAAATAAAATTGTTAGTTGAGGGCCCTAACAACAAAGATTCCTAGGTGTTAGTCCCAAAGATGATGCTTTTGCAGGTCAAGGGGTTGGGCTACAAAATCTACATTTTTAACAAGAAATTCCAGGTGACATTTTGATACTTAGTCTTGGTTTGACTCCCCTGCACTTAAGAAAGCTGATACCTGAAAATGTTTAAATTCAGTGTGGGTATGCCATTTAGGTACCAGTATACTTAAATACTCCTTACATAGTGTTTTCTTAAAATTAAATTTCAAGAGAAATGGTAAGATTCTCTTAAAATTACAGATTAAGGCCACACACGGTGGCTCAAGCCTGTAATCCCAGCACT